>NW_028227273.1:42206703-42689203 GCF_978045245.1 Mus caroli
AGTACTCCATTGTGTAAATGTACCAGAATTTTTATATCCATTCCTCTGTTGAGGGGCATCTGGGTTCTTTCCAGCTTCTGGCTATTATAAATAAGGCTGTTATGAACATAGTGGAGCATGTTTCTTTCTTACTAGTTGGAACATCTTCAGGATATATGCCCAGGAGAGATATTGCACGATCCTCCAGTAGTACCATGTCCAATTTTCTGAGAAACCGCCAGACCGATTTCCAGATTGGTTGTACAAGCTTGCAATCCCACCAAAAGTGGAGGAGTATTCCTCTTTCTACACATCCTCACCAGCATCTGCTGTCACCTGAATTTTTGATCTTAGCCATTCTGACTGGTGTGAGGTGGAATCTCAGGGTTGTTTTGATTTGCATTTCCCTGATGATTAAGGATGCTGAACATTTTTTCAGGTGTTTCTCAGCCATTTGGTATTCCTCAGGTGAGAATCCTTTGTGTAGCTCTGAGCCCTATTTTTTAATGGGGTTATTTGATTTTCTGGAGTCCACCTTCTTGAGTTCTTTATATTTATTGGATATTAGTCCTCTCTCTGATTAAGGATAGGTAAAGATCCTTTCCCAATCTGTTGGTGGCCTTTTTGTCTTATTGATGGTGTCTTTTGCCTTGCAGAAGCTTTGCAGTTTCATGAGGTCCCATTTGTCAATTCTCGATCTTACAGCACAAGCCATTGCTGTTCTATTCAGGAATTTTTCCCCTGTGCCAATATCTTCGAGGCTTTTCCTTACTTACTCCTGTATAAGTTTCAGTGTCTCTGGTTTTATGTGGAGCTCCTTGACCCACTTAGATTTGACCTTAGTACAACTAGATAGGAATGGATCAATTTGCATTCTACTACATGATAACCACCAGTTGTGCCAGCACCATTTGTTGAAAATGCTGTCTTTTTTCCACTAGATGGTTTTAGCTCCCTGTTCGAAGATCAAGTGACCATAGGTGTGTGGGTTCATTTCTGGGTCTTCAATTCTATTCCATTGGTCTACTTTTCTGTCGTTATATCAGTATCATATCGTTTTTTTTTTATCACAATTGCTCTGTAGTACAGCTTTAGGTCAGGCATGGTGATTCCACCAGATGTTCTTTATCCTTGAGAAGAGTTTTTGCTATCCTAGGTTTTTTGTTATTCCAGATGAATTTGCAGATTGCTCTTTCTAATTTGTTGAAGAATTGAGTTGGAATTTTGATGGGGATTGCATTGAATCTGTAGATTGCTTTTTTCAAGATAGCCATTTTTACAATGTTGATCCTACCAATCCATGAACATGGGAGATCTTTCCATCTTCTGAGATCTTCTTTAATTTCTTTCTTCAGAGACTTGAAATTCTTATCATACAGATCTTTCACTACCTTAGTTAGATCACGACAAGGTATTTTATAATATTTGTGACTATTGAGAAGGGTGTTGTTTCCCTAATTTCTTTCTCAGCCTGTTTATTCTTTGTGTAGAGAAAGGCCATTGACTTGTTTGAGTTAATTTTATGTCCAGCTACTTCACCGAAGCTGTTTATCAGCTTTAGGAGTTCTCTGGTGGAATTTTTAAGGTCACTTATATATACTATCATATCATCTGCAAAAAGTGATATTTTGACTTCTTCTTTTCCAATTTGTATCCCCTTGATCTCCTTTTGTTGTCGAATTGCTCTGGCTAAGACTTCAAGTACAATGTTGAATAGGTAGGGAGAAAGTGGTCAGCCTTGTCTAGTCCCTGATTTTAATGGGATTGCTTCCAGCTTCTCACCATTTACTTTGATGTTGGCTACTGGTTTGCTGTATATTGCTTTTATCATGGTTAGGTATGGGCCTTGAATTCCTGATCTTTCCAAGACTTTTATCATGAATGGGTGTTGGATCTTCTCGAATGCTTTTTCTGCATCTAATGAGATGATCATGTGGTTTTTGTCTTTGAGGTTTTTTTATATAATGAATTACGTTGATGGATTTCTGTATTTTAAACCATCCCTGCATCCCTGGAATAAAACATACTTGGTCAGGGTGGATGATTGCTTTAATGTGTTCTTGGATTCGGTTATCGAGAATTTTATTGAGGATCTTTGCATCGATATTCATAAGGGAATTTGGTCTGAAGTTCTCTATCTTTGTTGGATCTTTCTGTGGTTTAGGTATCAGAGTAATTATGGCTTCACAGAATGAGTTGGGTAGAGTACCTTCTACTTCTATTTTGTGGAATAGTTTGTGCAGAACTGGAATTAGATCTTCTTTGAAGGTCTGATAGAACTCTGCACTAAACCCATCTGGTCCTGGGCTTTTTTTGGTTGGGAGACAATTAATGACTGCTTCTATTTCTTTAGGGGATATGGGACTGTTTAGAGCGTTAACTTGATCTTGGTTTAACTTTGGTACCTGGTATCTGTACAGAAATTTGACCATTTCATCCAAGTTTTCCACCTTTGTTGAGTATAGCCTTTTGTAGAAGGATCTGATGGTGTTTTAGATTTCTTCAGGGTTTGTTGTTATATCTCCCTTTTCATTTCTGATTTTGTTAATTAGGATGCTGTCCCTATGCCCTCTAGTGAGTCTGGCTAAGGGTTTATCTATCTTGTTGATTTTCTCAAAGAACCAGCTCCTCGTTTGGTTGATTCTTTGAATAGTTCTTCTTGTTTCCACTTGGTTGATTTAGTCCCTGAGTTTGATTATTTCCTACCGTCTACTCCTCTTGGGTGAATTTGCATCCTTTTTTTCTAGAGCTTTTAGGTGTGTTGTCAAGCTGCTAGAGTGTGCTCTCTCTACTTTCTTTTTGGAGGTACTCAGAGCTATGAGTTTCCCTCTTACAAATGCTTTCATAGTGTCCCATAAGTTTGGGTATGTTGTGGCTTCATTTTCATTAAACTCTAAAAAGTCCTTAATTTCTTTCTTTATTCCTTCCTTGACCAAGGTATCATTGAGAAGAGTGTTGTTCATTTTCCATGTGAATGTTGGCTTTCCATTATTTATGTTGTTATTGAAGATCAGTGTTGGTCCATGGTGGTCTGATAGGATGCATGGGACGATTTCAATATTTTTGTATCTGTTGAGGCCTGTTTAGGGACCAATATTATGGTCAATTTTGGAGAAGGTACGATGAGGTGCTGAGAAGAAGGTATATCCTTTTGTTTTAGGATAAAATGTTCTGTAGATATCTGTTAAGTCTATTTGTTTCATCACTTCTGTTAGTTTCACTGTGTCCCTGTTTAGTTTCTGTTTCCATGATCTGTCCATTAATGAAAGTGGTGTGTTAAAGTCTCCCACTATTATTGTGTGAGGTTCAATATGTGCTTTGAGCTTTACTAAAGTTTCTTTAATTAATGTGGCTGCCCTTGCATTTGGAGCATAGATATTCAGAATGGAGAGTTCCTTTTGGAGGATTTTATCTTTGATGAGTATTAAGTGTCCCTCCTTGTCTTTTTTGATAACTTTGGGTTGGATGTCAATTTTATTCGATATTAGAATGGCTACTCCAGCTTGTTTCTTCAGACCATTTGCTTGGAAAATTGTTTTCCAGCCTTTCACTCTGAGGTAGTGTCTGTCTTTTTCCCTGTGATGGGCTTCCTGTAAGCAGCAGAATGTTGGGTCCTGTTTATCTAGCCATTTTGTTAGTCTATGTCTTTTTATTGGGGAATTGAGTCCATTGATATTAAGAGATATTAAGGAAAAGTAATTGTTGCTTCCTATTATTTTTGTTTTTAGAGTTGGCATTCTGTTTTTGTGGCTGTCTTCTTTTTGGTTTGTTGAGGGACTTTCTTGCTTTTTAGGGCGTGGTTTCCGTCCTTGTATTGGTTTTTTTTTTCTGTTATTATCCTTTGAAGGGCTGGATTCGTGGAAAGATATGTGTGAATTTGGTTTTGTCGTGGAAAACTTTGGTTTCTCCATGTATGGTAATTGAGAGTTTGGCTGGGTATAGTAGACTGGGCTGGAATTTGTGTTCTCTTAGTGTCTGTATAGCATCTGTCCAGGCTCTTCTGGCTTTCATAGTCTCTGGTGAAAAGTCTGGTGTAATTCTGATAGGCCTGCCTTTATATGTTACTTGACCTTTTTCCCTTACTGCTTTTAATATTCTATCTTTATTTAGTGCATTTGTTGTTCTGATTATTATGTGTCGGGAGGAATTTCTTTTCTGGTCCATTCTATTTGGAGTTCTGTAGGCTTCCTGTATGTTCATAGGCATCTCTTTCTTTAGGTTTGGGAAGTTTTTTTCTATAATTTTGTTGAAGATATTTGCTGGCCCTTTAAGTTGAAAATCCTCATTCTCATCTACTCCTATTATCTGTAAGTTTGGTCTTCTCATTGTGTCCTGGATTTCCTGGATGTTTTGAGTTAGGATCTTTTTGCATTTTGCATTTTCTTTGATTGTTGTGCCGATGTTCTCTATGGAATCTTCTGCACCTGAGATTCTCTCTTCCATCTCTTGTGTTCTGTTGCTGATGCTTGCTTCTATATTTTCAGATTTCTTTCCTAGGTTTTCTATCTCCAGCGTTGCCTCACTTTGGGTTTTCTTTATAGTGTCTACTTCCCTTTTTAGGTCTTGAATGGTTTTATTCAATTCCATCACCTGTTTGGTTGTGTTCTCTTGCAATACTTTAAGGGATTTTTGTGCTTCCTCTTTAAGGTCTTCTACCTGTTTAGCAGTGTTCTCCTGTATTTCTTTAAGTGAGTTATTAAAGTCCTTCTTGATGTTCTCTACCATCATCATGAGATATGCTTTGAAATCCGGGTCTAGTTTTTTTGGGTGTGTTGGGATGCCCAGGACTGGGTGAGGTAGGAGTGCTGGGTTCTGATGATTTTGAGTGGTCTTGGTTTCTGTTAGTAAGATTCTTACATTTGCCTTTCGCCATCTGGTAATCTCTGGAGTTAGTTGTTGTAGTTGTCTCTGGTTAGATCTTGTTCCTCAGGTGTTTATGTTAGCTTCTATCAGCAGACCTGGGAGACTAGATCTCTCCTGAGTTTCAGTGTTCAGAGTGCTCTCTGCAGGTAGGCTCTCCTCTTGCAGAGAAGGTGCCCAGATATCTGGTGTTCGAGCCTGCCTCCTGGCAGAAGTTGTGATCCACTCACAGAAATCTTAAGATCCCAACGAGGGTCCTGTATATACCTTATGGGTGTCCGCAGACTCCATGCCCAAGGTACCCATGTGCTGGCGTAGACCAGAAGGGACTTGTGCCCCTGATCAGGCCAGGTTTTCTGCTTCTCTAATTAATGCAGTCTCAGGTCCTGAGTGATTGTATTGGAGCAGACGCTGTGTTTTACTCACCAGAGGTCTTAAGATCCCATGGCAGGTCTTGTGGGTAGTTGGTGGTGTCTGCCAACTCCGCGCCCTAGCTACCCCGGTGCTGGCCGGACTGGTAGGTGTTGTTTCTCTTTATAGATTCTGGATATTAATCCCCTGTCAGATGAGCAACCAGCAAAGGTTTGGTAGCATTAGTAGACTGCTGCCCCCTTTCTCAAAACTGTTTATTTTTGCCGATTTTTGAAACCCAGGTCACTTGAATGCCAAGTGTTTTCCTTTACACAGAGTCAACACATCAGCCATATTAATGGTTCAACAAACACAGCTATGAACTACAACAGCCTTTGCATCTACAACTTCACCACACTTTTTTTGACAACAATCTTTCATATTACAGTGATTTCTGAAGAGTAGTATTCAACACTCTTGTGTTACTACATCTAGTAATGTTGAGTCTAACACACACACACACACACACACACACACACACATTTCAACTGCCCTGTGAAAAGTGTTTTCATTTCATTTCTTCCCTGCCTGGTTATTATAAACTCAAGATACTATATTACCAGACACAAACTGTTTTTGGAGCAAACTCTCATTATATTGACCCTTGTGGCACACTGAATGTGTCATCCTGAAACTGTCACATTCTCCCTTCTAAGCTGTTTCTCACGTCTAAGATTACTAAGGTCCTCAGAGCATGGTTGAGGACTGTTGCTAAGATGCTGAGATATTCAGCTCAAATGCCTCTCTTCTGAAGACTCTCACACTAACTCCAAGAGCTTTTTCTTCTAATTTTATTTTATTGTAATAAAAGTACTTTGCAGGGCACATGGCTACCTTAAGCTTTAACTGCAAAAACCATAATTGTATTGTGAGCTCCAGGTTCATAAAGCCACCAGGACATATTCCACTTGCTTCCCTGCTACTTAATGTCCACTGACCAGTAACATGGTACAGTTTTCTGTGGCAGGAGGCATAAAAGGATAAGGGTGAAAGGGAGCAGTGATTCAGGATTTAGAAGGGCTGTCAGTTAAACGTGTAGAATTCCTACACATAAAAAGACTCAGATGGAATATTTCTCCCTAAGGTGTTTGTTTTACTGCAAGTCAAAACAGACTATGGGCTGTTCTGGGACTGTAGTGAAACAGTGCATCATGAAACAGTGCATCCTGGAGGGACCATACTTACCTTGAAGACAAAGCAGAAAGTGTGGGAAACATGGAAATTGGCCTTGCACTCCCATCCAGCAATACTCCATGAATTCCTTCACTTAGGAGGATCTTCTACTTCCCAACAGCACACCTTGGACAACCAGACCTTTAGCACACAGGCCTTTAGGAGGGGCAGTTAATATCTTTTTAAGAGCAAGTTTGATCCAAGCAATATTTAGGATGCACTTAGCACCAATAATTTCTTCATCATTTATCTTGCATTCAAAATTAGCAGATTTTCCCTGTATTTTTTGTTGTTGTTGTTTTCTATAGCCACAGATATGGAAGCTGCCCTGACATGATGGATAAGAGGCATATCCAAGTTACATGAGCTGCCTGTACATGGGTCCATCTTCAGGGGTTCTAAAAAAGCAGGATCAAGAAGAAGAATATGGGTGGACATAAAATTAGTTTTATTGCTACTCCATAGCTGTAATTTTGCTACTGTTGTGAATTTTCATGTAAGTATCTATGTTTTCTGGTGGTCTTAGGTCATCCTTATGAAAGGGTCATTACACACCTAAAGGGGTCATGACCACAGATAGAGAGCCACTGTTTTTAAACATCAAATCTGAATAGTAAATCTGAATCCATGATAGTCTTGTTTATGCAAATAATTTCTTATTTATGACTGCAGAATTTTATTGTGTAAATTTTGTCTTTTTACAAAAAGTGCATGTCTTTGGAAGATAATTGTGTTCTAGGACTTGCTATCAAGATCATCTGTTGCATGTGCTTTCTCTGGTATTCATTCACTTTTTCAACTTTATTTGAAGTGCAGAGTTGATTCTCTTGCAAACGTTCTTCTAGATGTTTCAGCTAGCCAAATAGCTTTCGTTGCCTGCAACTTGCTCACTTGACCTGGAAAAACCTTAAGAGTTAAAGAGGGAGTAAGCACTCACTCTCTATTGGCAGGGAATAAGGCAATGTTTCCCACAACAGGTGAGCTGGGGAGCAGGACAGCAGGGGGCTGTGGGAATGGTCCCTCATCTGTACAGCGATGAGGCAATACTTTCTTGTTGATGTAGTTGGGAAGCTCATTCCTGCAGGACAGGTGAGGGTCTCTGCATTCCACAGTATAACAAATAGCTAAGTACAGATACAGCATGATCAAATCTATGGCTCCAAGCACTGTGTGCTGTTTCAGTGGTACTGATGACAGATGATGCAAGTTTTCTGCATTTTTAGCACTTACCTAAGACATGGGAATTTTTGCTCAAATGAGGGTGTGGCCTAATAACTATGATTAGATTCCCACCACCACGCAGCAGGAGGAGTCACATTTAAGTTGATTTGAGAAAATAAAGACAGTAAAGTTTCCTGCACACCTGAGTCCTGAGATTTATATCCACACCAGATATCTGCTTCATTTGAATTCCTCGTTTTCCAATTATGAGGAAACCTTTTAATTTTTCTCTCATAATTATGCCTAAGGTATCATGATGTAGAATACCAATTTCATAAATTGTTCCTAAGATATATTAGCTTTTAGAAAAATTCCCAACTTGCTTGGTTTTCATTCAAGTAAGGCACACTAATTCCGTTGCCTCTAAGATTTGAAATAATTGAATCTCACTTTCTGCCTTTTGATCCAAGTCCTAGAGAGAAGTCTTCCATATAATAATATTTTCTTAGTGGTGTTTCTGCAGTCAAACAAGAGTATAATTCAGAGGCCCCTCTGTTTTCCCAGAGACAGTGTATTGCAATAAAACCACAGAAAGAAGTTGTAATTAATGCAAGAAATGATGTGAACAATCTATTAACATAATCTGAATGAAATCCTTGCACTGTTAAATGCAGACACTAAGTGCTCACATAATACTTTATTAATTAACAAAGTATTTATCCACAGGGAAATGAGGATAAGAAACTATACACTTTGTCAGAGTACAGGAAAATGTCTTAGCACTTCATAAGAAATGCATACAATTCAAACAATGGCATGATTATCTTTTTAAAGCAATTACATTTAATCTCAGAAGAAAGAATAAATACATTAATTCTTCCATGTTCCGTGATAAGCCACCAAGATACATAAGAGATCATTTTCTTTTCTTACCATCCTGGAAGCTGGTGGCAATCCAGTGCATACAGCTCAGACAACTTACAAGCTGAAATATCACTTAGCACACAAAAACACATTATGAGATTAGCCTACTTTTGCCTGCATAGGATTCAGTTCCCTGGCAAGCTGTGGTTTAGACTTTGTGTGCATTCCTTTCAGTTTGGAGGATTGGATGATGAGAGGGTTGTTTGGTATAAGAAACTTGCTTGTGTTAAATCCCTGTCTGTTATCCTGGTGTGCTGGGTAGAACCAGCACTCATTACTGAGGATGCCTTTTATCCTTTAGCACCACAAATGGAATGATCAGAGGAGTTAGCAACATATTTTCTTCCTCTTCACCCAATCCAAACTCTTACTGGCCTGCCAGAAATGGAAGCTGATAACCAGAAAGCTTGTGGGTACTAGCTCATTGATACTAGTAGAATCCACAACTGCAATGATCCATTTGCTTCGCATCAATGTAAGGGAGTTTTGGTCAATAAAGAAAGCTCTTGTTGGTCACCTCTTCAGCAGAGGCTGTTGACAGAGTTCCAGTTTCTGGATCTTTAGCAGCCCTTGTCTCTCAATGCTAAAGTTATGTCTTATGTTTGCCCTGCAGATGTTACCATGTTGTTTCCTGGGTCTTTAGAAAAAGCCTTGCTTAGTTTACCCAGTACTTAAGACACAGGGTGCTGTGTATCACCTATCTAGGGGTGGCTCAGTCTATATAAGGCTAACAAGAGACTTTATGGTCAAAGGGCAACATAATAAGCGGATGACTGAGAAAATAAGGAATACAGTGAGGGGGCCAAGTTTTCAATGTCATATCCCAGGAATCCACACCATGCAAGCATCTATTTCTTCATCAATAGGATGGCCACACTTACTACTTCCTGTTGTCCCTGAGGAACTGGAGCTTTTAATACTTAGGACTGGAAAGTATTTTTGAAAAGTATAGAATGTGAAACTAGTCTGTTGCTCCGTCTGTTTGCTAACAGGGATGAAACACTGTGACAGTCAGGTCTCTGTGGTTCTTTCTTTCAATGACCTTGCCCATCTTCACAATGCCCCATAGAAGCTGTAACAGTTGTGCTCACATATATTTGGCAAGAACTGATGATAGTGTCTCCTTTCAGAAGATGACCTGTGCCTACTGGGATGTTCACTGGTAAATAAATGTGGGTATGATGAAAGTACATTATGTGCATATAAGAAGATACCATACTAAACTCCACTGTGTTGTGCAACCAATAAACACCAACAAAGATGCATACACGACACAATGTGACTGTCAAAACACCTTCTCAATAACTATGCTCATAACCGTAGATTATTTGCTTTGCTCAGAGAATCTTCGTCTTGCAGTGGACAGAGGTAACTTTGGAGCTGGTCAAAGTATGCTCAGTCAGAAATAGGGCATCTAGGCATCCCTGTAGTAAGAATTCCCCAGAGAATAACAGAAAAGAGGAGGCCATCTCAATTATTGAGCCTTGTGATGCTGTATTCTAGAGTGAATGCAATGGGTCATCACTATCATCCATACTCATGTCCTTGGGCCTCTCAGTCCTATAGCAGCTATGTCTGTATCTCCTCTTCCCTTCCCCTGCCCAACAAGAGACTGTGCAGGTAACCCTAGGTCATAAAGCATATTTCTACATTAACAGAGGAATGTGAGAGAATTTATTTCTGTTCTCTTTTCAGCTAGCTAAGAGCATGTTGTCCAGCATCAGGTTTATTGTGGGGGCTTGTAGACTGTTGAATAGACTCTAGGAAAACCAGCTGTGAGAGGGAGACAGATCCTCCTAATGAAAATTGGTGATGGTATAAATGATTATCTCTGGGCTGCAAACAGATTTCTACTCTTGTGAAAAGTGGCAGGAGAGGAAAAGTGGATCTCTGTGAGTTTGAGGTCACTTTGGTCAACATAGTAAGTTGCAGTCTAAGCAAGGCAATGTAGTGCAACCCCGTATGAGAAACAAAAACAAAAGTATATTGTTGCCAATCATCTGCAATAGTGAGGTTTTCTACAAAGTGAACTTTTACGTAGAATATCTAATGCATTTCACCCATATTGCAGTAGAGAATTACCATATGTAATGCTTTCCTCTTCCATGTCCTACTATACTTTCTTCCAGTTTCTCTTGAAATTTGAATATTGTGATATGTCAGTTCCAGCCACTGTAAAGTTGATAAAGTTGGTGACTGGTGTGGGTTACCCTTCTGCACAAAAGTAAAGCTCTTACTTATTAAATCATTGCTTACTTATTTCAGTTACCAGAGGTTCCAGGCTTGCTTATTATCACATTATCTCTCTTACTTTATTTCTGTCTTAGTTACTTCTTAATGCCATGATAAAACACCATGACTTAAGCAATTTATGGAAGAAAGCATGCGGTTTGGTTTGTAGTTCCAGAGGGTTAGAGTCCATGATGGTAAGCAAAGGCAAAGCAGCAGAAACAGTTGAGATCTCTCAATCCTTAAACAGCAGATAGTGAGAACTAGCTTAAAGTCTTGAGTCTTTGAAACTTCAAAGCCCACCTTCGTAGTGACATACCTGCTTCAACAAGGCCACGCCTTTCAATCCTTTTCAAACAATTCCACCAACTAGGGACCAAGTACTCAAACACAAGATCCTATGGGAGCTATTCTCATTCAAACTACCACACCCTCAAAGTTCATCTAAGGACAAAAGTGTCCCAGGGAAACCTACTTTTAGTAGTGGTGTACAAGGTCAACACTAGAATTTTCATTCTTTATCACATATCCTGGTGGCTCTAAAACTGACTAGAACTTATATTTTGAAAACTCCTACCCTAAATACAGTTTACTTACGTAGTAAAGATTGACCTAGTCATTGGAGTTCTTCATTGTCTCCACAGCAGTAACTAAAAACCCAGGATGAGATTGGTTTCCACTTCACTAGTTAAGTTGTGATGAAAGAGAGAATTGTAGATAAGTTAGTTATACAAGGCCCTATTTTTTCACGAATCTTCATAACCAATATTTAGAGTAATATTTTTTTTTTACATTTTATTTAGTGCACATATAGATGTGCATGCCATTGCATGCCTGAGGTGGCCAGAGGACAATTTGTAGGAAATCAGTTCTCCCTTTCTGCCTTATGGGGTACAGGAATTGAATTAGGACCCTCAGCCTCAGCAGTAGGTGTCTTTACCTGTTGAGCCATCACACTGGCCCAATAGTTTTCATAACCAGCCTCCAAGTGCTTTATGGGAAAATGTTGTTAGTTCAATGGATTAGAAATATGAGCAGTGCTTTGTCTTAAAGAGATGTTCACATTTTAACAGTGAAAACTTGATGATGTCGTGTAAACAATACCAGAAATGTATGCATGGAGCAGTGTACCTTGCAGAGGGAAATGTTAATAATATCTGTCTGGGGATATTCTTTCACTATCACACAGAAAGTCTCAGTGGTGCCAAGAATAATAGAGTATTCAATGCTTTTACCTTTTCTTTGTACTCCAAAGTCAATGTCTAGCCCATCTGAAGGCAGTCTTGCTCACATTGGTATCTGATTTGTCATCTGTGTGTGTAGAAAGCTATGTCTCAAAGGGAAAGGTCTTGCTGTCTAGCATTAGCCAGTTACCATTGGTCTAAACATTTCGCCACAACCAGTTCTAAGCTACAGCACTTTAACAACTGAGACCACAATTGAACAGTTGAGAATCTAGCAGTTGTAGGCATAATTTGAGAAGAATCCATCTATCAATACTTTTTTTAACATTAAGAAAGCACAAAAAGAATTTGATGAAGCATCTTTATTTACTGAGTAAATACTATTTTTTAAAGCCCGTGGATCTTGTGGAAGCTACAACCTCCCACAGCCACCCCACCCTTGCTTGCTTTTACTCTCTTTTGTCCCCTTACTCCCACTCTCTCCCCATCCCCTCCCGACCTCTCCACATAGCCATAACCAGCCTCTACTCCTACTCATTCCCTGATCCTTCCCTCTCTCTGCCTTTCTACAACAAATGCCTTAAAACCAGAGACTGCCTCTTCTCATCAGGGTCCGCTGTGCTGGAGCAAAGGAGCAGGCCTCCCCCTAGAAAGCCATGCATCTAATCTCATGCATGAGGCCTCCCTGTACTCTCCGACACTGTCTTCATCAAGCCAAGCCACCTGCCAGAGCAAGCATAGGACTCCCCCACCCCGAGCCCCACCCCCACGCCGAGCTTTCTCCTCCTGCCCTTTTCCCTTCAGCCTCAGGTCACAACCCACTCGATACTCCATTCTCAGCTCTTCCTTGACATCCAGCAGTGTCTGCAGTGTCCAAGAGCTAGAACCTGCCGTCCCTGGCCTCTATTCAGGCGGGGGACCGGACCCCAAGCCAACTCAGGCAGGTTCCACAGGGACCTCAGACTGTGCCTCTGCACCCCCAGAGCAGGGTCCTGTGGCTTTTCACAGTCCGGCACCCGCACGGTGGCGGTGTTGTGTGCGCAAACTTCCCGCATCCCGCCTCACCCAGTGACCTGAGCCCTGGACCAGACACAGAACACCATTTTTAACTCAAACTTACAGACATAGACATTGAGGTGAGTGAGATCTAGCAGAAAGCATACAAACAAGGATCCCTCCATAGTAAATGAAATATTTATTGGTTAGGTCGTATTTCATCAAGAAAATATTTAAAGTGATGGGGAAACCCACACAGATACCTGGATGAGGCAACTGAAAGTTTAAAAACTGTCCCTTGGCACATTAGAGAAAGAGTGAGACCACTGTGCCTCCTTTGAAATGAATAGTGTATGAAGTTGCAGGGGTCCTGATTATTGAGGTCTAGAAACAAGATGGCATGAGTGGCTATGGCTTCTTACATGCCTTCATGAAGTGGTAGCAGAAGTAAAAACAAACAAACAGACCCAACTGTTTGTTTGTTTTATTAGATATTTTCATTTAAATTTCAAATGCTATCCCCAAAGTCCCATATACCCTTCCCCCGCCCTGCTCCCCTACCCACTCACTCCCACTTCTTGGCCCTGGCATTCCCCTAGCTACATATGCAGCTAGAGACAGGAGCTCTGGGGGGTACTGGTTAGTTCATAATTATTGTTCCACCTATAGGGTTGCAGACCCCTTCAGCTCCTTGGGTGCTTTCTCTAGATTCTCCATTGGGGGCCCTGTGTTCCATCCTACAGATGACTGTGAGCATCCACTTGTTTATTTATATAGATAGTGCTTCATTTCATCTTTGTAAGACAGGAAGGGAGTTAGTATTTTGTCCCTTTTATCAAGGAGGGAGCTGAGGCTGAGAGTAGTGTTTAAGTTTGAGTGACAGCAGTAGAAAATTGTGAAATAAGGAACCAGTACAAGTCTTTTATTCAAGAGGTGATCCTAGAAGATGCCAGTAGAAAATTCTAGGGGCAAATGAGAACATCTAGGGACATTGCATTAAGCTGGCTTTCACTGTGAACAGCTTCAGTTTTATTCTCTAGGGAGATTGTGTTAGTTTCTTTTAAATGTCAACATGGTACAATCGAGAATCATCTGGAAGAGCCTTAATGAAGAATTGTCCGGATCCAGTTGGCCTATGGGCATGTGAGTGTGTATATGTGTACAATGAATGGCACACGTGTTTGTGTGTGTGTGTGTTTATGTGTGTATGTAGTGGGGGTTGTCTTAAATATTCCTATATATAGGAAGATCCAACCCTCT
This sequence comes from Mus caroli, assembly GCF_978045245.1. Lineage (NCBI taxonomy): Eukaryota > Metazoa > Chordata > Mammalia > Rodentia > Muridae > Mus > Mus caroli. The sequence goes on from NW_028227273.1 coordinate 42,220,881, forward strand.
CTGAATGGTACCATTCACACTACAGGGGAATAGTTACCTACGTGAGCTCCAGCAGGAAGAAGAAGAAAAAAGATCCCTGTAGTCATTGTTTCTCTTCTCTTTACTGATAATGTGATCCTTTAAGTTCTTGTTTGACTTTCCCACAATAAAGGACTGTAACACAGAAGTGCAAGCCCAAAAAACTAGTTTTTCTCTAGGTTGTTTTTGGTCATGGTATTTTGTCACAGAAACAAAGTACTGTGGATATTACTGTACACAACAGACCTCAGAGTGATGCCTTCTATGACATAATAGAACCAGAGTGTGCTTACACAAAATCTTATCCGTCATAAGTTGAGTACTGTTGTCCACATTATTCATGCTGCTTTTCTGACCATTGTGTCTTTGTATGGGTGTATGGCCACCAGAAGAAAACTTTATAGAAATTATTTTTAGATTTATTATTGCTGCTATTGTTATATACTGATAGAAACTAAAAGTCACTTCATGTTATCTAGATACTCAGAAATGGTAATGCTCAAATAGATATGGGGTTATGGTGACACCCACAATATCAGTCAAGGAGTTATTTTTTTATTATATATTTTCTTCATTTACATTTCAAATGCTATCCCAAAAGTTCCCTATCCCCTCCGCCCACCCTGCTCTCCAACCCACACACTTCCTGGTCCTGGCATTCCCCTGTACTGGAGCATATATTCTTTGCAAGACTATTGATGGCCTACTAGGCCATTTTCTGCTACATATGCAACTAGAGACACAAGCTCTGGAGGGTACTAGTTAGTTCATATTGTTTCTCCTATAGGGTCGCAGACCCCTTTGAGCTATTATTTTTTAGTACCTGGACTTATACATAGACTCATAGTTGGATAGATAAAGGATTAATAGAACCTCAATTAGACCTATCTTTGTGTTGTGTAGAATGAACATGTTCTGTTTAATAAAAGTCTAAATATAGTCCACTGTTGGGCACTACAAATGGATTCTACCTAGTTTTGTTAGACACTGCTAAAATGTTGCTAAGAGTAAAACGGCTTATCTGTACATGAAAGCACTTGTAAGGCAACCACCGAAGTTTCACTAACATCCTCACAAAGTCTGAATCCTCAGTAACTGTGCTGGCTAGTTTTATTTCCACTTCACACAACCTAGGGTTATTTGGGAAGAAAGAACCTCAACTGAGAAATTGCCAAAATTGGCCTGTGGGAACATTTTCTCTATCGATTATTAAAGTGAGAAGGCCCAGATCACTGTGGGTGTGCCACTCATGGTATGGTAGTCTTTGTTGCTATAAGGGAACAGCCTGAGCAAGTCAGAGGAACAAGCTAGTAATCAACTCTCTTCCACAGTCTCTGCTTTAGTTCTTGCCTTGAATTTCTTCCCAGAATTCCAGAAGATGGACTATAAGCTGTAAGATGAAAAAGACCTTTCCATCCCTAAGCTGCTTTTCGTCATGGTATTTTTGTTCAACATCCTTAGTCATCAGGGAAATGCAAATCAAAACAACCCTGGGATTCCATCTCACACCAGTCAGAATGGCTCAGATAAAAAAACTTAGGTGACAGCAGATGGTGGACAGAATGAGGAGAAAGAGGAACACTCCTCCATTGTTGGTGGGATTGCAAGCTGGTACAACCACTCTGGAAATCTGTCTGGCAGTCTCAGAAACTTGGACATAGTACTACCTCAGCACCCAGCTATACCACTCTTGGGCATATACCCAGAAGATGCTCCAACATGTAATAAGGACATATGTTCCACTATGTTCATAGCAGCCATATTTATAACAGCCAGAAGCTAGAAACACCCCAGATGTCCCTCAACAGAGGAATGGATACAGAAAACTTACACAATGGAATACTACTCACCTATTAAAAACATGAATTTATGAAATTCTTAGGCAAATGGATGAAACTTGAAAATATCATCCTGAATGAAGTAACTCAGTCACAAAAGAACAAATACAGTATGTACTCACTGATAAGTGGATATTTGCCCAAAAGCTCGGAATACCCAAGATTCAATTCACAGACCATATGAAGCCCAAGAAGAAGGAAGATCAAAATGAGGATGCTTCAGTGCTTCTTAGAAGGGTGAACAAAATACTCACAGAAGGAAATGTGGAGACAAAGTGTGGAGCAGAGACTGAAGGAATGACCATCCAGAGACTGCCCGACTTGGTGATCCATCCCATAAACAACCACCAAACGCAGACACTATGGCGGATGCCAACAAGAGCGTGCTGACAGGAGCCTGATATAACTGTCTCCTGAGGTGCTCTGCCAGTGCCTGGCAAATACAGAAGTGGATGCTCACAATCATCCATTGGACAGAGCACAAGGTCCCCAATGAAGGAGCTAGAGAAAGGACCCAAGGAGCTGAAGGGGTCTGAATCCCCATAGGAGGAACAACAATATGAACTAGCCAGCATCCCCAGGGCCCCTTGGAACTAAACCACCAGTCAAAGAAAACACATGGTGGAACTTGTGGTTCTAGCTGTATATGTAGCAGAGGATGGCCTAGTCAGTCATCAATGGGAGGAGATGCCCTTGGTCTTGTGAAGGTTCTATGCACCAGTATAGGGGAATGCCAGGACCGGGAATTGGAATGGGTGGGTTGGGGAGCTGAGGGAGGAGGGAGAGGATAGGGGATTTTCAGTGGGGAACCTGGGAAAGGGGATAATATTTGAAATGCAAATAGAGAAAATATCTTTAAAAAAAAGATATTGACTTAAGTATCTCAGAGATTTCACCAGCTATGTTGCCAAAGATGTAGGAGTGGTGAGATAGCACCAGAGATTAGAGCTGATGTTTCTTGCTCTGATACAGCAATGGTGTAGTTCAGAAACCAAGAACCCCCCGAGGGTATATCAGTGTGAGGACTTATTTTGTGGTGACAGAAGAGAGAGGGTTAGAATATGTATAGAAAGGAAATGCAAAGGATGCTCCATGAAGACCTGTATCTGTCTAAAGCTGTGGTTCTCAATTGTCCTAGGCTGTAACCCTTTGATAGAAGTTCCTCATTTTGTAATGACCCCCAACCATAGCATTTTTTTGCCTCTACTTCATAACTGTAATTTTGTTACTTTATGAATCCTAATGCAAATTTCTGTATTTTTCTGATGGTCTTAGGCAATCGCTCTGAAAGAGTCATTCAAAGGGTCATGACACACCTGTTGAAAAACACTACTCTAAAGGATCTTAGGGGACATTTAGATGTAGATCCTCATACATTTAGATGCACAGCAGTTCTAGTGGTAAGGACAGTCTGTGCCTCTGTTGTCTAGCCATCTTCTTAGAAGAGAGGAAAATTAAAAGTGACTGGAATGAGCCCTTTGTGGTTTACTGAGCCTTAGCAAGTGTGCCAGGAAATTCCTATTCCCAAAGGATAGTGGTCAGGCTTCCGAAGGAAAACCTACAAGGATTTTGACACAGAAGGCTGGGCAAGAATTCAGTACAACACATCCAGTCCTAAACCTGAAAGGTTGCACTGTTTCCTGCTCCTCTCTTCGGTGAGATTATTTGTTTGCAATGATATCAAACATGCTCATCCCAAGGCTAGGAGTGAAAGAGCAATTTTGATCCTGAACACAAGGAAATGAGAACACAAAGATTAAAGCAATCAAAAGAAAATGGGGTGCTTTAGAAAAAGAAAAAAAAAACCCGGCAACCCAGCAATGAGGATCCCATTCTTGGCTGATATATAAAGACCCTAGCATTAGATAAATAAATGTTATCCTTGTTTGGGATAAGTACAGTTGCTTGGTCTAGAAAGAGAAGGATGGTCTCTGCTCTTAAAGAAGACATGATCAAAACCTAATGGGTTTTCATCTCTTTTGTCTTTCAGGAGCAGAGTGCTTTTGTCTGAGTGTGATTGTGCATGTCGTTCATTTGTGCAGGCAGATCAAAATGCAGCTGCTCTGCTTCAATATGGGGAGGTCAAGGGCACGGCACCTTCACCTCTGTGTTTCCCATGCAGCTGCTCCTGGAGCCCTACCAGGGAATCCTTGCAGTCTGCAGCATGGAATTTGAACAGCAGACACAGGAACGTTGCAGCCCCCATCCTTCTTATAACTTCCCAGATATAAATCTTATTATCTCCTTCAAAAGCAGTTAGATGTATGCTCATCATGTTGTAAATTTTTGTCTTTTCTTGAGTTCATAATTCTACAGAGTGACTAGAGGTAAAGCACTACAGCAGCTAGGAAAAGCACAAGGTTTGGAACGGTTCACGTCCTACTTCCTGTCATCCCTGCTGATCCTGGAGGAGAGAGCTGCATGTGGATTCGTGTGCAATATTCACTCCAGTAATAGAATTCTTGTCTGCCCTTAGGGTCTGATTCATTTAAACTTCTGATCGCCTCTTAGATCTTTGACCCAGGGACTGTTGGTAATTTGCATTGAGCCCACTGAGAAAGGCTGATCCGTTTAATATTTATCCAGAGGAGGTCAGAGACCCTAGGTGAACTCTGTGTCTAGTTAGCTGGAATGATTAATTCATACATCCAACGCTAAAGCACTTTCTGTGAATCACTGGCGTCATCCTTTGAAATGTAGCAGGCTGGTCTAATGGCTTAAATGCACTAGTGATGAAGGCTTGAGGGTGGCTCAGGGCTTCTTGGTGCCACGAGGAACTGTAGGCATGGAATTACAAAAGGCTATTTAGTCCTACTTAAGCTGTAACTAGGACAAAGAGGTCTGTGGCCTTGTAATTTAGATCTTCATCAGTCTCCAGTGAAGATGGGAAGCTGTACATGTACCACTTCAGAGTATGTTCTGAGCAATGAAGAAATAGCCCATGATGTACACACTCCTTAAAGAGTGGCAGCACAGAAGCTGGGGCTGTGAAACACAGACACGGTACTTGCTGGTCGGTTGTGCGCCAATCCACTTTCTCATCTATATAACGGAAACAGGAATAGTGACAGTAGCAGCTTAGATTACTGTTTAAAAGCATGTACCATTTCCCCATCAACCTCATTTGCAGAATCAACTTTTCTACACCATGCCCGTTGATCTCAGATTGGCTTGCCTCATGTGGTACAGAGTGTTCTTGGACAGGGCTTTGAGATTGGCCATGTAGTTTGCATTACCACAGGAGTAGCTGAAGATGTGATGTTCACAAGTAAATAGGAGTCAGCTACTCTGCTATGTAAGAAAAAGTAGACATTGTTGGCCTAGACCAGAATCCAATCTGTAGCTTAAGTCCCCATGCTTCATGTGCATATAAGAAAGAACAAATACAGTAATAAGTCACTGGGTTTTAAGATACCTTGCTACACAATAATTGTTAACTAAGGTACCCTATAGAGGTTATTATAAAGACTATATGAGGTTGCATGCAAAATACTGTACATCATTCCCAATATAAAATAAATACTGCCTAAGGAATTCTGTTAATACAAGCAGTGTCCTCATTGGTATTTGGGCTAATGTTTCTTCCTTTGTAAGAAAGGAAGCGAGACATGCAGTTGGGGAAAGAGAAATATCTCACAACTTTCTTGGCTGGAATCTTAACATAACTGGGAAAATGCATGAGGAAAACATTCTCTCCGTGTCCTAAAGCAGGCTTCCCTTGATCCTGGCCTTTCATAATCAATGTGGGCTGGTGATAAGGTGACATTAAATGCTCTTTTGAACCCTGTATCTTTTGAACAGTAGCCTTTCTTGGCTACTAACAAGGATGGTAGGCTTCCTATAAGATTCTCTTCGTGTGCAGTGCTGGGCCCACTGAGCTGGTGGTCTGGTGCTGGCTCTGCCACTGGTTTCCTATTGCTGGAGGAACTTAACCTTCCTGTGATGCACTTCTCTAATTTACATAATGGGCTGATTATAATTGCCAACCTCACAGGATTGTTGTACGAATTAACTAATGTTTGTAAAGTGCTCCGAGGTCCATAGATGAAAGGTGCTATATAAGCCTATTATTATGTCATCAAAAACGAAATTCCAATAAGATTATACCTTCATTTAAATTTCCATTAATTTTGTCATAATTCTAGATTAATTCGCACGGGCTTTCTAGAGCAAATAAATAAATAAGTAGGAGAAATGGTGATATATTAAAATACGAAGCATTCACATGGAAAGGAAATTAGCTAGAAAAATGTTAACACTTAGATGTGATTTTTAAATTATTATCCTTTAATGAGCCCTGATCATGTAATCAATATTATGTAAAACCTAGATATGGTCTCTGAGTTTACAAACTAAATTACAAACCTGACTGATTAAATAGCTAACATTTCCTATTTCAAGTGTGTAGAAATGAATGCTATATAAAGGCCTATATCTCAACTCATTTTTAAATTAAGTATCTTATTATAGGAAATAACTTGAAAACTTTTAGAAATATTGTAAGTATACGAAGTATACATAAGCTCATAGATAAGTGCATATGTAAGTTTGTGAAAAGTGTTTTTACAACGTCAAGAAGCAGTTGGCCTCCTTCTGTCCTGGCCTCATATGGGATGGCACGGTCAGACAGATGTTAAGGTGCCTTGCAGATGACTGGTAGAATAAAGTATCATTGCACATCCCTTTGTAACACCATGGGACGTAAGATTCTGAACATTGGGTTTAACCTTCTCCTTTTGTAGAGAAGGAAACAGAGACTTTTAAACATTCTACATATAAATTTACTCAGGGAGAGGTGGGAAGAGTCTTCATTGGATATTATTCCTTTTTTGTTTTGTTTTGTTTTGTTTTGTTTTTCAAGACAGGGTTTCTCTGTATAGCCCTGGGTGTCCTGGAACTCACTTTGTAGACCAGGCTAGCCTTGAACTCAGAAATCTGCCTGCCTCTGCCTACCGAGTGCTGGGATTAAAGGCTTGTGCCACCACGCCCGGCTTGGATATTATTTCTGAGAGCTATATTACCTGTGAAGAAGAATATCAGTCTCTTCTGTGCTGTTGATATCCAGGTACAGGAGACAAGTATCTTCAGGCTCTAGTTCTCAGAGTGAATCTTTGGTATTACTGATAATAAAATGATTCATTCATCTAGACATTGTGGGTACTTAAGGAAATGGAGTGTTTTAAATCTATACAAGTGAATCCTTTCTAGAGACCATCAATAAGAAATGACCGGTGGAATCCTGAAATATGTGCCCCTCCACCTACTTTGGGAATCCTTGGGGCTGCTTAAATATCATGCAGTTATCTAGCTCTAAGTATCTTTATATCTGAAATGCCAGGTTCATTGGGATTAAGAATGGGGACAGGGAGAGGAGAGTGTGCACATTGAATTCTAGCACCTAAGGCAAATTCTGAATCCTCGGGAGCTATGGCTTGTCTCAAACAAACAGAAATGTAGAACCTGGGATATATCCTATGCTCATAACAGGCAGAGTCTGTTAGATTTTACTGAACTGTAACAGAAGAAGAAAAGACAGATGATGTTGCTCTCTTTTTCATTATATAGATGCTAATAGAAGAGAGTCTACCGGAGGCCTACATAACACCTACTTCTCAGGTGACTTGTGCTGCTGCTGTCTAAAGATGCAATTTTTCTCTTTCAAATTGGGAACGCTGCTACCCAGTCCAACGAAACCTCACTGGGTTATAGATGGGAGAGATTAGGCTTCATTTGGTGACTGTGATGTTGCTGGAAGAAACTTGAAAGACAAATGTCTGCCTTAAATGCCCAGACAGAGATAAATGGCTTGGAATCAGCACTGTAGGAAATCAGCAGCTCGGGCTGCAGAGCCTGGGAGTCTCCTTACCTGAAGTGATCGTCTTTCCTTTGCTTCCCACTTAACTCAAGAACTCATTTTCTCTTTCTAAGAACTTAGAAATATAAATTCCTTAAAAGAAATGCACATATATGGTCATGAAAACTCACATTCATACTGACATTCATGCATGTATCTGGAACTCTCAGAGCATCCTTGTCCTTTTGGGAGGCATTGAGAGGTATTCTGATGACAAGTATCTATGGTTTTAATATCATATTCCCTATGCGTCACACTCTGTTTTCCATGCTCTTTATATTAGTTCATTTAGCCCTCACAGCAGCCCTGTGATGTCATGATTATTATTATTGTGCCCAGTTTATAGATGAGTAAAGTAAGTCAGGTTGACAAACTTGTTCAATGTCACTGTACTGGCTATGAGTTTTATTCTCGATGCTTTATTTGTGGAATGCTTTTAACCTTAAGAATCTTGATGTTAGGGAGACTGCCCTTTCTAGTAACAGTAAGTTTTCGAGTTAATAAAGAATTAATGGTAGGTGTACGTCTTTTGTATGCAGGAATCCCTAGACTTTTCTCCCAAGGATCTCTCATCTAACTCACATCCCAAGTAATATTTATCCTTCAGAACCAGGTGCCAAACAATAGAGAACCTTCCTGTAGCCAAAAGCCCATCTCAAATACTCATATTCACCAGTCTTAACTCCTTTATTTTATCCCCACTGCCTTTGACTGCAAAAGCCACAGTGAAAGTTCTGGCCCGACTTGACTGACACCAGTTCTACCTCCTGCCTGTATAAGAATCTTCCTTCTCTAGCTCAGTGGGATGGGCCCCATCTCTCATTTCTAGGGCAACATTAAATTTACCTTCCAAGGGCAATCATCTCTTTGTGTCAGCACTCAGCCCGTTTTATAAATTAAGACTTGAACTCTAGTCAGCGGAAGTATGACTATGAGCATGAATTAGACTCCAGAGTTTGTGCTGTGACATACATGCCAGTTTGATATGAATGCAACACTTATTTTAAAAAAGCTCATAGTCTCATGCTGGCTTGGTTTTAAAGAAGTAGGTCACTATCATCATGCCATGGCTAGCTTACTGTTGTGGTTTGCATCGAAAATGCTCTCTACCTGCTTCTGTTTTGAACATTTGTTCCACGGTGTTTACAGTGCTACTGTTGGGGGCTGTGGTATCTTCGAGAAGCAGAATCTAGCTAGTAGAAGTAGGCCTGTAGAGAAGGCCTTTGAAGGTTACACCTCATTTCACTTCCTGTCACTATCTCTGCTTCCTGGCTGCATGTTTCTGATGCTGTAACCTCTTATTCAAGCTCAGGAGACAAACAACTATGAAATAAACCCTTTGGGGTCAAAAGTGAAATTTAAATTGTTCTCCCTCATATTGTTTCTCTCAGGCATTTTGTTTACAACAAAAATTAAATAATAAATACATTCCATGTTACTCTCAAGGTGAGGGGAAAAGCACTTCGGTTTAAGTTGTATTTACTAGCACTTGTGTGAACTTGCTGCATGGTTCTAGTATGTCAAGCAATGTTTAAACACTCATTATGCATCTGTTTTGTCAGTTTTGAGATGTACAAAAAGGAATAGGAATAGAATGAACCCTTGAGTACTGGGCAAAGGACACCAGCACATAAAATTAGCTGAAAGGTAATAGACAGCTTTAAACACAGCAGAGTGGCTAGGATTGTTGATGTAATACCCCTGTGAAATCAGAACAGGTGAGTGTAGGTTTCCTGTAAATAATAGAGAGACTTTTTTTTTTTTTGAAAATGGAACAGGGTTATAAACAGGGGCAGAATGTGGATAATTATTTGGAGGAGCAGAACCAGCAAAGATTTTGAGATGTGTTACACATATCTGATGAAGTAGTTAGTGTGATGGACCATTTTAATTGTCAGCTTGACACAACCTAAGGTTTGGGAAGAGAGGCTCAATGAGATATTGTCTAGGTCAGGTTGGTTTGTGGACATGCACATTGCTATCCTGATCATGTTAATTGATGTGTGAAAACCCACCACTGTGGGAGGCACTATTCCCTAGCCAAGGAATCCTGAACTGTAAGAGTAGAGAGAACCAGCTGAGCACAAACTAGCATGAATTATTTCTCTATGTTCTTGACTTACGTGACCTGTTCAAAGTTCCTGTTTTATCACAGCAAAAAAAAGATATAGCTAATATGCTTGAATCCTCAAAGCTATAATTGTGCTCCTCATCAAAACTGAGGACAAACTATCTTCAGAATTTCAAGAAGTAGAGTGTCCATTCTTCACACTTAACAGTCCTGAGCATAGATCTTGAGTTGATAATAATAATAGAGCAGTTGTATGTCTTTGGGCAAGTTATTAAGGCATTCTGAAATTTCATGAGAACAAAATTTACTTAATGTAGAATACAATGCAGGCAAAATGAAAGCTCCTTCTACTTTCTGAACCCTATCTTGCATGCATATATATATATATATATATATATATATATATATATATATATATCTCAAAGAAAATACCCCAGGCCATGGCTGTATGACGCCTTTGTTAATACCTGGTGGCAGTATGAAAGTGCCAAACAGGAGCTGAGTAATACTCAGCTTGACTCCTTATTTGAAGGAGACAGCTTGCTGATTGCTGCAGCAGAAGTCTAAGTACAGTTTATGGCAGAGCATTATTTTTGCCATGCATAGATGTAGAACAAAAAGTGGAATCACCCAGGGTTTTCACTTGCTCTTTGTCATCAAATCCTGGGCATATATATATATACATATATATATATATATATATATATATATACACACACACACACATATATATCTGACTTCCCTTTTTGATGCTGTACCTGATTTCCCTGAATGGATATGTCCCATTTCATGAGTGTTTGTGCCATGTTTTTGAGGTGTTTGGCATCTATATATCACAGGGACTTTGATCTTTGACTTGCTGAGTGCTTTCTTATTTGAACCCAACTCCTCTGGACCTTGCTTTTCTTTTTTCCCTTGTCAAAGGTTGAAATTATCAAGCCAAATATGACTGGGCACACCTGTAATCCAGCACTCAAGAGGCTGAGGCAGGATTGATATTCCAGGCCAGGCTGTGATACATAACAAAATCCTGTTTTTATATCCAACAAATAAAAACAAAGAAATAGCCATAAATAAAAGTTTTTTAAAAAGAGTTGGATCAATTACTAATCTTCAGCTCCAATGGGAAACTTTTTGTTATTAGCTTATCACATGCTATAGGCCTACATGGATCTATTCACCCATGTATCCATCCATCAATCCATCCATGCCTCCATGCACCCATGCATCCATGCATAGTAGATAAGCAGAATGAACTCAAAAGCTGTTCCTTTGTTCTGCACAAAAAGTTATGGGAAAGAACAGAATTGAAAATACTCCGATCTTATCCTGACCCTTCACATGCTGGCCTGGTAACATTCAGACAAACAGAAGATGATTGATCTTCCAGAGCTAGTGTTACAAACAGTTGTGAGCCACCTGTCTTGGTGCTAGGAGCAGAATTCAGGTCCATTGCAAGAGCAGTATGTTCATGTAACCACTGAGTCATCTTTCTAGTCCTAAAAACATTTAACTTCTAAAGACTCTCATCTCTACCACAAGAGCACTGACTTCAGAGTTGGTATAGCAATGGAATCTTATCCCCATGCTTGGTATTAAAAGATACTAATGCTTTTATTGACTTGAGGAATTCAATACAATTACCTCTCCCATGTACTAATAGTTTCTTCTGGGAGTGGAAGGGGGAGGCTGACACAAACCGTTTCCATCACCACAGAAATCTCTGTTGAACCATGCTAACACCAGCACTGCCACCAAACCCCAGAAATAGTATGAAAGAAAAAATGTGAACTGTAGCATACATTGAAAAACAGTCGGGTGCAGGTTGTACAGGAGCTTTAAACTCAAAGAAATACCCCCCCCCCATCTACCTGCAGTGTGTGCCAACCTCTGGAAACAATGACAGCTCCCACTGCTCCTGTCTACTTGCTTTGTTGTTCCCTGCCCCCTCTCCTGTTTTCAATATCTTTCTGATGTTCCATATGTAATATTGTTACAGGTGCAAAATTGTTCCTTTCAATTCCTGAATGGCTGCACATGTTGAGCGGTAGCGCCGAAGGCCAGCACACTATTACTGTGCATCCAGGCCTCCCTCCCAGTCTGTGGGTCAACAGCATTCTTCTTTGCTTGCTAATGCTTTATTGTCTCTTAGTATACATTGGAATAATAATGGTAATTTATGCAGATATTTTGTATGCATAGCAAATAATGAGAAACACCTGCAGAAATTTCCCTCCTTCTCTGAGTTCAGCAACTAATTATATTTTTAAATAATGGCTACCATTGAACACAATTATCCAAATCACTTTAAGTAATGGAATCTTTTTAAGGTGTTTTTGAAAATTTTAGCACAGTTTTTAAACACTCATTTTTATCTAGAAGATGGGAAGGGAAAAAAAGGCTAGTAGGCGGCTTCTTACTCACCCGAATGAACAGTTTCTGCCAAGAATAGATTAGTGGTGGATTTTTCTCTAGTTTCTAGTCTTCATGTTCGAGGTCACAGCCAGCTAATGGCAACCAGGTTTTCTGTAGTCATCTTTTTGGTTCTAGCTATTTGCTCGTCTTATCTCCTTCTTCTCTTAAAGTGAAATAAAAATAATGAAGTTACTCTGAAACCCATTTTACAATGGACTTTGCCACCTGATTTTCCTCACGAGGATCCAATACTTGAGTGTGGGACAGTAAGGAAACAGTCTTAGATCTTTCTGTGACTTGATTCTCCCTTCTATTCATAAGGCTAAGACAAAGCTGTAGCACCTTTGTAATGATAGAGTACCATAAACCCATGACTTCCAAGGTCTTCAGATCATTACATTACCAGGAGCCTCATTCACCACAGAGAAGATGGAGCACGGAAGCAGCCAGACAAGAGAATACCAGTATGAAATGCATACTTTTCTCTTCATATATAAATCCAAGATTATGGTCTTACATCAACATTCTAGAAACTTCATGGGGGATTGAAGGATGAGCAGGGAGAGTTCCGCCTTCCTCTTGGACTTGCCTTCATCTCCAGCTTGATTGATGGAAGCAGCTCAACTCTACCTCTTAGTACATTTAATCCTTTCTCTAGTCCCATAAGAAATTATTGGTCCAGGGGGAGAAAATGAACTCCTGTTTAAATCATACTACTTTCTGTTAGATTTGGGTTTGTTTGGTCAATTGACATTTGTGAAGTGCTGCTTAAAAGCAAGTGGTAAGAATTCTTGACCCCATGGGAGTTACAACCTGGAGACAGAGAACATGATAAAAAAAGCAATCAAATTTAAAATACGGCAGATGAAAATCAAACAATGCCTAATGAGAGCTAATGACAGCACTGTTCATGCATGTATGGGAAATCAAGGAAGTCTCTTAGAAGAGGTGAATGTGACCAGCTCCTGAAGGACAGACAAGCCACACTGAGCTCCAGTGGACTTGTGCTCAGAAACATATGCTCAGTTGCTCCAATCACATCAAGGCGCAACACAAGGGAGGTGAACCTGCCATTTTCGAAAAGCTTAGAAGGCAATAGAAAAAGATTTCTTTTTTACTCTCCCTGAGATTTTGTTCCATGTTTTTCTGTTGTTAAAAATATCCTTTATTAAATCATTGGCTAAACAATCAGTTTCTGAACTGTCTCTAAGCTCCATGTGACAAAATAAAAGCTAGAAACTATCTATTCATCTAAACCCTGAATATTCCACTTAAAATTTGAATGAATTGTTACATCTAAAATTTGGGTCCCTTCAGGTTACACTTTTCCTCTTTCCTTATTTGTTTTTGCTATCTTCCAAGGGCTTCTGCGATCCTTTAAGAGAAAGAAAATGAAGAGCCAGATGGATTTTTGTTTGTTATTATTCTTGTGCAAATGAATTAGATTGCTAATCTCTTGAGGGGGGGCAGGGAGAGAGACAGAGACAGAGGGATAGAGACTGAGACATAGGTAGAGGCAGAGACAGATGAGAAGGGCAAAGTAGAGAGAGAAACAGAGTTTGAGGATGGGTTTCCTGCAGAAGTCAGATGATACTAATTATTTTTTTTTAAAAAATGTCCACAAGCTGCTTATAAGCATGTGGTGCGGGGAAACTGCTGTAGCCATGCGCCATTCAAACCTGTGTTGTTCTATTGAACAAACAGGTAGAACAAAAGGGAAAGGAATCAGGGGATTGGGCATGGACTCTTTGGGGAGCTTTTGGCCAGGCACCTATTACCTGACAAAGAAACCACATGGAGGACACCTCCCAAGAAACAGTGAAGAAAAGGGAGGGGGAGCTGCTGAAAACGATGACAGGAAGTCTTAGTTGTTTTGCAGTTCACTACTTGGAGGAAAGCAAGCCATTCTTTTTAATATTGAAGTTTGGGCTAACTTAAACTGAAGTAGCCCTATTTTCTACTGACATAGCAGTACTCTGCTTCTGACATGACTCATATTGCAAGTGAACGTGAGAGCATAGGAAAGCTTTGTTTGCACTCAAGAGAAAAACTAGTATCTGAGCAATTACGCCTGCATGTGTCTGCGAAATGGGTCAGTGGGTCAATGTGTCTGCTGCTAAGACTGAGGGTCTGGATTCGGTCCTTGGGATGCTTATAGCAGAGGGAGAAGAACTGACTCCTAAAGCGGTCCTCTGACTTTTACATACAGACCCTGGCACAGATGTGCATGCACATGTACAGACATTACATGTTCATAGGTACAATTAAAAAAATAATAATTATCAAAGCTCTATATTCTTGATTCCTGGCAACTGACAGTGTTGTCCAGGATAGGCAAGACTGCTTCCATTTCTACCCTGAATATTGCTTAGCATGTAAAACTTCCAAACAAACTGTGAGGTAAATGAGAATTGTGGCCTGGAAATGCTTTGACAAATACAAAAGCTTTCATTCCTAAAATGGGATCCCTAGAACAGCATTGAGAGAGAATGTTTCTATACCCAGAATTGTATCACACACACACACACACACACACATTGCATTCATCTTGCACGGACAGCTACAATTTTTCCTTGATATTTAAAGTCTCATGTATGCAAGCGCAGATTCCTGTCAATGTCACAATAGCTTACTTCTCCATTGAATATGATCTTAAAGAGGGGAAAGTCTGTTTAAAGGGGCATCTTCTGGCAGTCGCCACTCTAAGCATGGTTCAACACCCAGAGGACCTGTGTGGGGGCTTTGACAGACGCTGCATTAGACCAAGCTTTGTCCCATCAAGAAGTCAGATCGAATAAGTCTATTTGAGAATGGATGAAAGGGGCATGGGAGGCCCATCTGCAAGTAGCTGGTCCTGTTGCAGGCTCTTACCCTCAAAGATGAAAATGCCTAAACGAATGAGCACAGTCTAGACTTAATTCTACACCAGAAATGCTCCCTCGGGAGATTATGAATGCTTTGACTTATGGAGTCTAAATACACTTCTGAACCCTATAATGAGAGCCAGACAGCCTTTCCCCCAAATACTCATTAACAACTTCAATTTTTTTTCCCTAAAATATGGACACTACACTGTTCCAAAGAAAGATTTTTCTCTACATAAGAGCAATGATGAGCACAGAACAGCTGGATTCCACTGTCTCCTCAATATACAAAGCTTACACCGTGCTAACAATAGGACCAGTGACTGGAACCTGAAGGAAGGGTCTCCAAACAAGGTGCCAGTAGGTTAATACAGCAGGTTGCACAAAAGTCTAAGCATCAGGAGAGACTTTTCTCCGCTCTCAATTTCCTGAACAGCAGTCTTGAAGCCTGGCCACAAGAGGGAACCATTGTTCAAATGTTGGAATCATTTTTTTTTTCCTTCCCCCATCCCCTCCCTGAGGAACTCAGCCAGCTCAAATCCCTCTTTAATGTAAGAACCTGATCAAAAGGCTTGAACAAAAAAGTAGAGACAGATGTGATCACGGACACAGTTCTATTTTGGATGGCTGAACGATCAGCTTTTAAATACCTGAGTAACCAAAGGTCTGTCATCCAGTAACAGAAACCAGAGAGGCAAGGCCTTGTACTGACAATAGAACGACAGGCCTTTATTTAATTCTTTCATTGGCTCTACTTTGTCTAAGATGAGGAAAACTTTTAAAACCAAACAGCAAATATCAGAATGTAAGGAAACAAACAGAAATGCAGACTTTTACGCTCAGGATAGTCTCCTGTCTGTAGCAAGTGATAATGCTGATCAGAAACTGGAGAAGGGCGCATGTGTCCTAAGGAGTTCTTGCTTGCAGCCCCGTGAAACAGCGCGACTGGCAAAATGCAGACTAATGCGATAGAAGGCATACAGGATGGCTTCCTGGAGGTCGTGTGCCACCAGGCTGGCACAAATCCAGTTTCCCAACCAGAAGGGCAGAATAAACTGGAACGTGCTTGATGCCAGTCGGGCTTTCATAGGAAAACAGATGACGGCTAAGATTATTAATCTTGACAGTTTCCTGATTTATTGGGATGTTGTCATCTTCTCCTTTTGTATAATTTGCCAAATGATCATAGTATTAGACTTAAGGAGGCAGCACCCAGGGCCCCCTTCTTTGGCATTTGCTTCAACAGTAAAACATGAAGGCTTGGCTTGAGGCAAAGGTGGACAAATTGAATTTTCACAGATGCATTATCATTTGAGAAATACCAAGTCATGTTTTATTGTGACTTTTGATGTAAAGATAGCTTTATATGTATTAGATAATTATAGAAAACTGCTCCATTTATTTAATAAATATGAGGCCAAAGGTAAGAAATTTAAAATCGAGGTCTCTAGCAATCAAAAGCAAATGTTACTGCTTAGACTAAGATACTGATAAACAAAGAAAATAATCAGAAAATAGCAGCTAGGTTTAAAAGCCATCCCTCTGCACAGTGATTTCCCAACAAAACAACAACCTGCATGGGAATTCTTTCTTAGAATTGCTCATGTAAAATCACAAAAATAATTTTGAGCTACTTCACCATAGACTCAAAATAAGGAATCATTTGACACATTTTATAAAGTGGTTGCCTTCACCAAAGTATTTTTTTATATTCTATTCTTTGTAATCCCTTGCATTTAAAATAGCAACAACAGAAATTAATCTTCAGTTTTTAAAAAGGAATTACAATTAAAGATATTTCCAACTAAAAAGAGATGTTATCCCCCAAAACAGGTTTAGCAAACTATAAAATCTCTAAACTTAAAATACTATAATTGAACCCCCCTTCTTTTTTATTAAGAAAAGCCATGTCTGCACCTATGCTTTGAGACATATTATGCAATAAATAGCAATCAGCCTAAAGATGCCATATCAAACAAACCAAGTTTTGTTTTGCTAAACTAAGCAAAATTAGTTGAATGCCCTAAGTAATAGTTGCTGGTATTTTTTTTCTAAATTATTTCTCCACTTGTTTTTGTGTCTATGCATAAATTAAAAATCTGCTGAAATTTATTATTCATCGGAGATGTAATTAATATGCAAAATTATGCAAATTAAGATGCAATTAGGCTTCAATTCTCTAGTGGAATTTTCCATTATAATTTAATACAAAGTAATAGAGTAATTGGTGTCACGTGTAATTACGGTTACTCACGTGTACTTGCAGACGTGCAAATGATGTGGTATATGTTAGTTATCCTATGCAAATGGATCACACAATCTCTTAATACTTGGGAATGAAGTAAACAAAGATGGTCTTCAAAAAAAAAGGGTGAGAGGGACCCCTCTTTATTCTCATGTGCTTACATGAGAACTATGTGAAAATTGTAACTAATTTCCCTGCCTTTCTTTCTAAGAATTTTTAACTTGGTGTTGTGTGGTGCATTGTTTACTACTTTAGAGAAATTATTTCTAGTTAAAAAAATATATTTAAATAGAGCCCTAATAGAGATTCTAATGCCGCATGGATGCTACCAGGGTGAGAGCAAGCAGAGCAGAGCTCTGTTGAGCCGGGCACAGGCTGTTTCTGCATCAGGCTCAAAATTTCTCGTCTCTCAAAGAATATCAGGGAGCCTGGCTTGCGAAGGGAATAATCCTTACATTTTCTTATTTCCTGATGACAGAGTTGACCAATTCATTTGCTTTGAGAGCTGTATAGAAGTCACACTGATTTTTTTTTTCAAACTAAAAATTTGTTCCCTCCTAATGTTTAGAATTCTAGGGGAATTCCGTGTCATTTCTACTGTATGAATAAAGCATTAAGCAATTGAACTGCTTCATAATCCCTGTCACTACTGCAGCCGCTTGGTTCAAGCAACTCCTTCACCGACTGCCTATGTGTCTCTTCCAGGGTCCCCAGGGAGACTAGAATTGGTCTCTCTTGTGCTTGTCCTGAGCAGGAGCTGCTGCTTCTGATTTCTCCATGAGAAATGATTACCGCTTGTTTCAAAACACCCATGCTGTGTTGAATCCTGCACAGAAAACATTTTGATCTCGACACTTTCCTTCTCATAACTGAAGCACACACTTTAAGATGAGTATTTTATATTCTTAGCTCCAATTAACCTGAAGTGTTTCTCTTTCCGATGTCTCCCCCCCAACCCCCACCCAGTTGACTAAGTCTGTCTTTCTACCCCTTTGTAACAGATTCCTCCGCAGGAGGGGATGCATGTTATAATTTGCTACAATTAATAGGAGTGGAAAGGGCATGTTATAGATAAACTGCTTTATCTTCTGCCTGCTGTGTTTTCTACTTTTCATTCCTTTTCCTCCACCTACAATGACTGGTTATCTGAAAGAAGGGACATGGGTAAGAGAAAATAAAGCAACCATTAGTCTCTCCTGTTTCACCCCTTTGTAGCCCCACCCATCCGTCCATATGTGGCTTTCTCATTCATTCCAGTAATAATACCAATTACTATGCAGGCAGACCATTCTTATTCACATTTGCAGCTCGCTGTGGACATTTATGCTTCACTCTGAGCAACACTCACATCTTCAACAACATCGATTATACAGCTGTTGTACAGTCGTTGTAAATGAAATATACAATGCCCGGTTCAGCTCTTGGAATCCTTTATAGCGGTGGGATGTGGGGCAGGAGAGCCCTTCCTTGCTCTGTTTCTCTCTGGTGCTGGCTTCCTTTTCTAACACCTGACACTTGCAGGTAAAGAGGCTAAGTAAGAAGGACAAGATAGCCCAGATCAGAGCAGTTCTGTTCTCTTCTCACAGAGGAGACATTGGAATGTAGGCTTGGTGGGTGAATGGGTCTGTGAGATCTCAGCACCATGGGGACTTTCTAGAACCTTGTCTCTGCCTTTCCCCTCTTTCCTGACTCTTCTCCCCCACCTCTCTCTCCCCCTCTCTCTCTCCACATCTGGTTATATGTATTGACTTAAATGAATGTGTTATGCATTGTATTTAATTTCTCCCATGACTTTTCTCACCTCAATATGCCTTCCCCAGAGGGATTCAGGCCTTGAATCCTTCTGTCCCTGCTTTCCCTGGTTTGGCCTTCAAGCCTTCAAACTCAAATGAGCAGGATTGTAGTGCATGTGACTTTTCAAACCTACCTATTCACCCATGAGTGCCACATACCATCATTGGAAACCAGATTTTCCCATTCTATAGACACAAAAGTAAATTCTTAAGGAAGGCCCTAGAAAGGACATAAATAACACATCTGAGACTTGTAAAAATACTAGGTGGTTTTCTTTATATAACTTGGATTGTTCTCTTAGACTTTTTGTTGTTGTGGTTGTTGTTGTTGTTTCAGTATGCAATGGTTTGGTTTTTTTTTTTTTTTTCGTTGTTTCTTTTTGGGGGGGTTGTTTGTTTTGTCGTTGTTTTTTGCTTTGTAAAGGCTCTAATCAATGTGATTTAATATGAATTCCTTTGTCCCTATTTTAACATCTAGGGAACCAGAAACTATCTTACTATTCATGAAATTTTGACAATCACTCTCAACAAGATGAGTGACTGAACAGCAGGAGCCTTTTGAATGACAATGGTCCTTAGCATTATGGCTAAGTGGGGAACAAACACCAGTCTTTCTGTTCGAAATTTCTCCAGTGGCATCTTCTGATATGATCAGTACCTTATAATATGAAAGTACCAGCATGAGAATTCTTTTTGCAAGCCTGAAACTTAGAAGAGACGGGGTCACTCATCAAAGAAATGAAACATCTCACACCCTGAACTGTGTTGGAAACAGCTGAAAAGCAACTAAGGTTTGTTGGTTTTTTTATATTATATCTTTATTTATTTTTATCGTATAAATGTTTTGTCTGCTTGTATGTTTGCTCACCATGTGTGTGCCTGTTCCATGTGGAGGCCAGAAGACACATCAGAGGCCTTGGACCAGGAATTACATGCAGCTGTGATCTACTGTATAGATACAAGCAAGCAATTGAATCTGGGTCCTCCGTAAGAATAGTCAGTTCTTAACCTTTGAGCCATATATCCAGCTCCCACCTCAGACATTATTTTAAAGATTTATTTTTAAGTTTGTGTGTGTGTGTGTGTGTGTCCAGGTACACATAGAGACCAGAAAGAAGTTGAATTTCCTAGAGCTGGAGTTACAGGCAGTTGTTAGCCATAAGACATGTGCACTGGCAACTGAACTCCAACTCTTAACCACTGAGCTATATCCCCCCTCCTGTACTCATGTGTTTGTTTTGGTACATGTGTCTATGGGTGAGTATATGCATGTTTGAATGGGTATGGACCCATATGCCTCCACATATGTGTGGAGGTCTGACAGTGAAGTCTTCCTTTACATTATTTATTGAGACAGGGATGAAAGGAAAAGTGTTAGCTTGGACCCCAAAGACCAAGTTCTCAGTACAAGGAAAATTTATTGTTCCAGAGGGACAGAAGACAGGGATAAGGAGCAAGGACAGGAAGAGAGGAAGAGGGAGTGGGAAAGGGGACAAAGGAGAGGGGAGGAAAGGGGCAAGGGAGAAGGACAAAGGATTGCCTCTTGAGAGAGAGGAGACAGAGGTGGCACATAGGAAAATGGCAGTGTATAAAGGGGAGACCTTGTGTTAGGACAAGGTGTTTAATTTTAATTGTGTATGTTAATTAGGTGAACCAAAGAGGGCTGATTGCCAGTCTTTAGTACTTTGATAGCTGGACCTTGGTAATCAGCCAGAGAAGGAGGGATTGGTACAACTAAAGGGATAGACCTTGGGGGCTAGCTTCACATATGTAATCTAACAGTTTTTACAAAGGCAGAGAGAATTGGGCAAAAGGGTAAGTAAGGCCTGCCAGAGGCATGCTCACCACACTCAAGCTGGCCAGAGTCCCTTCAAGGGCCTCTCAAATGAAAGGAGAGCTCACATGCAGGGCTGGTTTGGCTAGCCATCTTGCCTGGGCATGCTCTTTCTCTACCTCTAAAGACCTGGGATTACATGCAGGCTTTTATACCCACATGACACTTACATTCATTCTTGGGGGCTGAACTTTTGTCCTCAAAATTGCACAGCAAATCTTGTATCCACCGAGTTATCTCCCTGGCCCCAACTCTTCATATTTTTAAGACACAATATGAGAAACACTGAAGAAACTAAAAGCAAATTATTTCACCTGTTTCCCTTCACCATTTCCCAGAGCAAGCAATGACACACACACACACACACACACACACACACACACACACGTAACTCTGAAAGTGAGCCCTCAGTAATGACAGGATGTCAGCTTGTACGTGATTAGGAGGCACTCTGTCATAGATTAGTGAACAACTAGTTTTTCCTTCTCATAGCCTTTGCTGGTATCTTAGGTACTCTTTTGGTCTTAATAATCATCAGAGGAGGTAAGTGTTCTCACTGACATCTTAGAGACAAAGGACATGAAGATCCACCCCCCAACCCCAGTCATTTGTCAAAGGATAAGTAACATATCTGAGTGGTGGTGTAGAAACCTCAACCTGGATACTTTTACCTCTGTAGTATATGCTTACTGGGAGCCAGTCTGGCCTGCAGAAAGAAATTACTAATCCTAGACATGTGTTATCTGTGGTTGCATACATTTAAAATCGAGAATCTTTAGGTAAGGTCTTAGCCACAGTAGATCCCAGGCTCTTTTCCTAAAGCCTCTCTCTCTCTGAACCTGTGGAACTGGGACTTTCCCTTCACAAGGCATGGCCAGGTATTTATCCCTGGCTTGATTCCTGCATGGGTGCTCACCTCTCAGTCTCCCATTGGATTTGGTGTCAGTCTGTGTGCTATGTTGTTTGTGCTGCTGTAGAACCCTGGGAACCCACCCTGAATACTCCATTTTTACCCATGCTCATGAGTATGTCAGTCTCTGTCCCTAAGTCATCACATAGATCTCTGGTATAGTCCTGATGTCAGGGTTGATCGGAGAAGTACATTCAACACTGAAGACATGGAACAGAAGCTTACCATTTGGGGGTTCTGTATAAAACTGGGACGCTGGTTAAGAGTCAATGTAGGTCTATTGATTTTGTATTTAGTTCAGATCATGGCTTCAGCAAGATTTGTCTTTAAAGAAAAAAAAAGATATCTGGTATGGATAGGAGCGGGTAAGAGTATATTGGAGCCCCTGGGTTGTACTGAGTTTGGCCTAATGCTGCTTCTATTCTAATGTTAATTTGGGTCCCCCAAATTGCTTACACATGACAGTCCCAATATAAGACACTAAGGTACCCTGATCCCAGTTGATTCTGATTGGTAAATAAAGATGCTCACTGCCAATGGCTGGGAAGGGCAGACAGAGGCAGGATTTGAGGATTCCCAGGCTTGGGACAGGAATGAGGGGAGAAGAAGAGGAGATCTGCCATGCAGGGAGAGTGGAGGAGAGGAGAGACACCATGCCTGAGAATAATGGAGGACAGAGAGATATAGCCAGTATGCAAAGGAACCTAGAGAGCATGGTCCAGTTAGGCAGCCTTCTGGGTTCAGGGCAGCCAAGATAGAATATAGACATTAGTAGGTAATAACTTGAGTGGATTAACCACAGAGAGGTTAGGCAGTGGCACAGCTATTGAGCTGATTAAGGCATATAGAAATATAAAGGCTGTGTGTGTTTCTTTCATTTGGGAACACAAACCATTGGGGTAGGTAGCAGGAACCTTCCCTCCACTGGGATTTTTTAAAATATTTAATACAACCCTGGGTGTTTCTGAAGCTCACCTTTTTCAGTTTTGGGCCACAGGAAAAGCTTCTTGTGACAAAATTAGATGGGATCCTGGCTCACAGAAAGCTGAAGAAGGAGGCATGGCTGGAGTAGGATAAGTGCCACCTGGATGCTTCCCTACACTGACCAACACACTAGCACACCCAAATCAGGAGGTCTTCATCACCAAGGCCCAACAGCTGTCCTGAAAGAGCAACTATGATCTTTTCACTCTGCCCTCTATGCCAATATAAAACTTTCTTTTGGTTGACAATATCATGGAGCCATGCATGGACATGAATTCTGGTACACATATTTTGATTTAGTTAAACCATTACAACACAAAGGCACAGGAACCAAAATCAGGAAATGAAATTCAAACTACTCCACAGCTCTTGAGCATGCATCATCACCTTCTACCAGAAAGATTAGAACTGAGCAAACATTTTTGATTGCTTTTTGATGAGACCTGGAGGAATCCAGGGCACCTGAGTCCGTGAGATGCCCATACTCCGTGCTTCCTATTTTCACATAATCAATCAGAAGCCTCATTGTGCAAGTTCAGCTTCCACCTTGACTATGATAGAGTATGAGAATCTTACCTTCCAGGCTCAGTCCCACCTTAGCTATTTATTTTAGTGCTCTAGTGTACTGCCTTATCTGAATTCCAGTTTCTCACCCACTATAAGTAAGATTAGAGATCCAGAAACTCTGGCATGACTTTTGCTATAGCTGTGCCAGTTGAAGACATAGCCTTGGCCTCCAGACCCCTGAGAAAATGACCTACAGCATCTTGTACTGTTTGTAGCACTCGTTTTATGTATACTGTTTGTTGGCTCATGGCAATTGCACACCAATTCTGACATGCTTCTACACATTCTATAGGGCAGGTAAGAAGCAGAACCAGTAATCAGAGATTATTGTTCTCAGAGATGCCTGTATCTTTCATGGCCTATTCCACTTATGGTGTGCTGTGAAGATGGCACACCTCTCATAGCTAACCTTCCTCAAACATATTCACAGGGTAATTAAATGACTGCTTATCCCTACTCTCTGTATAAATGCCAGTCTAGGTCAATAGTCAATTATATACTTCTGTTCTTACAATAAAATTGACCATAGGTATCTCCTGCTGCTGTAATTCACTTGAGAGGTATTTTAATGTATCTGAGTTAGTTTAATAACTTGAGAATGTAAAGAGAAAGAAGTGTCAATCTTCTTTATGTTGATCTCATTGGTCCCTTATGCAAAAATCACCCAACCATTTCCAGTTTACATTACTGGTACAGAGTTAAAATACAAAGCTCAAAACAAAGCAAAACCTCCCCCTTGCCCCTCTCCACCTATGTCAAGTAAAAGAACTTGTCCCCAGGTCATAAGAGTGGGAAGGCTGGCCCCATCTCTCACCACCTGCAACACTTGGAAGAGCTGACCCTGCTACTTTTTTGCTGTGAAGTAGTGTGCATGAAGGAAAAAAATGCCTCTCCCCCCCCTTACCATGCTCCACACCACCTGCTACAGTCTATAGAGCTGGCCCTGTGGTCACAAGAACAGGAGATCTGTCATTGGGTAAACTAGCCAAAGCAATGGTAGAGAGCTTCCCT
The DNA here is from genome assembly GCF_978045245.1 of Mus caroli. Classification (NCBI taxonomy): domain Eukaryota; kingdom Metazoa; phylum Chordata; class Mammalia; order Rodentia; family Muridae; genus Mus; species Mus caroli. The sequence continues at coordinate 42,245,285 of NW_028227273.1, forward strand.
GGTGCTGTGGGTACAGGAAAACTGGCACAACTACTACCCAGGCCCAAATCCAGAGCTTTGAGTTGGTTCACTCCAACATCTGTCTCATCTATGAACCCCTGGAGAGTGTGAAGAGGCTGGTCCTACATATCCAAAGCTATAGGATCACCATGAAACAGAGCATCAGCAGGATATCTGAGAGGAGTCCCAGTGAAGATCCAGTACTGATAGAGTATAAGAAGCCAGAGACCTCGATCCAGACCAATGACTCATTGCAACAAACATTTGCATGTAAAGAAGCATAGACAAAAGTGGATATTTTGGGACACACTAGCACAAATTACAGCTTCCACAACAAGATTTTTTTTTCCTTTGAAGGGAGGTTGCAAGGGTGGAGAGCAGGTGAGAAGGGGCAGGGAAATGAGTGGCACTGGGGAGCATGAGGTGAAATAACAGAATCAATAAAAAGTTAAATATAAACAAACAGAAAGAAATACAATAGGTGGTTGGAAAGACTGCTCAGTGGTTAAGAGTATAGGCTGCTCTTCCAGAGGAAGAGTGACTCGTAGCATGCACATGACAACTCATATCTGTAAATACAGTTCCAGGGGATCTTACTCCCTCTTCTGGTCTCCATGGATACCAGGCACACAAGTGATGTGCAGATATATGCGCATGCAAAACATTTACACACATTAAATTACAAAATATTAGCCAAAATTTGCCCGAAAGTGCTTCGAAGGAACAAGACTGAGGGACAGGCAGAGAGGAGAAAGTACTCATGGGTAAGCAGTCAAGTGGTCCACTCCACATCATTGCTGCTCATTCCAATAGACTTTCTGGAAGATCACATATTGTATTGCAGACCCATCTACATAAGTGATTGAAGAAGGGGAAATAGTTTTATTGGTCCACTAATTAAGTCCCACTGCTGGGCTATGTGTACTTGGGAACACTTGTGTGTGGGTGATTGCTGCAGCAATGACTTGGGGGGGGGCATGAAGTAAGGTATAGCAGCTTATCAAGTGGGTCATGAAGGTCTGACACATCCCACCAACTGCAAACCTTAGCTCTGTTATCCACTAAGGCTTTGCACTACGTCTGTGTCTACCGACTACTTGACCCTTAAAAGCAACAGCTGCCTTCCTGAAATTCAAGAACACACATTAAGTTATTTTTATTTATGTGTATGTGTCTGCTTGTATGAGTATATGCCAAGTTTGTGCTGATCCCCGTGAAGAAGGCATTAGATCCTTTGTAGCTGGAATTATAGTCCATTGTGAACTACTGTATGTATGTGATGGTAGGAGTGCTGCTTTGGAAGGATGCTTAGCCTATAAGAGACCTTGCTAAACAAATAATAAATGCTCTTTGTTTAGCCATTGATATTTGATGACTGGGTGCTGTAATAGCACAAGACCAAAACCTCTGCATGTCATATTAGTAAAATGCCTGAAGGAATTGACTATATTTCAAAGTTATATATTATTTAGAGTATATTTAGAGTATGCCTTTTTCAGTTTTGGAGATAAACCCTAGGGTTCATGGATGCTGAGAAAGAATGACATGGTTGAGCTGTACCTCTACTGCTCTCCTGTGAGAATCTAACTGATGATTCAGAGAAAAATATTCCAAGACCTCAAGCCCATAGAGGACTCCATGGCATCTTCAGTCAAGGAAGAACTATTTTGTCACTGAAAATTTTAGGTTGAAATCTAAATCATGACACAGTATACCATCTCTTCAAGTATTCACATACAAGGAATACCAAATTACCAATGATATGTGTCCCATATCAAAGGCGTGTGTTTCATTGGCTATTACAATGGCATTTTTTTCTACTCAATCAAACAATGATGTATTTTCCCAAGGGCAGACTTTTGAATCACAAAGCCTGTCATAAACCCATCTGTGTGGGAATGCTACCATAATTCATAGGTATTTTACAGCATTATAGCTTATAAATAGTTGATGTTAAATTTAGTCAGAAGTAGCATGGATTGAAGAGACAGGTAACACGATCATCCTGCTGGTTTTACAGTCTATTAGGAGGTGGCTTATACTGTCCCCATTTTCAGTCAGTTGAAGAAATTAGAGTGCAAGAACTTGGTGTGGTGGCTAACCAACTCACAAATAGTAGTTAATGATAAAGTCCAATTATTTTAAAACTTTAAGCAGACCTCCTTTCTCCAACATCAGATACCACCTAAAGCTGAAACTAACGTACATTTAATGAAAGTAATTGGAGTGAATCCAAACTGCAGGGTCATGAGGCTTGAGATTCTAGATTGCTCATGTTAATCATGGTATAGCAGTATAGCCAACACAAATCATTGTATGCCTTTTTCCTAAGGGTGATTCCTTAAAATATTGAACTCTTAATATGCTTCTAATCTAATTTTATTAATAAAAGTTTTAGTTAATAAAAAAAGTTTTGAGTCACACTCTTGGGTAATTTTACATTGCTATAGTAACACCTATTGCTGACTGTAAGATGGGCTGCTTTGGCTCCAGCATGCAGGAGGTAGGCATGATTACCTTGGTTTCATAATGTACCTGGTCTTAGTCATTCTGTTCATATACTGTAAAGTTGTCCAGAATAATAACCACATCAGGAATGCTTGCTAGCATTTTAGTCAGAGAGGCTTTCTAAAGGCCCTTTTCTGTACCTCGTACTTCATGTCACTTCGCAGTTGTGCCAAGAGACTTGAAGAAAACAAAAACCTGGCAATCATATCACTGTGTGATAATACTTACATACAGTGTTTGAAATAGGTCAAGTTCAAGTGATTGTTTTTTTCCAAAGAGAGAGTGTTAGCATCCCAAGTTGACCTTTGAGCTTATCCCAAGGATTATCAGGCTCCATTAACTCTTCCACTAGGCCACTGAGACATTGATAAGGGTCTAAGTAAGTTCTGTGATGTCACGAAATGTATTAGTGACCAAGTGGCAAGGAGGGGTTAGAAACCCGTTTATTCATTTTGTAGTTTTCGTTTGGTTAACAAATACATATTGTGGGATGCCCAATAGATTCCCTAGTTAGAAGCTGGGTTGGAGTAGCAAAAAGAGGGTGTGAAAAATCCAATAAATGCCAACCCCCCCCTTAACTTTGCTATCTTCAACCAGCAATGAAAACATCTGTTGTCCCAGGAAGCTAGGTAGTGGCTTCTAGTGGTGTCCGAGCAGGAGTGGTTCTGCGGCTCATTGAAGAGAAACAGCCTCAAGTGATTCTCAAGGCAGTGGGATATATTTGATTAGAGTTTTATGTATTTGGATTCATTTATTTGAATATGGCAATATGGGGACCGACCGTAGAGTAGCAGTAACTATTTTAGACAGAGGCAGAAGGTAGAGGCACCAATCATGTGAACAATGATGAGGACTATGTCTACTTGTCATTCATATTTGCTTAATTGTCTGAGGAAGGGTCTTCATATCTATCCCAGGTAGTAACTCAAGATTCTACTGGCCCAGCCTCTCCTCTCCAGGATTAGGATTATGGGCCTGTGCTATCAAACTGGTACTTTTTCATACTCTAGCATCCATAAAATTTGAGTTGTGTTAGAATCAATTGTAAAAGAAACTTATGGGAGCTGAAGAGGAGGCTTATTAGTCCCAAAAGTTTATTGCTCTTTCAGAGGGCCAGAGTTTTAGTCCCAACCCTCAAATCAAGTGGCCCACAACCACCTGTAATTTCAGCTCCAAAGGATCGGACACCCTCTTCTGGCCTCATATGCACAATTCACACACATGCACACACACACACACACACACACACACACACACACACACACACACACTTTAAAGAAAGAAATTTACTATCCTTAGGAGTTTAGAGTAAGACATAATAAATGATAGCATTTCAATTAGCTTCACAGTCCAAAATTTGATAACAGGTTCTGGTAAAATAAAAGAAGAAATTATGCATTCATTTATTTTGTGTGGTTGGAAAATTGTGAAGGGGTTCAAGCCGCATATTGAAGTTGCTGAGGGAGGCCCTATTGCATGACAACAACCAGTAAACATTTCAGGGGAGTTTGTTTTTATTCTTCTTTGTTTTGCAGCAGAGTCTCCCTAGGTAATCCAGGCTGACCTTGAAACACAGTCTTCCTGCTTCAGCTTCCCAAGTGGCTGGATTACATGTGTAAATCACCACAACCACAGGCAGACTTTTGAAAAAGGATCTGTAGTATAAGACGGTGGTGTTTAGGAAGTTAAATTGAAAACAATGTGTAGCTATGATGAGAGTGAAAAAGAAGGCCACTGGGGAGTAGCTCCTGTAGTGAAGGAGGGACACAGCTGCACCCACAAATAACACGCTCACTTCACAAACCATCCTAAGAGTCACCATTCGGTATTTATGCCTCAGTTCTATACATTGGTAACTTGGCCATTTGAACTAGTCTCACTGTTAATCTGCAGTTTGTTATTAGAACTACCTATGCCAGGTGTACTTTGATGGGAATGGCATGTGTGACTTCTGTGCATTTGTCAGGCTGGTCTTGTAGATCATCCTTTGGGTGGGGCTTCCTCATCACCTCTGCCAAACAGCTTTCCCAGAGTTGCAGTAACTTCTTGTTTAGAAGTCTGATACAGAAAATGTGGTACATTTACACAATGGAGTACTACTCAGCTATTAAAAACAATGGATTTATGAAATTCTTGGACAAATGGATGTATCTGGAGGATATCATCCTTAGTGAGGTAACCCAGTCACAAAAGAAGTCATTAGATATCCACTCACTGATAAGTGGATATTAGCCCAGAAACTTAGAATACCCAAGATACAATTTGCAAAACGCAAGAAAATCAAGAAGAGGGAAGACCAATGGGTGGATACTTCATTACTCCTTAGAATAGGGAACAAAATATCCATTAAAGGAGTTACAAAGATAAAGTTTGGGGCTAAGACAAAAGGATGGACTATCCAGAGAATACCCCACCCAGGGATCCATCCCATAAACAGCCACCAAACCCAGACACTATTGCATATGCCAGAAAGATTTTGCTGAAGGAACCCTGGTATAGCTGTCTCGTATGAGGCTATGCCAGTGCCTGGCAAATACAGAAGTGGATGCTCACAATCATCTATTGGATGGAACACAGAGCCCCCAATGGAGAAGCTAGAGAAAGCACCCAAGGAGCTGAAGGGGTCTGCAACTCTATAGGTGGAACAACAATATGAACTAACCAGTACCCCCAGAGCTCATATCTCTAGCTGCATATGTAGCAGAAGATGGCCTAGTTGGCCATCATTAGGAAGAGAGGCCCCTTGGTATTGCAAACTTTATATGCCCCAGTACAGGGGAATGCCAGGTCCAAGAAGCAGGAGTGGGTGGGTAGGGGAGCAGGGCAGGGGGAGGGTATAGGGAACTTTCGGGATAGCATTTGAAATGTATATAAAGAAAATATTTAATATAGATAGATAGATAGATGGATAGATAGATAGATAGATAGATAGATAGATAGATAGATAGATAGATAGATAAAAGACTGATAGAATTCAGGAGTGGCAGGACTCTGGATTGCCCTTTGCTGGGTGAGTCTTGTTAAAGACTGGACCTCATACCTTGTTGTTGATCTCTTTAGGTTTTCTATATCCACCGCTTAATTTTAGCATTGTTCTCCCATTTATTCTAAGTTTTTCCAATTAAGTGACATGAGCTTCAAAGTAGTCTCTAAGGATCTTTTTTATATTTCTTGTTTCAATAATAAAGAATGTATGTGTGTATATCTGTGTGTATTGTCTCTCCATGTGTCTGTATGTGTATCTATGTGTACATAGATGCATGTATGGAGGTCAGAGATGGACACTGGATATCTTCTAGCATTCTCCACTTTGTTTTCTTACCTGTTTAATTTTGTTTATTTATTAATGAGGTAACTAATCTCACTGAATCTGGAGATTGCTATTTTGGCTGGATTATCTGGCCCAGCCAAGTACCTGTAGTATCTTATTGCCTCTGTATCACTCTAAGTCCCCATGTTGGGGATACAAAGTTTTACTGTACTCTGCTCTTTCATGGAGATTGGCGATCCAAAGTCAGGTTATCCTGAAATGTTTCTTTGTGTTGTGGGCCTTCATTACTACTGTAAGTTTCTCTCTGAGAACGGCAGTTGCTGTTTCCATGTATTTCAACGTATGGTGTTTCCATTTAAATTTACTTCAAGATTTTTTTGTTTTGTTTTCATTTTCAGTGATGCATTATTGTTCTATGGCATGTTGTTCAGTTTCTATGAATTTTTAGTTTCTGGCATATCTCTGCTTATTAATGTCTAGCTTGATTCTGTTATCAGAGAAGGTATATAATGTGAATTCAATTATTTGCATGTGGTAAGAATAATTTTGTTCCCTAAAATAGAATCTATTTGAGTTCCAGGTACTGAAGGAAACAGTGTATGTTATATAATTGTTGGGTGAACCTTTCTGTAAATGTCTGTTAAGTCAGCTCAGTCTACAGCACAACTTCATTCTACTGCTTCTTTGTTAGGTTTCCGTTTTGGTGTTCACTGATGAAAGTAAGGTGTTCATGCCCTACTGTCCATCTTTGCCTTGGATCCTCTATCTCACTTAGATCTAATAATGTTTGTTTTATAACAGCTGGGTGCTCTGACAATAGGGGCCTGTTCTCTGTGACAAATACCCTGACAAAAAGTAACGTATGTACTACAAGTCGATTTAGCTTGTAAGTCCAAGTTACAGTCCATTATTGCAAAGGTAAAGGCAAGGACTTCAAGGACCACATCCACAATTAAGAGCAGAAAGAGAATATGGCCATTCATTGGAGTGTAGTTAACTTAATGGGGGCCACACCTTAAAGAAAATGGGCTTTCTTTCTCCTGGTACATCATTCTTCTGCTATGTATGGGAGTTTGTGCCCACCTCCTGACTTCATACTGTGATATTGTTTGCCTTGAGCTTGTACAGATCTTGTTCATAGGGTTCTGTTTCTTAATCCATTCATATAGCCCATGCTTTTAATTGGGGAGTTGTCCTTTCATGTTCACAAATACTATTAAACACATTTAAAGATATAACCCTCTCTCGCTCTTTTATTTTCCTTGATGTATCTTGCCTGCTCATCTTTATGGTTTTGTGGATTATTGCCCAGGGAAGGCCTAACTGTTCTACCTCTTTGTATGTGCCTTCCTCATTAGTGGCTTTATATGCTCACATGCCTTCATTATAATAGTGGTTTTCTTTTTCTACTGAGTATAGGGCTCTCTTCAGCAACTTTTATAAAACCTATCTAGTGAGAGTGTAATGATCTTTCCTCAATTTTTGTTATATTAAAAAAGTTTTCTTTTTAATATCTGGATAGACTGTTGGATATAAATATACTTCATTAATGTTACTTTCTTACCAAATATGAACTATATCAATTCCATTCCTGCCTTACCTATTAAGTTCCTACTGATAAAATTATTGATGGTTTAGTATGGGTTATGAACCTTGGCACATTGTATTTGCAATATCTTTGTGTTGTACTTTTAATAGCTTAATCATAATAAGTCAAGAGAGAGGATTTTCCTAATCATATCTATTGGGGTTCTGGGTTCTGTAGACTTACTTATCCTTGATATCTAAATCTCTCCCACTATTCAGGAAATTTCCAGCTATCATTTCTTTGAATACAATTTCTATTCCTTTGCTTTCATATTCTCCCTTGCTTAATAAAAGATTAAGATATTTGTTCAATTAAATATGTTTCAAAAGTCTTGTATACTTTCTTAATTTCTTATTATTTTCTTATCATTGTTGTGGCTCATATTTGGTCTGATAGTGATATTTCAATAAACTTGTGTTGTTTGAAAGAGGATCTTCTTCTTCTTCTTCTTCTTCTTCTTCTTCTTCTTCTTCTTCTTCTTCTTCTTCTTCTTCTTCTTCTTCTTCTTCTCCTTCTCCTTCTCCTTCTCCTTCTCCTTCTCCTTCTCCTTCTCCTTCTCCTTCTCCTTCTCCTTCTCCTTCTCCTTCTCCTTCTCCTTCTCCTTCTCCTTCTCCTTCTCCTTCTCCTTCTCCTTCTCCTTCTCTTCCTCCTCCTCCTCCTCCTTCTCCTTCTTCTTCCTCTCTTTCTCCCCCTCTCTCCCTCTCTCTCTCTTTCTCTCTGTCTTTTGATTTACTGACCCTGTTACTCAAAATTTTAATTACTTTTTACAGTGATAAATTTCTTTTTCAACGTTTACAGATTTTTTTCTTGTGTTTTTATTTCTCAAGTAAATTTCTCACTTACACCATGCATTATTTTCTTAACTTTTCTCAAATGTGTTACCCTGAATGTCATAGCATTTTAATAATTATTGAACATTTTATCAGTCATTTCATTAATGTCACTTCTCAAAATTTATGTACTTATTTGTGTGTGTGTGTGTGTGTATTGTGTGTGTGTGTGTGTCACACATGAGGGATATAGGACCCTTCATTTTGAGATTCAGAAGACAACTTTTCTTAAGTAAGTTCTCCCCTTCCATTTTTATATTGGTCTTACAGCTCAAACTTATGTCACCCAGTTTGCACAGTATCTTAGTTCTTAGTTAGGATTTCCATTGTTATGAAGAGGCACCATGACCATGGGACTGGCTTGCAGTTTCATACAGATAATGACTTACAGTTCCTTATCATCATGGTGGCATCCAGGCATCAACATAGCAGTATCCAGGCAGACATAGTACTGGAGAAGGAGCTAAAAGTTCTGCATCTCCATTTTCAACAAATGGTGCTGGCACAACTGGTTGTTAACATGTAGAAGAATGCGAATCGATCCATTCCTATCTCCTTGTACTAAGGTCAAGTCTAAGTGGATCAAGGAACTTCACATAAAACCAGAGACACTGAAACTTATAGAGGAGAAAGTGGGGAAAAGCCTTGAAGATATGGGCACAGGGGAAAAATTCCTGAATAGAACAGTAATGGCTTGTGCTGTAAGATCGAGAATTGACAAGTGGGACCTCATGAAACTACAAAGCTTCTGCAAGGCTAAAGACACCATCAATAAGACAAAAAAACCACCAACAGATTGGGAAAGGATCTTCACCTATCCTAAATCAGATAAGGGACTAATATCCAATATATATAAAGAACTCAAGAAGGTGGACTCCAGAAAGTCAAATAACCCCATTAAAAAATGGGGCTCAGAACTGAACAAAGAATTCTCCCCTGAGGAATACCGAATGGCAGAGAAACACCTGAAAAAATGTTCAACATCCTTAATCATCAGGGAAATGCAAATCAAAACAACCCTGAGATTCCACCTCACACCAGTCAGAATGGCTAAGATCAAAAATTCAGGTGACAGCAGTTGCTGGCGAGGATGTGGAGAAAGAGGAACACTCCTCCATTGTTGGTGGGATTGCAAGCTTGTACAACCACTCTGGAAATCAGTCTGGCAGTTCCTCAGAAAATTGGACATAGTACTACTGGAGGATCCAGCAATACCTCTCCTGGGCATATATCCAGAAGATGTCCCAACCGGTAAAAAGGACACATGTTCCACTATGTTCATAGCAGCCCTATTTATAATAGCCAGAAGCTGGAAAGAACCCAGATGTCCCTCAACAGAGGAATGGATACAGAAATTATGGTACATTTACACAATGGAGTACTACTCAGCTATTAAAAAGAATGAATTTATGAAATTCCTAGCCAAATGGATGGACCTGGAGGGCATCATCTTGAGTGAAGTAACACAATCACAAAAGAACTCACACAATATGTATTCACTGATAAGTGGATATTAGCCCAAAACTTAGGATACCCAAGATTTAAGATACAATTTGCTAAACGCATGAAACTCAAGAAGAATGAAGACCAAAGTGTGGACACTGTGCACCTTCTCAGAATTGGGAACAAAACACCCAGGGAAGGAGTTACAGAGACAAAGTTCGTAGCGGTGATGAAAGGATGGACCATTTAGAGACTGCCGTACCCAGGGATCCATCCCATAATCAACTTCTAAACGCTGACACCATTGCATACACTAGCAAGATTTTGCTGAAAGGACCCAAATATAGCTGTCTCTTGTGAGACGATGCTGGGGCCTAGCAAACACAGGAGTGGATGTTCACAGTCAGCTATTGGATGTATCACAGGGCTCCCAATGGAGAAGCTAGAGTAAGTACCCAAGGAGCTAAAGGGATCTGCAACCCTATTGTTGGAACAACATGATGTACTAACTAGAACCCCGGAGCTCTTGTCTCTAGCTGCATATGTATCGAAAGATGGCCTAGTCAGCCATCAATGGAAAGAGAGGCCCATTGGACTTGCAAACTTTATATGCCCCAATATAGGGGAATGCCAGGGCCAAAAGAATGGGAATGGGTGGATAGGGAAGTGGGGGGGGCGCTATGGGGGACTTTTGGGATAGCATTGGAAACGTAATTGAGGAAAATATGTAATAAAAATATTAAAAAAAAAAAGTTCTGCATCTCGATCTGACTGCAGGCAGGAGGAACTTTCATCTTCACGCAGCTGGAAGGAAGCTCTCTTGCACACTGGGTTAAGCCTGAGCATAGGAGAAGATCCCCAAAGCCTACCCCACAGTGGCACACTTCCTCCTACAATGCCATACCTTCTCCAACAAGGTAACACCTGCTAATAGTACCACTCACTGGGCCAAATATATATTCCCGCTTTGGGTGTAATTCATTATTAAGATTATGGGTGCAGTGTTTGTCATTGTATAAGCAAAAAGAATCATTTTCCCTGGAAGCTACACAGTGAGCATACTCTTTCTGTGACTCAAACAAGTATGGTGTAGATAACAGTGGGTATATGCAGCTATTCTTATAAATAATGAGACAATACCATTGTTTTTGATGGAGGTCCTTTCTGGTATTGGCAAACCAACTCTACTGTTGACAAGGACCTTTGGTATGAGACACAATGGTTTTTGGCCAAGTACACTTGGGTTCAGCCAGACAGAGGTACAGACCCACACAGAAGAACCCTGACCAGGACATTCACAAACCTGGCATCAGCATGTGCCAACACCCCACCCCCCAGTGAACTGACAGATGTCATAGGGGATGATACATCTCGCAAGGTCTTCACAGGTGACCCTACATCAGTATGAATTCTGAGAATATCTCATCTCTTAAAAGGGTGAAGAGCCAGAACAGCCCGGATTAAGGGGTTACAGGCAAGAAGGTATCAATTCTCTCCTTGGAGATGCTGTGCCGAGTCCAGGTTTGTTCCCTGACTGAACACAAAGGCTCTAGCATCTCTGAGACGTTCCAGGAGTTAGAGTCTCCAATGTTTACCCTGAAGCAATGTGCTGGGCCATTTTAGCTACTTTCCTCTGCAGAGAGGAATACCTTCTCTATCTGAGGAGCAGACATAGCAATTACTGGGAACTTAGTTTCTGAGTCATGGCCCCAGGCCTTCAAGTAATGCAAATGTCCAATTTCTCATTTGTTACATCGTAGTACATCCCAGTGACAACGCACTTTCAGGATACAACTACCCAGCCGCTCCTTTCCTTCTTTGAGGAAGAGGAGGTCAGTGGAAGCAGTGTCCCTGCATGGCTTTCACGGGAAATCAAAGGAGGGAAAATATTTATGAATATTTATTCAAAAGCAATTTGTCATACTTTGCAAATTATTATTTCTTTTATTGTTATTTTCTCTTTCTTATATTTTATCACAATATTAACATATAATGAAATAATTTATTTTTTTCTGGAATGATCTTATTGGCAATTTCTATGTTAATTATCACCTTCCTTACTGAAAAGAAGCATAACAATAATGTTATATTTTTTAGTTAAAATACCCCCAGTTCTATTCTGATAATTCAATTCTATTCTATTAAGTCTAAACGGGTGCAATATCTTACACCACATTTAATATTAATTAATGCAATTTTATGACTGAATTTGCCTTCTCTTTTTCTCTGTGCTCAAATTACACTACAATAAACACAGCAGAGTAGTCTCAGTTAGCGGAAAGTAAATCACAGAGGCCTCTGAATGATATTCTTATGCGTCTTAACAAATACGTGCTGCTTAAAATACTGAAATTGCTTCAGATCTAGAATTAGGGAAGATGTTTTCCAATCTTTCTCATCACCTCAGTATGTCTGTTTTATAAGCCCCTGTGAAACAAAGGGAAGACTTCATGATATATTTCTCAAGCAAAGAGAGGAAGAAACAGGGAAAGGAAGATGATAACTTTCACATGGGAAAGAGAATACAAGGGGAAGAACCAAATATATTATAAAGAGTCCACCTGGATTCTTCATGGACCCAGTGAGGAGGGACAAGAGGGTTTGATAGGTTACAAAGGACACTGAAGGCCTTGGGTAGATGTACGCCCCTTCCAAGTTGAAACTACCTGATGGACTTATAAGGGTCTCTGTTGTGGCAGGATATGTAGAACAGAGCAGATAATACACATTTTTAGGCATAGAATGCCAGCTATAGCTATAAAGCAGAGTATTGAGAGTATCAACAGTCTAGTTGAACCAAGGTTCAGTCAACAGAAGGGAAATGATTCCTGGTACTGGAAACCTATCCAGATTCCCAGGGCTAGTAAGATCATAGACCTTGGAAAAAAATCTTCTACTATCACTGTGCTCCATTTTAACTGGTGTCTTAATGCCCACAGAAAAGTGGAGTCACCATCCCTCCTAGAAGAAGCCTGTCTTTACAAAAATAATGGAGATGATCATAGAAAAACACAACTAGTCACAATACAGAGATTAGCAGATCATGAGGGAACCCAGTCCCAGTGATCCAACTACAGTACAGCTCCTGGATCTATGGCTCAGGGAACATAGCAAAAGAAACAGTAGGGATATTATAAAAGATATATCAAGAAGTCGGCTGTGAAATATTCTGCCCTGGGAACACTAGCAACATCAAAGGACATGTTAGTGTGGAAAAGGGAAAATGTTACAGGGTCCCACACCAAAGAACTGCAGACAACAAATGACTTCTAAAAGAAAAATTCTGGGGGTGAGACTCTTTATTGGTTTTCCAATGTAGAGTGATCAGCCCTGAAACTATATATACAAAAATACAAAAGTAGAATGTATATAAATATATATATATGTGTATGTACATATATATGTATATATATATATGTGTGTGTGTGTGTATATATATATATATACATATATATATATATATATACATATATATGTATATATGTGTGTGTGTGTGTATGTATATATATATATACCCGAAGGCCCGAAGGTAGAATATATATAATACATGTATTCCAAACATACATACACACATATATGTATGCAACTAATAATCAAAGAAAAAGAAAAGAAGGCTATCAACTTGTGAGTGGAGTGTTGGGGAGGATTAGAAGAGAGGTAGTAGCTGAGAGAGGCTGGGGTGGGGGAAAGAAAGGGGAAAATGATGTAGATATATTACAATTAAAAACATCGAAACTGAACAGCAACATGAACCAAGGACATACAGAGAATAGGTCAGTCTACTAGTCCTGCTGAAAAACTGACACAGACCAAGTGGCTTAAATAGCACAAATACTATCTCATGGTTCTAGATGCATGGCAGAAGGATTGGTTTCTCCTAAAAGCAGAAAGAAAGAACTCATTCTATGTCTCTCTTCCATCTTCTGGTGGATTTCTTCATATTTTATATTTCCTTATATCCCAATTCTGAACCCTCACACAATGGTGTGATTTCTATGTTCATGTCTGTCTTCACACTTTCCTCTTCTTAGAATAAAGATCCATTCTAACGACTTCATTATGTCTACATCAATGACCCCATTTCTAAATAAGATCACATCCTGTGCTAGTGGAATATAAATTTTGTCATCACAAAACTCAAGTCTATAAAAATATAGACAGATACCCTAGGTTTTTAATTTTTCTGAGCTGACAGACAACAAGCTACACTTATTATAGTCTTTTGAAAAGCCAATGTAATTTGGAGAATGGAATCTTCCTGGATGAAAGGAAGACAAGTCATCACAATTGGAGTTTGACAAAGGTAAGCCCTAAAAGGCATTGCTCTTAATTCCAGTTACATTTTGGAAAGGAAATTGTGGGGACCATCTGGAGCTACTAAATTTAATTAAAATTTATCAAAATGATAAGATTTTCAACTCAAAGGCATATTGTCACTTAAAGATATAAATATTACATTATCATTTTCAACCATCATTAGAAACAGATATGGTGCAAAAGGTAGTTGAAATATAAAAATGAGTGTAAATATACATCACCTCCTATATTATGAACATAATTATCTATTCTCTTTAATACACAATCTGCAGAATGTTGCTGTTTAAGAGTTATTTATAACTAGAAAATGGTGTTCTATTAGAATGAATAATGTATAAACCTCTTTAGAGACTAGCACCTTAGGATTCTCTTAGAGTTAGTTTTATAAAATGAAATTTCTTTAAAATCCTGCTTATTTGTTTCTTTAAAAAATGCACTCTATAATTCTTGTGTTTGGGGGCCTTGCCCTTGTTGACTAGACTAGAAAGATGATTCAGTCATGAGTTCTGACTTTCTGCTTGTGAATAACACAGAATTGCATGGCCATTAATACCAGAATTACACAACATTTTATAAAGGGGGTTCACATTTTTACTTTCATAGTTTACTCATCTTTCTAAGACAATGGTCAAAAGAAGGGTATTTTCCCTTACCATTTCTATTTGACACCAAACTAGAAATTTAAGACAATATAGCTCTTAAAAATGAAGGAGCAGTGCTGGATTATGTTGGTTGTCAACATGGCTTATTGACAGTTTCCTAGAGAGTTTGCAGAACACACTTCAGGATATGTTTGTCAGAATGTTTCTAGATGCGATTAACTTGTGGGTCAGTGCACTGAAGTGGAAAAACCCACCCTGAATGCAGATAGCAAGGTCCAGTAAGCTTAGGTTTGATAGGACAGGGCACAGATCAAAGAGGAAACTTGCATTTGCTCAGTAGCTTGATTGCTCTTAAGCCTGCCGTGTGTGTATACTTTTGCTGCTGGCAGAATCCCATAGCCAACTTCAGATCTTTAGTCCTCTGGATACAGGATCATTCTGTAACCCTCCAAAGGGATTTTGTACCTTCACCTTTTGTTATGGTTAGTTCTTATTTTCAGCTTAACATAACCTCAAATCCCCTGGAAAGAGGGAACTTCAGTTGAAAAACTGTATTTATCAGACTGGACTGTGGGTATAGTTGTGGAAATATTACTTTCTTTAATTTTGTTTATTTAATGAAAACATCACTTAACTCTCTTCCTCTCACTCCAATTCCTCCCATGTCAACCTGCTCCATTTCAAATTCATGGCATCCTATGATTTAATTACTATTGTTGTATATATCTGCAAATAAATACATAAATGCAACCCAATGAGTCTGTTTAGTCTTTATTTTTTAGGGATGAATACTTGAGATTGGATAGACATTTGGGTTTCTCATCTATGGGGAAGACTAATTCTCCCTCTTGAGCAGTTTTTAATTGCCTGCTCCATTTAGGAGTGGGATACTATGAAATTTCACCCATTTGTTTTGGCATGTCAGCTGGTGTTCTCATTGTTCAAGTCTTGTTTCAACAGCCATACTGTTGAGATCTCAAGTACACAGCTTCCCTGTCATAACTAAAAAAACACAAAATTGCACCATACTTCCTGATTGTGAGGTACTGAAACTAAAACGCCCAATTAAGCAAAAGAATATAGTTCAACTTGCTGACAGCTGTGAAATATGTAGAAGAATAGCTGGAAGCCAATCATGGAGACCCTATATCTTGCACGCACCCTGACTCGCCAGTAAGAACGACGCTGTAACAGGATCCTTCTGCACATGTTTATTGGGAGAGCTTGATTGCAGAGGCAAAGAGACCCCCAAGCCCAGAACTGGTGCTGCTTATATAGGCCTAGGAGGGGCGTGTCTCACACCCGGATTGGTTGTGCTTGGGTTATGCTTACCACCTCATTTGAATGTCTACATCTTATTGGTTAACTTGTCTCTCATCTGATTGGTTAACTTGTCTCTCATCTGATTGGTTAATTTTGGTTAATTCTCGAAACCTCATCTTGGCAAAAGAACCTTTACTGCCTATGTATGCGTGGTGGCCAGTAGTAGCCAGCTGCCACTCTGCAACGGCACATGTGGCTTCCCACACCTATAAGGTGCCCCCTTCCATTTACTTGTAGGAAAAGATTTATTTGTTTGTTTGTTTATTATTTTGAAATTTTCATAAAATTAGATAATGTATTTTAATTATACCCCATCATTTCCCTCAAAATGTCCCTAGTGCTTACTACTTATCTCCTGCCTAACTTTATGCCCTCATTTTAATAATTCTTGATATCAATAGACCTAAGTTCAGTTAAAGGTGCCCAAATGTGCACAGATGTAGGGACATTCATTAGAACTTGAACAATCTATTAGTAGTCACATTTGCACAGAAGAGAGACTTTCCCTCTCTCAGTACCATCAACTACAGTTGATCCTCCATTAATGGTAGGGACTTATGATCCCTTCCTCCATCCACTCCGGAATTTTGACAGTACTGTTTTTATGTAGGTCTTAGACAAGCCAGCTCAAGTGCAAGGAGTTGATATGTTCAGCCACCATGTCATGTCCAACCATTTGTATTTCACAGCTCTTTTCATAATGCACAAGTTCAGCTTATATATTCTTTCCACAGAATCTTCTGAGATATTCCCTGATCCTTGAATGGGTAGCTGTTAATATGGGTAATTCATCCACAGATGAACATTCTCTAGTAGTATATTTGCTACATTGAAAAGACATAAGCCAATGCATTAACTTTTACCCATTACAAAGATAATCTTTTTTAAACAAAGGTGAAAACAACACAAATCTCTGGTTAGAAACACCAAAGATTTGTCATAGTAATACTTTAGAAAATAGTTTGAATCTGGGACAAGACTGTCCATTCTCTCCCTATCTATTCAATATAGTACTTGAAGTTATGGCTGGAGCAATAACACAATTAAATGAGATCAAAGGGATAGAAGTTAAAAAGGAAGAAGTCAAAGTATTGTTATTTGCAGATAATGTGATACTATAAATAAGCAACCACAAAATTTCTACCAGAGAACTCCTACAGCTAATAAACACTTTGAGCAAAGTGGCTAGATATAAAATTAACTAAAAAAAAAGAAACCTTCCTTTATACAAATGATAAATGGGCCCAAAAAGAAATTAGGTAAACAACACCCTTTATAATAGCCACAAATAATATAAAATATCCTGGTGTTACTCTAACCAAACAAATAAAAGACCTGTATGACAAGAACTTCAAGTCACTGAAAAAAGAAATTGAGGAATATATCAGAAGATGGAAAGATCTCCCATGCTCATTGATCTGTAGGATTAACATAGTGAAAATGGCCATTTTACCAATAGCAATCTACAGATTCAATACAATTCCCATCATAATTCCAGCACAATTTCTTACAGACCTTGACAGAACAATTCTCAACTTCATATGGAAAAACAAAAAACCCAGGATAGCTACAACAATCCAGAACAATAAAAGAACTTCTGGAGATATCAGCATCCCTGACCTCAAGATGTTCTACAGAGCAATAGTAATAAAAATTTCATAGTATTGGTACAGGAACAGGCAGGTTGATTAACGGAATCAAATCAAAGACCTTGAAATAAACCCTCACCTATGGACACAATATTTTTGACACAGAAGGCAAAACCATACAATGGAAAAAGAAAGCACAATCAATAAATGGTGTTGGTCTAACTGGATGTCTGCATATAGAAGAAAGCAAATAAATCCAAATCCTTCACCTTGCCCAAAACTCAAATCCAAACAGATCAAAAACCTCAATGTAAAACTTGACACACTAAATCTAATGAACAGAAAGTGGGGAATAGCCTTGAAATCATTGGTGTAGGAGAAAACTTCTTCAGCAGAATACCAATGATTCAGGCTCTAAAGATAAATGGTATTTCATGTAGCTGAAAAGCTTCTATAAGGCAAAGGATATGCTCAATAGGACAAAAATAGTAGCTGTTAGATTAGGAAAGGTTCTTCACCAACCCTATATCCGACAGAGGGCTAATATCCAAGGTTTATAAAAACAAAACAAAACTCAAGGACTTAGACACCAACAAAACAAATAACCCAATTTAAAAGATGGAGTACAGAGCAAAACAGAGAATTTTCAACAGAGGAATCTTGAATCGCTGAGGTTGTTCAACGTCCTTAGTCATCAGGTAAATGCAAATCAAAACAACCCTGAGCTTCCACCTCACACCAATCATAATGACTAAGATTAAAAAAACAAAACAACAAAAAAACCCCAAAACAAAAAACGAACAAACAAACAAACAAAAAACCAAAAAAACTTCAAATGATAGCACAGCATATGCTGGAGAAGATATGGAACAGGGTAAACACTTTTCTGTTGCTGGTGGGAGTGCAAACTTGTACAATTACTCTGGAAATCAATTTGGCATTTTTTTTCCTCAGAAAACCATAAATAGTTCTGCTTCAAGACACAGGTAAGCTACCCTTAGGCATATATTAAGAAGTTGCTCCACTATACCACAGGGACTCTTGCTCAATTATATTTATAGTAGCTTTATTCATAATATCCAGAAACTGGGAACAACCTAGATGTCCTTCAACTGAAGAATGTATAAAGAAAATGTGGTACATCTACACAGTGGAATACCATTCACCTATTAAAAGAAAAACATTATGAATTTTGCCAGCAAATGGATGGAAGTTGAGAATATCATTCTGAGTGAAGTACATCTAGAATGCAAAATGACATCCACAGTATGTCCATTGTAAGTGGATATTAGCCATAAAATACAGAATACCCATGCCACACTCCACAGACCCAGAGAAGCTAAACAAGAAGGGAGGCCTAAGCAAGGATTCTTTTATCTTACTTGGGGGGGGGATAAAATAGTTGTAGGAGGCTTATGGAGAAAGGGTACTGGGTATGAGAAAGGATGGGGAGGGGAATGGGAGGGTTTCAGGATCAAGTATGAGGAGAGACAGCCAGATGTCCATGAGAATGAATGGAAATCTATAGACCGATATGGGGTGGAAGGCATATCAAGGACATGCTAGAGACCTGGGATTGGGGAGGCTCCGAAGAATCAATAGGGTGACCCTAGCTGACACTCACAGCATTGGGGATATGGAACCTGGAGAGTCCATCTCCTATAGCCATAAGCTAGCTAGCTTGTCAATCTAGGTTGATTTCTTTATGTCCTGCATCTAAAACAAGTGGTGTCATCTGCAAAAGTGTCTCACTCTCTAGTTATGGTGTGCCATTGTTTATGGTATTTGGGGTGTTTGTAG
Source organism: Mus caroli (assembly GCF_978045245.1). Classification (NCBI taxonomy): domain Eukaryota; kingdom Metazoa; phylum Chordata; class Mammalia; order Rodentia; family Muridae; genus Mus; species Mus caroli. The sequence continues at coordinate 42,264,556 of NW_028227273.1, forward strand.
AATCTCTATGACAAATAACAAACAGTGAGATGCCAAACCCACTACTAAGATTTTTCAATTAGCCAATCCTGTCTTTTGTGAGTAGTATTATTCACCCATTGTGAAAACTTCTGTTAAAACTCTTTAAAAACATGCATTAAATTTTAAATTTCTTACAAACTAGATTGTTTCCATAAGGTTTCTTCATGTATCTTTAGTTTTCATTAATCTTTATCTCCCCTGGAGTATTCTTCCCAGTTCTTTCATGTGTCCTGTGTTTTAATTTTCTCTGATTGTGTGTGTGTGTTAAGATCACAGGTTTCTGTATATTTTTTCATAAATTTTTCATTATGGTTACCCAACTCCCTCCTTTTCCTATTTCCTACCCACAATCATGTATGACTCTCTGTCCCCAGTATTCTGCCTGTCTGTTTTCATTTTATTTACATTATACTATGTTAAGTCATTGAGGCACAGGTGAAATGCTCCTTAAAGCTGTAACTGTCAGACTGTAAGAGACAGAGAGAGGAACAGGACATTTATTGTGATTCCTTGTCTCTTAGTTACATAAGAATCACACCCATAAAGTCTCAGGAGCATGACTGCCCCAAAATGAACAGATCAAAAGCAACAGAAATAGGCATGCTATTATGGATGAGGGAAAGCTGAGGAGGGCTTCACCATACACACAAGTAACATTGTACAGACAAGCACCTTGTATGTATGTATATAGGAACATAAATGACTGTTTGTGTAGGTGTGCAGCAATAATTAATTAAAAGAGAGGTCACGAATTAAAAAAACCAAGAGGCATATGAGAGATTGTAGAAAGGAATGAGATATTATAAATTTGTAATTGTATTATAAAAATATATAAAAATTTAACGTTCTATTCATGTGTCATATTATATACCATACCAACTCAAAAGTAACAAAATATTTAGATGAAAAATATGAAAATAAATTAAATTGGGATAAAGGCATGTTGGCCACAGAAGGAATTGGTTAGGGATAAACATTTAAAGTGATTGTACTTTGTTGTATGAATATAAGAAATTCTCAAAAATTTTAAGCAAATACTGAGAAACTTATGAAATACATGGAATGCTTGGAGTGAGGAATATCTATGATTCAAAGTCTAAACACTATAAAAGAAATAATTTATAAATTCATTTGTAAAACACCTAGTGTGTATGAAAAAATTCAATTATAATAGCAACAATAAAAGATAACAAACTGAAACTCATGTTTACATCTTATTGTTTAGGTAACTATTTCTAATGCTTAATTTATAAAGAACTAAAAAATTAAAACAAAATAAAAGGTTTTATATGAATATATATACATATTTCATGGGAAAGAAAATAGTTAAAATACATGCAAAAATAGTTATCTCATTAAAACACTAATATATATATATATATATATATTTATATATACTAAAAACAATAGAATTTTTTAGTTAGTATTATCAGAAATCAAATAATCGTATAGCTGTTTTCATGCCAAAGATAGTGAGTCTGGATATGCTGAGAATGGCATGGCTTGAAACAGACTTTCTAAGGGAAATTTTACAATTATAGCAGATGGGTAGCTTGTTAAAATTATAAATATATTTACCCCTTGGCCCAGATATTCATTTATGACATTTGTCTCACAAAATATATTGTCAAAGTGAAAAATAATGCATACCTTGAGTCTTATAGGAAAAAAATGTTTGAAAACTACTATTCATAATTATTGATAGAGTTGGTCACTTTTATATATATCTTTATGAAGAGACACACTGTGTTTTTTTTTTTTTTTTTTTTTTTTTGGTTTTTCGAGACAGGGTTTCTCTGTATAGTCCTGGCTGTCCTGGAACTCACTTTGTAGACCAGGCTGGCCTCGAACTCAGAAATCCGCCTGCCTCTGCCTCCCAAGTGCTGGGATTAAAGGCGTGCGCCACCACGCCCGGCTAGACACACTGTGTTTTAAGAAAGGAAAGAGAAATACTGAGTAGAGATTCATGAAGCTTATTGAATTGTAGATGAGTTTTATGTATTTTTATTTTTATGTATTTAAGCATCAAGTGATTTTTCTAACGGTAGGTTGTGGGTATCAGAGTTTACAATGAGAGACAAGAACACATGAGTGCATAGACTTTCCTGCTTTTATATAAACATAAGAACATTGGGAGAAGCTTGAAGTCAGTAGCAAGAATTTGCCATAGCCTAGGAATCAGGATGGGAACTGGTGATATAAAAGGCCTTTTATCAAAAAGATGTGGCAAGAAGACTAATAATTACATATAAGAGAAGAAAGACAGAATTAGTGTCATGTGCTATGTCACGTCATTGTACAGTTTGGGAGCCAAATTTACTGCCCTATTGGTTGCATTTAGCATACATGTAAATATATGTATAATTTTGTGTATATTGGTGATTTTCCCCCAACATGTATGTCTATGCACCACTTGTGTGCCTGGTAGGCACGGAAATCAGAAGAGGACATTGAATCTCTCGGTACTGGAGTTACAGAGAATTGTCAACCACCATGGGGGAGCTGGGGCTCAAACCTAGGCTCTTTAAAAGACCAGTCAAGTGCTCTTATCCACTCTCTTTAGCCATGACAGATTTGTGTTTAGTTTCTTTTTTGTGCTTGTTCTGTTGCCTATTTTCCTGGACAGTACATTTTGGGTTGACACAGACTCCACACAGCCCTGCACTTTTCAACTTTCTGTGCTCATCAATCAACCATCTCTTTTACATTACACCATGAACTGAGAAGCATCTGATGCAGTGTCCTTGGTTACCTTTATTGTCACCCATGATCATAGGTCCCATTACCTTCTCCAGGTCAATATTTAAGGCCTTGTCCTAGTTTCATTGATGCTTCTGTTAAAATAAAACAAAACAAAACAAGACAAAACGAGAGGGGACAGGACAGGACAGGACAGGACAGGGCAGGGCAGGGCAGGGCAGGGCAGGGCAGGGCAGGGCAGGGCAGGGCAGGGCAGGGCAGGGAAGGACAAAGACAGACAAGACAAGACAAGACAAGACAAGACAAGACAAGACAAGACAAGACAAGACAAGACAAGACACTGTGATCAAAAGAACTGATAGGAAGAAAGATAATTTGGCTGGTTACAATCCATCATTGAGGGGAACGCAAGGCAATCGGTTTGTTTTTGTCCTCTTATATAGTTCAGAGCTACTCCACAATCCATCTAAATGAAGTAATAACCAGAATGATTCCTATCAAGAACGCCCATAGGATGAGCCAGTCTATAAGATTCCAAGTTGATACTCTCCTAGAAGATTGTATGTTGGTTCAAAATGACCCTAAACCTATCAAGCTTTGGTTCCTTTGCTGTTCAACATGCACAGTGTTATTTTAAGTCCGTTTGCAGCAATGATCTTTAGAATTCATTGTTTCTGTAGGTCAAAGGGACAAAGTAGGGTCAAGAAGGTGATTGTGTTTCTGCCACCTATAACATACCTGATCTGTTTGTGACAAGCTTCTCATAGGACCAAGTGTTCCCTTAACATTTGCTCAAAAAATTAGAAAATGTGTCAGTAACAGCCTTATCTCCCAGATTTGCACAGCAAAGGACAGCATGACCTTTTAAATATTCTTCTTAGTTAATTCTTAGGATCAAGATGGAAGAAAGAGATTGAGAATAAATATTAGAAAATATATGACTGTTAAACAGCCAGACCTGGAGGAGTGAGCCCCACATAAGGGAGAGTAATTGATAGATGAATAATACAATGTGTAAAGATGTATTAGTGTTTCCATTATTTTGTACCATTTCTATTCAGTAGGAGCTGATTTCCATAGTAATATAGTTAGCTAAAAATCTGCCTTTGTATATAAGGTCTCCACAGGAAAAGCAAAGATGAAAATGGCAATTTTTAAAACAATATTCTGGGTTTTTTTGTTTAATAAAACTAATGTTTTCAAATCTGCTTTTATTAAAACACAATAAATACCATCAATTTTTGACATGAAATCTCATTATCCACTGTAAATATTTATCACTTTCCAGGAGAAGATTGTGCAGTGGATGACTTCCCATTGATTCCCTCATAAAGCTGAAGGAAAAGGGAAACTCCTTTTTATTTTCATAAACATAAAAGGAGTCAGAATTTGACATGCATTCCATTTGGATCCTAACCACACAAAGCACAGACGGTACATTCTGCAAGTGTATTTTCTTAGCATTAGGGGAAATGTAAAAGTAACACTAGTGTTAAAGCCTGTCGGGTAAGATTAATGGAAGATGCTCCATGCCATCCACAGATTGTCATCTCTCCTGGACATCTGAGTCCCATATTAGTCCTAAATTTAAAGGGTGTGTAGCACACAAGCCATCTAAACTAAGGTAGACCAGAATAACACATGTTGTTTAAGCTTACAGGTCTGAAAACAACATCTCAAGACTTAAAATGGAACACAAGACATTGATAAGGTGTTGAAGGGAATCAGATATGTCTCTTTGAAAACTGTCATAGGCCAACCACTCAGATTCAACAAGGATGGATTATAGGTTATATATGGAGATATCATTGAGGTTAATGGATCTGGAGGCAGGAGCTAATGCGGAGGCTATGGACGAGTGCTGCTTACTAGCTATGACTTGCTCAGCCTGATTTCTTATAAAGTCAAGAACCACCATACTGGTTTGGCATGGCTCATGGTGAGCTGAGGTCTCCTATATTAATAAAAAAATACCCTACATGCTTACCTAAAACCTAACCTTTTTTTGGAGGCAGTTTTTCAGTTAACGTTCTCTCTTCTCAGGGACCTTATATCAAGTTGGCCTTTGGCCTCCATGTGCACCCACAAAAACATGTGTATATACACTCATCTCTCTCTCTCTCTCTCTCTCTCTCTCTCTCTCTCTCTCTCTCTCTCACACACACACACACACACACACACACACACACATACAAACACACACACCTAAACTACATTTGTATGAAATGTCATCCTGAATAGAAGATGTTTCTGAGATTTTTTTCCTCACAGATATTTCTATACTCTGTGGTGATTTACTAGCAACTTAGGTTGTAACTTGGTCACACAAACATACTAAAAAGAGAACAGAGAAAATATAAGATATAAATATATAAAATATACCTCCCAAGCTAATGAAAGGAGGAAAGACAGTTCAAAGATGAAATAATCATTCACCAAAAATGGAAAAAGTGTAAAAACTAAAAAAATAGTAAACACCATGACAATTTTAATTCTGACACCTGTATATCTATGTGTATGCACTTGTCTTCTTTTGTGAAATATTAGTTTATTATTTAAGAATTTCATATACCATAGTGATCATATTCACCCCAACTCCTCCCATATCACTCCTGTCACCTCTCTATGCTTCTAACTTTGAGTTTTTGTTTTATTTCCCCATAATGACTCCAGTTTGTGTTTCCCAGACACTGGGATTTGGGGTCTACCCTAGAGTGTTCTACAGGGTATACAAATATATGGAATAAATTCCACTTGGTTGTTTTATATAATTATTACTATGGATTGTTGGATTCAATTGGCTATAATTTGTTGATTTTTTTCATCTAGACTTATTTGAGACAGCTGTCTATATAGTCATTCTGTTTTTGTAGCCCCAATTCTATCAAGCACATTAGGAAGACATACCTCTGATTATATATTTTTTGAAAAAGACCCAGAATGTTAATATCATTCTTCCATTTGAATACTTACTAAAATTCACTAGTAAGTACAGCTGTGCCTTGTGTATTCAATTTGAAAACATCAATGATTGATTCAGTAGGCCCTATCCATAAAATGCTTCCTTTTGCAAAGATTCTGGTAATTATTATAAGTCAAGGAATTTTATCAAATGTGTGTGCATAGTTAGTAATGTTTCATTTTAAATGGGAATATTATTGAGCCCCTTTCACTTACAGTAGTAACACTGTTTTTTTCCTCCTTTTTTCTTAGCCAATCTGGTTAATGATTTATTGAGACTTCCTTCACCTTGACTCACCTGCAATGCAAAAATATATGTATGATTTCCAATTATTTCAGAATTTTACCGGTGTCCTTGTGTGATAGATTCCCATTTTTAATTTCACTGTGTTCCAAATCACATACTTCATAGATCTCCTAGTCTTTAAAGTGTGTTGTGGCTTGTTTTGTGTTCTTACACATGGCCTTTTCTGGTGAACGTTGCATGTAACTGAGAAGAATGTCTATTCTGCTGTTGTTGGATAAAATACATTCTCTGAATGTCAATTAGTTCCCGTTGATTGATGGAGTGCTTCTGTTGAAATACATCTTTCGTTGTTTTCTGCCTGGTGCCAATTACTGATAGTAGGGCGTTAGAGTCTTCAATTGTAATAGTCTCCAACTATTTCTCCATGCAGTCCTATCAATTTTTGTCTCTGGTGTTTTGACATTCTGTTGTTAGGTATGCACACATTAAGGATTGTGGTGTCTTCCAGGACAATCGAATCCTTTGTCATTATGCAACATCTCTATTCCTGACAAATTTGCTTCCTTCAAGTCTGCTTTGTCTGAAGTTAATTCAGCTTCTTGGGCTTTCTTTGAATAGTCCTAGTGTGATATAGTTTCCTTCATTCCTTTGTTTATTTAATCTGTGTATTTTAATGTAAAGTCAGTTTCTTGTAGCCAACCAATAGTTGTCTCCATTTTATATGGTACCCTGACATACCCGCCGTTTAATTTTTGTATTTAAACTAGTTCCACTAGGAATGATTTTTTTATATAATTAGATTATTATGTACCATATTTTCAGCTATCTTCTGATTCCCTTTTACCTTTATCAATTTCCTGTCTCCCATGATTTTAGTTGAGCATGTTATTAGATTTGATTTTCTCTTAATACATAGTTTACCAATTATATTTTCCTTTGAAAATTGCCTGAGTGCTCCATGTTGGAAATGTGCAACTGATGGTTCTGTTACTGAGCAGCACTGAGTCACTTCACGAGCATGGGCACCAGGCGACAAAATGTTCTTTTTCTCCCTGCCATACTATAGAATTGAATCACCCACTGTTCTTATCATGAGCTAATATAATCTGCACTGTCATTAATATAATTTTTGAATGGTTACTTATAAAGGTGGTCTAGTGACTGGCCCAAGTTGGGATCCATCTCAAGGGGAGGCTCCAAGGCCTGACACTATTACTGATGCTATGGTGTACTTACAGACAGGAGCCTAGCATGGCTGTCCTCTGAGGGGCACAACAAGCAGCTGCCTGAGACAGCTGCAAATACGTAAACCCAACCAATGGACTGAAGTTAGGGACCCCTGTGGTTGAATTAGAAAAATGCTGGAAGAAGCTGAGGAGGAGGGTAGCCCCATAGGAAGACTAGCAGTCTCAACTAACCTGGACCCCTGAGATCTCTCAGACACTGAGCTGCCAATCGGGCAGCATACATTAGCTGCTCTGAGGCCCATGACACATATACAGCAGAGGACTGCCTGATGGGATATATGCCTAACCCTCAAGAGACTTGAGGCTCCAGGGAGAGGAGGGGCCTAGAGGAGGGGCATCTTCTTGAAGTCAGGGGGTAGGAGGAATGGAATGAGGAACTGTGAGAGGGTGGACCTGGAGAGGGGCAACACTGGACTGTAAAAAATAAAAGTAATTGAAAATTAATAAAAAAGGAAACTTAAATACTTAATGTTTATTTATTCTTCTATCATGCTTTTCCTCCCCAAAGTTGACTGGGCTCAGCTAAGTGAAATTTCTAAATGGCTGAGTCAAGTTAATGATGGAGCTTGAATCACCCTAACACTTGTGCCTTTATGAGTCTGATACTTGATGGTGTCTGGTGGTTCTATGTGGTGGGAGTATCCTTCTTGGTGTTTATGTGGCATTTTCACATGGTCCCTTTAATTTACCTGATTTGTTTCTTACTTTGTGGCTTGAGAATCTGGAAGTAAATGTTGGGGAGGGAGTAGGGGGAGAGGGGGAGAGGGGGAAAGGGGGAAAGGGGGAGAGGGGGAGAGGGGGAGAGGGGGAGAGGGGGAGGGAGAGGGAGACGGTGAAGGATAGAGAATAAACTGCCCAATTACCCTTAATCTAGTCTATAGTTTATAACTTTGAAACCTCATCTCAGGTGGGTAGGAAATCTTTTCTTAACCTTACAGTTAAATAGCTTTTTGGATTCTCTGGAATTTGTGTGATGTTAAGCCAGCTCCCCTTTCACCCTCTGCCATCGTTTCTCTCATGTCATTTCCCACTATCTGTAGCCAGGCCCTAAATGATAGCAGTGATATTTTCATAGATGTCACAATATTCCAATGTTTCTTTAGGTATTTTTTTTTAAAGCTAGAGTTACCGTAGAACAGGTTTTCATTGTTTTAGAAATGACGTGTCTAGTTTAGAAGGGTTAAGAGAATCCGTATTTTATTTATTTATTTATTTTTATTAGATATTTTCTTTATATACATTTCAAATGCTATCCCGAAATTTCCCTATGCCTCCCTCCGCCCTGCTCCCCTACCCATCCACTTCTGCTTCTTGGACCTGGCATTCCCCTGTTTGGGGAATATAAAGTTTGCAATACCAAGGGGCTTCTCTTTCCAGTGATGGCCGACTAGGTCATCTTCTGCTACATATGCAGCTAGAGATACGAGCTCTGGGGGTACTGGTAAGTTCATATTGTTGTCCCACCTATAGGGTTGCAGACCCCTTCAGCTCCTTGGGTGCTTTCTCTAGCTTCTCCATTGGGGGCCTTGTGTTCCATCTTATAGATGACAGTGAGCATCCACTTCTGTATTTGCCAGGCACTGACATAGCCTCATAGGAGACAGCTATAACAGGGTCCCTTCAGCAAAATCTTTCTGGCATTGTGCAATAGTGTCTGGGTTTGGTGGCTGATTATGGAATAGATTCCCGGGAGATTCCACCTCACACCAGTCAGAATGGCTAAGATCAAAATTTCAGGTGACAGCAGATGCTGGCAAGGATGTGGAGAAAGAGGAACAATGCTGCACTGCTGGTGGGATTGCCCAGAATATCCAGCAATACCTCTCCTGGGCATATACCCAAAAGAAGTTCCAACTGGTAATAAGAACACATGCTCTGCTATGCTCATAGCAGCCTTATTTATAATAGCCAGATGCTGGAAAGAACCCAGATGTCCCTCAACAGAAGAATGGATACAGAAAATGTGGTACATTTACACAATGGAGTACTACTCAGCAATTAAAAACAATGGATTTGTGAAATTCTTGGACAAATGGATGTATCTGGAGGATATCATCCTTAGTGAGGTAACCCAATCACAATAGAAGTCATTAGATATGCACTCACTGATAAGTGGATATTAGCCCAGAAACATAGAACACCCAAGATACAATTCATAAAACACAAGAAAATCAAGAAGAGGGAAGACCAATGGGTGGATACTTCATTCCTCCTTAGATTGGGAACAAAATACCCATGAAAGGAGTTACAGAGACAAAGTTTGGAGGTAAGACGAAAGGATGGACTATCCGTATTTCTAATAATATTGTAAGCTCCATATTACCTGGTACAAAGATATTGCACATCAAAGGAGGAAGACAGGAGTCAATCAGAGTCTCTGAGAGCTCAGGAAAAGGCAGCAAACATCCACCCACATGGCCCCTAAGCTCTTTATCCTCTCTCCTGACCAATCCACCCACTCACCTTCTTACTCATGCTGCAACTGGGCATGCCCTTCAGCACAGTGTGCTATGAAACACCACCCATCTGTCAGGGGTTAAACACAAGATAAAGTACTGTCTTTGGGGGTCCATTATTTCCAGTAGTGGAGGTGGATTTTACTCCTAAAATTTCTTTATGGTGCAAGCAATGTCTGTGGTATGATTTTAATACAAAGTATTCTCCCAGGTTCATATATTTGAATCCCAATTGGTGACACAGGTTTGGGGAATTGTGAAAATCCCTAGGAGCCTGAGCAGGAAGAACTGCATCACTGGAAGCTAGGTTCGGGACAGTATGGTTCTCCTTCTGACCCTCTCTTTTCTACCTGACTTACCCAGATGTGAACCAGCTCCTCCAGGCTCAGCTTCAAGTATGTTCTGACAGTATACTTTTCAGACCATGGCTGGTATCCCTTCAAACCAGGAATCAAAATAAATCCATAATAATAGGTAAAGTCAGGGTAATGGCTTTGTAACTGGAATGTGACAGTCCTTGGTGATTATGTGGATATCTTCAAGTTACTTTATCCTTAACCTAGACTCAGTCTGGGTACACATGGTGGTACAGCTTGCTAGTCTTCCTGGGTTTACTCAAACCTATATGGCTTATCATTATAAACAGCATAGAAGTTACCTACAAGCAAAACCTGATTAACTGTAGCAAACATAAATCTAGCCTCAAAACATTTCCTTTGAAAATTTTTGTTTCTCAGATTTGTTCTCCCAGACCCATACCTCTGTGTAGAAATCAGTATGCTGAAGAGGCTTGATCATACCCAAAGTAATGGTATGATCACAATGCTTTTTATTTCAGACCCTTCAACACACCATTGAAAAACCAAGAGAAAATCCAAAGTGTCTTACACGAATGTTGCACATATCATCCTGGATACATTGCAGTACCCTGGTGCTACTGACAACTGCTTAGTTGTTCATTTTATTTCTTTTTTTAAAGGAGCCTTTGAAGAGCTAAAAGCAAACCACATTCTAGTTATACCATTTAGAAAATGGAAAAGGACATTTTGGCAAGCTTCCTATAATGTCTAATAGCCTTGGAGGGCTCATATTCTGGGGAAGTTGTTGGTAAGAAATAAAGCATAGAGAATGAATTTGGGATGGTATTAATTGGAGGCAAACACACGCTGCCACTCTGTTTCACTCCAGCTCCTCCCACAGAGAGCACAGTAGAAGAGAAGAGATGCCCTGGTGACCTTCTGGGTGAATCCCCATGGAAGGCTCCAGAAACACATGTGCTCAGGACATGCCCATTTATCAAAAGACTTGAGCAATTTTTTTCTTAGTTGATATTACAGACATGACACAATTACTAGATTTATTAATTCCTTGTTGCGGGGACTATTCATTTCCCAATGTGATGGACTGATGCATATTACATTAACTCTAACATCTGGGGCTCTACACCCACCCCCACCAAGAGATTTACTGAAGCACAAAATATACAACTTTTCCCTTTGTCTCAATTTGAATCTGCTTTCTTTCCCCACATCTTGTGTGCTCTCTCTCTAGCACTCAACAGGCTTTCCTGATCAAGGAGAATAAGAAAGTGTTTGATTTACAACCTCATTTTGTCTCTGCTTGTATTTCACCTTCCGCCCTCACATTTCTTACTGAAACCAAGATGAGTGAGGGGAGATGTATGGAAGATCTATTTTCCTCTCAATCTTCCAAGTCTTCAGAGAAGCACCAATCACCATTCAAGTTGTCAAGAATTCTATCAAGATCCAGGAGCAGGGCTCAAAAGAGCACAACAGCATATGGTTCTTACATTAGATCCAGGGTCTGGGGGCCACTTCATCTTTTGGTGGAGCTAAGAGAACAGGCAGAGACTATGATGGTCATATGCCTTCCGGGATCACTGTCCTCTCATCGCACCTGCTCGCATAAATGCCTTCTGCCATTATTATTCTTGTTGTCTGAGAGTTTTCTGGTGCCAATTGTGCTTTGCTGCTGTCTCTCAGTTCCTTTTATTCTTGCTGTTACACTGTACATGTCAGGGTCTTTCTCTTAAAGTAAACATCCGGAGCAAAGGGCGAAGCCACTTAGGAAGAATTCTCAATCTTGCTTTTTTGTACATTCACTGGAAAGGCTATTTACAGAGATAGAGACAGAGACAGAGACATATAGATACACATACAGGCTTTTAATTGTTTGATAGATAATATCATGCTTATCTCAAATGATTAACACTTACAAATTATTAACCATCATCTTAGACCTTTATTTTTTTTCAGTCATCAAGAATCTGTGCCCCAAGTTGTGACATCTGTGAAACAGTTGCAATGTCTTTTGACTTTCTTTTCAAAATAAGTCCCAAATCTGGATTTTCTTATAAATTCTCCCTACTTGTGAGTTTTAGCATCTAACTCAGATGTTTTCAGAAGGGCAGTATAAACAGGACAGAATTCCCTTGTGAGTTTGATGAAGGTATTAGGTTAACAGAGCCACCCCTGGGCTGACACAGCCACCCCTGGCTTGGATTTCTGTTTTTCATTTGGCTTGCCAGAAAATACCAGGAAAGTTTGTCAAGGCAATACCTTTTAAACAGCTTCTCCTCTCCACTGGACGTCCAGATCTGCTCTTGTCTAAGCACTCCTTAGTATCTCCTGAATCAGCCCATCCATTTGGTTCTGATTGATGAAAAGTTTCAGTGAATATCGCTGACAAGTGAGATTCAAGATGCCATCAGATTTGTTATTGAGAACACTGGGAGGCTATTGAAAAATTGAACAGAACTAGGGTGATTTCAAAACAAATTTAGGTTTTGTTTCTCGTGGGAGGAGTAAAAGGAAAGAATCCATCTCCATCTTGGTAATCTCATAAACACTTTCCACTATGATTTTGTCACTCCCAGGGTGGTGAACTGGACCTCATGACTCAGGATAGTATGGTATCTATTCACTACCATTGGCTGTGTTACAAGTCTGTTCTGAGTCTGCACTGCTCTGTGTGGGTTCATGGGCCCTTCTTTTAATAACTGTATCTGAAATTAATGGCCTCTACTGACATAAAACAAACAAACAAATAATGGAGAAGATATGTGATACTTCTGTTAGCTTTTTATAGAAGTGAAATCATCTTGGATTAGACCATGAGCATTCTGTAAGATTCTAGGTTATTTTGACAAGTAATTTTTTTCTAATTAGGTGAGATGTCCCATGTTTCCAGTCAAATCCTGTGAGCTGCAGTTAATCCCACAATCCCAATTTAGAGGCAAAGGAAGGTGGTAAATGTGGAAGCTCAATGTATGATCAGTGGCTACTAATAGTCTTTGTCAAATTCATGTTCTCATGTGCTGTCAACTGTCACCAAGAAAACTGGATTGATACAGGGGAAGATTGTCCAGAAAGTATCCACAGAACTAGCACCCCTATCCCATCTATATTCTTACTACCAGGGGTTGAGAAATACACTTTAATTATGAGTGGCCATGTTTTCAGCTAAAGGTTAAGGCTCTATTATGAGAACAAATAAAATCAATTTTAGGGTAAGTATAACTTGTATCTATGAACTTCATGTAGCCTTTGCCCTGAAGGACCACTGGTTAGTGGGAGAAGTAGATATTACAAAACATGCCTTGTTGAAGTTAACTTTTTTTCTGCATTATGGAAAGTATGCACAATGTGGGAGAAGAGTTACGCCATCAGTGAGAACCAGTCCAGAGGCCAGGTTTGCCTGTAATCCCAGCACCTTGAAGACAGGAGCAGAAAGATGACAAGTTCTAGGTCAGCCTGAGCAGCATTGTAATAACTTATCTCAAAAGTCAATCAAAACCAAAACCAGAATCAATTAAGTATTTCATTTAATTGGAAAAAAATTACTTGTCAAGATACCCTAGAATCTTATGGAATGCCCACACTCTAATCGAAGAAAACCTCAGAGTTGACAAGATGGACTGACTTTTCCTATGGGCATGCTCAATGTAGCATAAGGCCAGTAAATCCTATCATAGTTTCTTCTACATGGTCTGTATTTCCATGAACCATTGACATTTTCCTCCATCTCTTGTAGTAAACCATTAACGCTTCTACCTCCCTGCAGTCGGTCCCATGGCAACATTAAGAGCTTAGTCTAGAATCTTTGCCCAAATGAAATTAAACTATCTATCCTTTATTTACATTGTCATCCCTCACTCACAAATTTAGGTAAGTGGAATGAAAATGTTTAGAAACGCTGCTTTAGGGTCAGAGTAATTACATACCACTAATCAAAAAACATACCATCAAATAATAAAGCCAATAAACCTACAAAAAGGAGACTTGGATGGAGTTGTAATGTGGTATTACTCAAAACCATTGAGAAAGTATCGACTTTTGAATTTGAATAATAATGCTAGAGAACCAGACTGAGTCTTGGCTGGGCAAATTCAACAGCATATTCATCCCTTTGGGAAGCACAGCAAAGTTTCAGAATGTTAAACTCACGAAGAGAGGGCCTGGAGAGATGTCTCAACTGTTAAGAGTGCTCACTGCTCTTCCAGAGGGACAGAATTTCAGTTTACTCCCTGTATCTGGAGCCCCACGAGTTATGATCCCCTCTTCTGGGCCCTGTGAGCACCTGCGCTTAACTCGGAAGACACTCACACAGACACACATATCTATATCTAAGACTAAAAATGTTTTTAAAAAATAACTATCGATTGAGATCTCATCCTAAACGTTGTGTGAAACCCAGACAAAGCATGTCTCTTGTAGATTTCCACATTGGCATGGTATATGGATCCATAATGTGGACCTGAAGCAAAGACAAGCCTCGCACTCATTTCCCTTCCTCCCATCCATATTCATTGTAGGATTTTCTAGTTATTTCTATTTTGGGCTATGCCCAGGATAAATTATCCCTAGAATATCATTTTACAGCACATTTTAAATTTTCTTTTGATTAAATTATTCTTTTCTATAGAAAAATCTAAAACCATGAATTATTGTCAAGTTGTAACAATTCATCATTCATTAGCCTCCCAATTTATTATTAACATTTTACTTATATGAAAGTAAATAAAAATATGCCTCCCAAATATACAGGGGAAGGAGGGAATTTTCAATTCCATTTTGCAAAATGAAAATTATATATCATTAGTCTTGTTATTCCTTTTCAATATGTTTAACAGTTACATTGTGGTCTGTCTTAAGAGGTTATGAAAAATATTTAAATAATTCCCTGTATGTTTATGGAAATTATTTTCTCTTACAAAAGAGGATGTTGATACACACTTTAATAAATAAACTTCTCAGGGACAAGCTATTAAGGTCAACATTGTTAATTAAAAGCTACTCAAATTTGGAGGCTAAGGAGATGGTTTAGAGGGGAAAAAACTTTCCATACAATGATAAGGACTGGGGCTTGATTCTAGAGACCACATAAAGCCAGGAATGAAATTACATGTTTATAATCAAGTGTCCCTATGGAATTATGGAATGTGGATGTAGCAGAATATCTGGAAACTGGAAGGCCAGAGAACAAAAGAAAACAGATCTGTCACAAATGAAGTACATGGTGGTGATAGACAGCCAAGGTTTTTCTCTGATCTCCACATACACTGAAGAACACATTCCCCCTACACACACAGACACACACACACACACGCAAGCAAATATTTATATACACATGGATACTTATAGAAAATGCTTGCCCAGATTTTAAGAGTTTTCATCATTAAATCTCTGCACAAAGGTTGTATCAATCAAGATACCAAGGGACACTCCCTATGCCAGCAACTCTCAGTCATCTCAGAACCTGTACACTCTTGGAATTCTGAGGCCCCAAAGTTTCACTCATGTGTTAGGCATAGACTAAGATATATCAACTCATAAATCAAAACTTAGAATAATATAAAGACTTACATAGCAATTGATTTTAAAATAACAATATACATTTGATAGTAAAAACAGTCCCCAGTAACTACTTTTCTAAACCCCAAATTGTTGAAAGGATTAGTATATTTATCATCTTACACCTGTCTTATGCCCATGTCAACAACAAAATAGTTGGTTCTCTTACTTATACAAGTGCACACAGACACAGAGCTGGGCAAGAGAGCTACCTAACAAGCTTTTCAGAGAATTGTGGATACATCTTCGTATCCACTCAGAGCTCAGCAAGTGGTGGTCATATGTGCATTGGTTACAATATGAAATCTGAAATGAAGACCCTGTACTCTGTTACATTAAAATAGAGTATTGGATCCTGCACTTAAATATATCTTGTACTCATTCATCATTGGGTAAGAAATCTTACATTTGTCATGTGATAATATTAGTTTTTTTTGAAGTTATAGAGTAATTGTAATTTTTGGCACATTTGATTGTGTCAATCATAGTCCCTTAAAAGCTTTAATTTTAATCACCTGTTGAGAACACCATTAGCTGTTTTCCTTGGAACTACAGCCTTCCTTTCTTTATTTGCAAGAAAATGTCTGAAAATACTTGGACATAGACAAGTGTCTGTCTGTCTGTCTTTCACATGAGGACTCTGGTCCTATAACAAAAGGACTAGTCCTGTTGGCGTCTCAACCATTACATGAGCACCATGAATCATGTCACCATGAAACATTTAGCAGAAGAGCTTTACATTGAATTAAACAATAAATTACTTGCATGCAGGGTTAAGGTTGAACAAAATTAATAATTTTTACTATTTAACTAAGGACTCTCTTGGATGCAACTGGCTTTTACCCCCCACAAGTAGACAGCAGTCGAGACTGTACTTATTACTAATACATTGGTATATACTGTCTTAGTTTGTGCTGAGCTGCCATTACTTTTACACTGCCAACATAAATGTCACCACCATGAAAACACAAATAGCAAACATATCTATGAAAATTATGTTTATCCTAGGGATCCTAAATGGGGGGCGAGTATCTCTTGCTGGGCTATCATCTTCATGATGTACACATTCGTTCTATTCTTCCTGGAGTGAACAGGGTATGGGAGGTTGAAATAATTATTTTTCTCCTTCCTCTCCCCCAACAATAATTACAATTTAATTCTACTTCAATACTTAAAAAACACAATCAAACTTCTCTGCTGACAGCACAGAGACACAGGTTCTTGGATTCGAAGAAAAACAGATGAGCTGGTAAATACACATTCACTTTTAAAGATACTTATTATTTATGTGCTTATAGCACAAATTAGTTTGGTAGAGAGCATCTCCTGCCTGTTTTATTTCCATATCCCTCAAAATGACAATGGGATGCCCATCAATTAATTCATTTAGAGAGCCATACACCACGAGAAATAAATTATTTGTCCTCTAGAGCTCGTCACAAGGGGATTTTTAAGAAACCATTAAACAGAAAAGCAACTGCTCATCTCGGAGAGATGAAAGGCCAGTTCCTCCTCATTGGCACACGGTTTCTTAATAACAGTGGTATTTACCATGTATATTAAAACACCTCTTCACATGTAAATTGTTTAGCCTCTTTGGCCCTCACTTTTTACCAATTTGAGGTTGAATTAATAGTGTGCTTTAGGAATATATAATAAGATGCTATCTATAAGATACTTAATATTTTACTTGGTGCCTAGTAAATCCTGAGCATCAGGTCTTGCAGGGTTTATGGTCAAAGTCAGGAGTAATAATCACCGGAGGTTATTATTATATAAAGCATCAGCAATAATGACTGTAGGTGGAGTTTTAGGGACAGTGGCCGAGGCCAAAAGGAACACCCTCTCACTCATTATAGAATGGGTTCTTTCTCTCCTATCCCTTTAGACTTGCCATTCGTATATATTGTAAAAGACTGGTAAAATTTTGATCCTCAGATCCTAACAAATGTCTGGCAAATCTCTCCCCACAATCTAAATGAGTTCCAGTTTCATTTCTCTGCCTTGTCGTTTGCTACTAACATTACCAGACTTACTTCTTTAGCGAATGCTACACCACAAACTTCTTCCTTGGTCATTTCTGTTGTGTATATTTTTCTATTAAGGGGACAGTATTATTAAATGTAATTATATGTTCTTTGAGTTTTTCATTAGACGTCACAGTTGTTGATGTCACATAAATGTCTGTGGGTTATTTTGTGGGTTAAGTGCTGTGCGCCTCTTAGCTGTGCCTATAATTTGATAATTTTGTTTTGTGTTTTTATATGACTTTACAATATAGAACATTTTTCATTTGTTCTCTCTCTTTCTCTCTCTGTGTGTGTATGTGTGTGTGTACTGTATGTGGATACGTGTATGATATGTGTAAGTAGGGTTGACATGGTATGTCTGTAAAAGTCAGATGACAACGTGAAGTCAGTTCTCATCTTTCATCGTGTTTTGTAGCAGAATCTTCCTGGTTTATTTTGTAGCTTGTCTTGTACTGAAGGATAGCTGGATGAACTTCCGGATGATGTTCCCATCTCCATTTTCTGTCTTTTCTTAGAAATGTCAGGATTACAGATATGCACTGCTACATCGGTTTTTGTCTTTGTTATTTATTTGTTTGTTTTGTTCCCTATGAGGTTCTAGTAATCTGAACTCAGGTACTGAGCTACCTTCAGGCTCTATGGTTGCTGCTACGGCTGCTGTTATATTTTTTTCATGTGTGTGTGCATGTGTATATATGTATATGTGTATGTGCATGTGTGTATATGTCCATGTAGAGACCAAGGTCAACTGTGAGTGCTGCTCTTCTGGGACTGTCACTTGCGTTTTGAAACAGGGTTGTGCACATTTATCTGCAACTCTAATATTTGGCTAAGCTGACTGGAGAGCAAGGTTCAGAGTTTCACCGTTCTCTGCCTTTCCAGTACTAAGTTTACAAACATGTTCTTTAATACCTGAATTTTAAAATGCAGATTCTGAGAATCAACACAGGTCTTCATACTTCCATGGCAAGCACATAATGTTTGAGTGACCCATCTCCTACACCACCACTCCTAAACATAGAAGCTTTGTATCTGAGTCTAACTATCTGATCCTTTTTTTCCTCTGATGATTTTCCTAAGAAAAACAATTGCTTGTGTTTGCCATCTCAACTCCTTTGATCTAAAGTACAGAGGTACAAGAGTTAATTATAAAATTGAGTGCTGACTTGCTACTGAGAAAAGATGTAGAAGAAAAACATTATAAAGTCTAAGTTGTAGTGAGAATTACAGAAACAAGAAAAGGTTTCAAATTTGACCAAATCAAGGGTGAACTTAATTCATTTTATTATTATAAACCTAAATTCAATTTCCCTTTAAACTAGTAAATATGTTAGTGTAGTGCTTTAGCTCATGGCTAACTTTGAACACAAATTTACCTTTGCGTAGCATTATGTATACTACTGTAAGTCCCCTTTGCATGCTTTATCATATGTGTACATGAGCCCCCCCCCATAAAGGTTTGATTCATATTGTCATGTAAGTATCAAGTTTTCATGCAAATTTGGCTTAAAGTCATCTTAATTCATAAGACTTAAATATAAGAAATTTATTATCTTAAACTTTTTATTTAAAAAATTGTCTCCAGAACTATTAGCACATCTCCCTGTTGTGTTGTGGTTAGATGTTTAAATAATACCATTTGAAGCTTTCAGTGCTTCACATGTAGAATCCTGGAGTTTCTTTACAATATCTTTTTTTATTTACTAACTCGGTAAAATTTACTGGACAAGTTTAAAAATAAAAACTACATGTTTTATCAAGATACTTACTTAGGATACCTGCTGAGTTTGTAAAGGTTTTCATTGTTTAACAAGCTGAGTCTTTATAAAATCAATATTAAAACACAGTTTGATTTGCTCACTCTTAGTATAAATGTTATACAACAGCAACATTTTCACCTCTTTGTTCCTTGAGACTGGTGTAACTGACTCTCTGAGTGTTCCACAGTCATGGCCAAAGCCGACCAGGATAAAGGGACTAAGAGGATTGCCCCTACTCCAAGTGAGCCAAGGCTCAGAAAACTACTGATAGTGCTAAAGGAGTCCTATAATTCTCTTAAGTCACCAGAGAGGCCAGGGAGAACCCAGAGACCAGAAACTGAACAATGTACATTTTTCAGGATCATCACCATGGAAAGTCACATGGTCACCAAGTTCTAAATCCACCCCATCAGGAGGTACACAAAAAATTTACAGGATTCAAGAGACTCCTCATAAGTCCCTTAGAACACACCCCAAGAAGTCTCAGATGTCCTTAACAATAATATGCCCATTCATGAATAGCCTGAAACACCCACTACATGTGACCAAAGAGAAAAGTTACAAATTTCTACTTGGTCTCTATCAGGATTCTCATGCTGGCTCAGTTCTATCAGGAGCTCCAGTTTTCCTAAAGATCCACCAAGGCAGTCATTTGGATAGCTGTATTAGGCAGTTTCAAAAGGGAGCTCAACCAGTTACTCATTACTTACATGGGTATTTAACTCTGAGAAATCACTAACTTGGATTATCTTTACAAGGTAAAATTCCATTTTGAAGAAAGCATTTGAGATAAAATACAAGAGAATCAACTAAGATCCCACAGTTCCTCTTCATGTGTCAACATCAGATACTTAAGTCTTGTAAATCAGTTACCCTAGGCTCCTGCTCCTTCTTTCAAAATCTCCTTCATGGAAAGTGACCAAACAAGAATTGTATCAACTCTTTTCTCTTTCTCATCCTATAACTCCTCTGTTAAAGACCATAAATATAATGCTAACCTGTTGTATAATTCTGTCAAGTCTAATTTGTTCATTTCTGAGTAAATAAAATGCAACTCTTGTTAATGTTTTGTCTCTAGTCGTTAAACGTCTCCTTCAGGCCTGGATCTGTTATGTTCATTCTTAGGTTTAACCTACGTTTCCTGGACTTTACTCTGTCTCAAGACACATTCCTTATCTCTTTGTAAAGGGCTCCTCCCTCCAAGGATATTACCAGGCAACTGGAATACCTTGGCCATACATCTACAGCATGATTCTCTTCTGGGAGCTTCTATGGCTTCATGGCCCACCCTCCTATTATCTTTCTGATGCCTTACCTAATGGGTAAAATGTTTTTCTTTAAGCCAGGTCTGCTGTTTTCTTCTCACTGTGGATTTTTCTCATCAGTATTTAGGTAGATGTGGCCACGGTCAGGTCCTCTTGGCCATCTAATAGGATTCTTCATTTTATCTTACATTTTTCATCCCTGCTTCCTTTTTGGTTGATCAGATTTATTTCTTCTAACATTAAACAGATTCATCTTAAAAGCGATTATAAACATGTTTGGTGGAAATCTAGGCCACAATTCTAGCAAAGACTTCTCACCTAGCCCAGCTCTCCTCTATATTTCCCTCTTCTGTAGGTGCCTTAATCCACTTACAGTCATAGGTATGACCTGTACCTTTCTAGACTCTATTAAAAGCATTCCACAATTCAAATTTTCTTTTACCATCTGCTTACATTCCAAGGACAGTCTTGGTAGGAACTGGGCTTACTTCTGTATCTCAACCAAGCAGACAGAAGCATACCTTAGTAGTCTTCCTTCCCCAAATAAAATTTAATCAGTAGTCTACATTCTTATCTTTATATACCTTTGAGGCCCAAACCAAAAGAACATAATCTATTTCATTGTTAGTGGCTTCTGGTCTTACACTCACTATCAGTTTAGGTGTGTGACAGGAGTCATATTAACTCCAAAGACTATCCTTGGAACTCACAAATTTAAAATGTGCTAACCTACTAATATAGAAAGAGCTAAATGCTCTTGCAGCAGTAGACATTAGATCCACTAGGCACTAAAAGTTCCATGCAGATGCTCAAGGTTGATCCTTTACTATATTAAATGACAAATATTGATTTGACATCACTAAATCATGACACACAGGTCATACAACAAACCTCCTGAATATCACCAAATAAACTACTGACTCGAGAATAAATGACAAAAGGAGGGATGACTGGTGGAATTCTAAGATGAGCACCTTGCCATAGTTATCCTGACTGCTTATCTTTCTGGTGTTTCTCACAGCCATATGTTTACTTCTTGCTTTTAGTCCCTGCACATTTAACCTACATAACTATTGTATTTCTTCTTAGGCCAAGAGTTCCATCTCCAGATGACACTTTAACATGGCCTTTGATCTGGATCTCCAAATACATTAACCCCTTGGGCTATACAACACAGACTTTATACCCAAACTGCCCCTAAGTACAGCAATGATCTCATAGCACCCATCCTACTGGGTCCAGAACATCTTCCTGGCTCAAATAGAATGATGCACTGAAGAAAAGACCTTTGAACAAGATTCCAAGATGGGTTGTTGGTTCTGTTCGAAGGTGCCAAGGAGACTTGTAGCTAAAAGGATATGCTTGAGAATCAAGAAAGAATGGAGATTTGATGCCAATCAGAATGTTTATCGTAACCTAAGTTTTGTTCAGGAAGTACCTTTAAACCACCAAAGAAAACATTATTTCTTTTAGTGGTGGAATGATATATCTGAGTTTATCCAACCAAAATTAACTGTGACAATATGACAGAGTCTATGTCCTGTTGACTCAGTATCTTTTGAGTAGTAAGCCAAATCAATGAAGATGTCCTCATTATCATTATGGGAATTACATGACTGAATTGCATGATAAATCACCATAAGAACAGACATTACTTCCTATATTATTTACTGTTATATTTGAATGATAAAACACCACAGTCAGGGCAACGAATGGATGAATGTGATTCAAGTCCATCACCATTACAGAGGGGAAGCATAGCAGCAGGCAGGCATGGTAGCAGGTTTAGTTCACATCTTGAACCACAAGCAGCAACCAAAGAAAACTAATTGTGAATGGTATGTGGCTTTAAAACCTCAAAGCTCATCTTTAGTGACACATTTCATTCAGCAAGGCCACATCTCCTCACCCATTCAAATAGCACACAACTGGGGACAAACTGTTAAAGCATCTGAGTCTTTAGAGGACATTTTCATTCTAAAACTTCCTATAAGTCCTTGTCTGGGGCAGATGGTTCTTCTGTCATTGCCCTTACTGCTTCTGTGCCCTGTTCTTAACGACTGTCTTTTCTAATCCACCAATAATGGTCAAATTCATTCACTTTCCATTAATCCCTCCTTATTCTAGAAAGATGGCTGCTGGGTTAATCTGTGAGAAAGTTACTTCCTTAAGTAAAAATGGAAAGTAGCTCTTACTTCATCAACAAGAAACCTTATGATGATGAAGATGGAAACATGGGCACTCAGGGCCAGGCACACAATGAGCATTCAATAAGTGTCCGCTTGATGGTTAGCTTACAGAAACGTTTGCTCCTAGACTAAACATCATCACTGTTTCCCCTGATCCCTTCCCAGACGCATCATGGAATTAAAAGAACTTGAAAAATTCAGGTCTAAACCTACACAGAATTTTCTATAACCCTCCTTCTGTTCTGAGCTCCTAAAGCTATTTCATAGAAAAATGACCTTATTTTTAAATAGAAGGGGCAATTGAAAATCACTGAACGGACTTACCCCCTAATGATTTTTTTCTCAGACATAATTATAATAATTAGCATTATAAAGTGCTAATTATCTTTGGACACAGAGGACCTGCCCACCAGAGAGAGAGGTCCGCATTAAGTAAAGTGGATTTCACTTTTTTTTTCAGTTTTGAGATTTCTCTGTCTTTGTAATGATACAAAGGTATTTAGTCCACCAAGCTTCATGAAAAAACTTTGTCCAGTGAAGAAAACTGTTCAATAGCCATCCACAGTCAGACTCCATATTGAGTTATAGACCTAAGAAAACTATTTTATTACTTTGTGTATCCTCATCTTTTTTCTCTGTGTGTGTGTGTGTGTGTTTCTGAGAGAGAGAGAGAGAGAGAGAGAGAGAGAGAGAGAGAGAGAGAGAGGATGCTTAGTTCTTCGTCAAAACTCAGAACTTGGCTAGAATCGCAAACTGTCCTTGTAGACAAATAGATCTTCACTCTTCTCTGAGTTTTAAAAACTGGGTGATTGTCAAATGGCTTTGGAATAGGAGAAGGATACTCACTATGGGCACATGATGTTCCAAGCTGACTATTAGCTAAGGAGCCTTCATTATAACTATTGTATATTAACAGGGGAGTATGAAGCATGAATAAGTGGACCACAATGAAAACCCAGAGCTCCTGGTCCTCTCAAAGTCACAATTATACCTCTAGACCCTAGATTTGATAGCACCTAAGTAATGTCAGGGTCATGAATGAAAATGAGCAAATAATTCAGGCAAAGGGAATCTATACTGGTGCTAGACCGTAAAAATTGTGACTTGGGGGTCTTCATTTATAATGTTGTCTAACAATATAATAATTGTTAATATCTAATATGTTTTATGACATACTCAAGAGCACAAATCATTGAGGCAAAGTTTAGAATAGAATAAAAGAACCATGAACACATGGGACAGATTACCCCTGACTCTGCTCAGCATTATCATTTACCTCCAAGGCAGAGATACCCAGTTAGCTGCCTATTTGAGGTATATACTCATGCCTTCATGCAATAAGATGTTCTCATCTGTGCAAGGTCAAAATCTACCTTCTGTCCATAAGAACTCACTGGATCTGTTCTATACAAGAGTAAGCCTGACTTACTTTTAAAAAGATGGAGAGAGGGAACTGGGAGGGAGGGTAGATGGCCAGAGGAATGGGCGATTCAGGATCAGATGTGGATAATGACAGGAGAGGTGGCTAGATGGACAGGAAAATGAATGGAAATCTGCAACTGACAGGGGGTGATGAGGTAGGAAGCATCTCCAGGAGGAGACAGAGACCTTGAATAAGGGAGGCACCCAAGAATCAAGGGACTTTAGGTGTGACTCACTACACTGGGGATATGGAACCTGAAGATGTCACCTCTTGCAGCCAAACAGGAACCCTTTAGAGCAATAGGGACACCAACCCACCCACAAAACTTTCAACTCAAAATTTATCCTGTCTATAAGAAATGAACGCACTGTGGAAGGAGCAGAAACTGGGGGTATGCCCAACCAATAACTAACTCAAATTGAGACCCATCCCATGGGTAAGCACTAATCTCTAGCACCATTAATGATACTTTGTTATGCTTACAGACAGGAGTCTAGCATGGCTGTCCTCTGAGAGGCTCCACCCACCAGCTGACTCAGACAGATGCAGACACCCACAGCCAAACAGTGGATGGAGCTTGAGGACTCTTATGGAAGAATAGGAGGAAGGGTTGCAAACCAACAGAATCATCTAAAATACACAGCACTGGTCCCCATACCAAAAACACCAAATCAGGGAGTTTAGGCAGTGCCTGACAATCCAATATGGTCACAAGTGCTGCTAATGTTGTTGATCTGAGAACCAGACTCAGTGTGATCCACAGTCCCAAGCTCAAATCCACCTTTGATATCTTAGGTAACCATCCAAGTATCCAAGTATTCTCCTCAAAAGTCCTATTTTCCAAATAAGATGCTATGCTAATTACATTTTTGTCAACTTGAAATAAGCCAGGATCATCTGGGAAGAGGTAACTTCAATTGAGAAAATACAGCCAGCAGGTTGGCAAGTCTGTACATCCATTTCTTGATTAATGATTGATGTAGGAGATCCTAGTCTACTAGGAATGGTTCCAACTGGGGTAGATCATCCTAGATTGTATAACAAAGCAGGCTGAGCAAGGCACACATTGAAAATAACCAAGTAAGCAACATTCTTCCATGCCTTCTGCTTCAACTCCTGTCTCCATTCTCCTGCCATGACTTCCTTTATTGATGAACTATAAGTTGTAATATAAAATAACCTTTCCCTTGCCCCTATCACTCCTTCTCAAATTTTTGTCTTCATTTTCTTTATTACACAGATGCATACATGTATTCATGTGGACACACACATATGCATGCATACATGCATACATGCATACATACATACATGAATGTATACAACCTGCCGAATCTGTTTAATATTTGTAATATATATATGATTGCACAGATGACTACTTGTTACTAGATAAACAATTAGAAGACTGATCCCTGGGAAATCTAATTCTCCCTCTCTTAGCCATCATTAGCATTTTGTAAGTATGGGGCCATGTGTGATCCCTCTTCCAAGTTAGTGTGTGCATTGGTATTGTCACTATTCAGGTCTCATTTAGGTAGTCGTAGGGTTGAAATATGGATGAAGCTTTCCTATACTTTCTAGAAGGTACCATCTAAAGCTAACTTCCTGATCCTCTTAAAATCTTTCTGTCCCATCTCCTTGACATTCCTTGATCGTAAGATGCAAGAGTTGTGTTGTAGGTATATCTGTGGGAGCTATGCATACTGTTAACAGGTAATCTCTGGATTTTGGCCAGTCATGGTTTTCTGTAATGGTTTCCATCTATTGTAAAGAAAAGCATCTTTGATGAGGGCTGAGAGTTGCATTTATCTATAGATGTAAGGATATGCTTTAGAAAATAGTTAAAATTTATATTGCTTTAAGAAAATGGCATGAATAGCTTCTCCTGTTAGATTCATGACCTCAAGAACTTCAGGTTATTGACTGGTTTCCAGTACCAGGAATGATTTTGATTCTCTTGTTGGTCTTAAGTGCTATTAAACAGCTGTTGTTTACAACCAAGATAAAAGTGCCACTATTACATTGTGTGGGATATATTGCCCTTATGCTCTTTGCTGTGATGCATGGGCTTCACAGCTAGGTAGGACTACTGATTGCTTAAGTTCCTTGTTGGCATGTGTAACACTTTCTGGAATTATGAAGGCTAGACACTAAGAAGCATGCTTTCAGGTTAATTCAAGTTAGAATGTTGAATCTTGTGTCTGATATGTATGATATCTTTAGCAATAGGGACTTATATTTGACCTCTGAGAGCCAACCAAGCCCAACAACAAGAGCCTATATTTTGGGGGGACTCCCTTGATCTTTCCTGACCAAAAACTGGGAAAGAGATTTCTAGTACTGAAGGTTTTGTTAGAAACTCTATGGCTCTTTTTTTATGAGGTCCCATTTGTTGATTCTCCACTTACAACACAAGCTGTTGCTGTTCTATTCAGGAATTTTTCCCCTGTACCCATATCTTCAAGGCTTTTCCCTATTTTCTCCTCTATAAGTTTCAGTGTCTCTGGTTTTATGTGGAGTTCCTTAATCCACTTAGTTTGACCTTAGTACAAGGAGATAGGAATGGATCAATTCTCATTCTTCTACATGATAACCGCCAGTTGTGCCAGCATCATTTGTTGAAAATGCTGTCTTTTTTCCACTGGATGGTTTTTGCTCCCTTGTCAAAGATCAAGTGACCATAGGTGTGTGGGTTCATTTCTGGGTCTTCAATTCTATTCCATTGGTCTACTTGTCTGTCGCTATACCAGTACCATACAGTTTTTTTTATCACAATTGCTCTGTAGTACAGCTTTAGGTCAGGCATGGTGATTCCACCAGAGGTTCTTTTATCCTTGAGAAGACTTTTGCTATCCTAGTTTTTTGTTTTTCCAGATGAAATTGCAGATTGCCCTTTCTAATTCATTGAAGAATTGAGTTGGAATTTTGATGGTGATTGCATTGAATCTGTAGATTGCTTTTGGCACAATAGCCATTTTTACTATATTGATCCTGCCAATCTCATAAAATTGCAAAGCTTCTGCAAGGCAAAAGACAAATTCCTGAATAGAACAGCAATGGCTTGTGCTGTAAGACCGAGAATCGATAAATGGGACCTCATAAAATTGCAAAGCTTCTGTAAGGCAAAAGACACCGTCAATAAGACAAAAAGACCACCAATAGATTGGGAAAGGATCTTTACCTATCCTAAATCAGATAGGGGACTAATATCCAATATATATAAAGAACTCAAGAAGGTGAACTCCAGAAAATCAAATAGCACCATTAAAAATTGGGGCTCAAAGCTAAACAAAGAATTCTCACCTGAGGAATACCTAATGGCTGAGAAGCACCTGAAAAAATGTTCAGCATCCTTAATCATCAGAGAAATGCAAATCAAAACAACCCTGAGATTCCATCTCACACCAGTCAGAATGGCTAAGATCAAAAATTCAGGTGACAGCAGATGCTGGCGAGGATGTGGAAAAGAGGAACACTCCTCCATTGTTGGTGGGATTGCAAGCTTGTACAGCCACTCTGGAAATCAGTTTGGCTGTTCCTCAGAAAATTGGACATGGTACTACCGGAGGATCCTGCAATATCTCTCCTGGGCATATATCCAGAAGATGTTCCAACTGGTAAGAAGGACACATGCTCTATTATGTTCATAGCAGCCTTATTTATAATAGCCTGAAGCTGGAAAGAACCCAGATGGCCCTCAATGGAAGAATGGATACAGAAAATGTGGTACATTTACACAATGGAGTACTACTCAGCTATTAAAAACAATGAATTTATGAAATTCCTAGGCAAATGGTTGGACCTGGAGGGCATCATCCTGAGTGAGGTAACCCAATCACAAAAGAGCTCACACAATATGTACTCACTGATAAGTTGATATTAGCCCAGAAACTTAGAATACCCAAGTTATAAGATACGATTTGATAAACACAAGAAACTCAAGAAGAACGAACACGAAAGTGTGGACACATTGCCCCTTCTTAGAATTGGGAACAAAACACCCATGGAAGAAGTTACAGAAACAAAGTTTGGAGCTGAGACGAAAGGATGGACTATCTAGAGGGTGCCATATCCAGGGATCCATCTCATAATCAGCTTTCAAATGCTGACACCATTGCATACACTAGCAAGATTTTGCTGAAAGGACCCAGATATAGCTGTCTCTTGTGAGACTATGCCAGGACCTAGCAAACACAGAAGTGGATGCTCACAGTCAGCTATTGGATGGATCACAGGGCCCCCAATGGAGGAGCTAGAGAAAGTACCCAAGGAGCTAAAGGGATCTGCAACCCTATAGGTGGAACAACAATATGAACTACCCAGTACCCCCCAGAGCTCTTGTCTCTAGCTGCATATGTATCAGAAGATGGCCTAGTCGGCCATCAGTGGAAAGAGAGGCCCATTGGTTGTGCAAACTTTATCTGCCTCAGTACAGGGGAATGCCAGGGCCAAGAAGTGGGAGTGAATGCGTGGGGGGAGTGTGTGGGGGAGTGTGTGTGGGACTTTTGGGATAGCATTGGAAATGTAAATGAAATAAATACCTAATTAAAAAATAAATAAATAAATAAAAATGTTAATTGTTTCTGTTGCATTTTAAAAGTTTTTTTTCAAAGTGTTTATGTATGTTTATGTTTGTGTGTGTATGTGTCTGTGTGTGTGTGTGTGTGTGTGTGTGTTTGTGTGTACTGTGAGCATGAATGAATCAATAGAGGCCTGACAGAGTGCATCTCTTGGATATGTAGTTCCTGGTGGTTGTGAAATATTGGATGTGGATACCATGAGTCAAACAAGTATAAAAATCATTTTTATGTTTTTGTATCATAACAAAAAAAGTGCTTGTTAAGTCACCCATACATCTATTTATCCCTGATCACGGAGTACTATGGTGGTTGGGAGTATGCTTTTCTGGTGCTAGTTTTAGCTCCCCACTCAGAGTTTACAGACATTTGCAAATGCTTAAATTTGTAAGCAGAAGACCTTTTGTTTCAACTCAGAGACCTATGTTTCTTGGAGACAGGGATTTGTTGTGACTATTTCTTTAGTGATACGATAGATATTTTCATTTTAAAATAGCAATATTATAGTAATAACTGCCCTTTACATTCCATAGAAATCAGAAACAGACACAGCAACACCTTTTATCTTTAGAGATGGCAAAATTTATTACTTATTATCTTTAAAGTTTTCACATAAGCTGCTTTCATTTTTCTGGAATTTCTTATAGGAAGAAAAATTAACACAGAAAACTATTTTATAATACTATTTTTCAGGCAAAAAGTTTCTACTGACCTTGTGTCTTGTCTGCATCTGTCTCTTTGCCCACATGAACTTCCTGTTATGCTGTTCTTACACTCTCTCCAGTCAATGCCAGTTGTAGTATTCTTGAATACACACAGTCTATGCCTCTACTCTTGTGATCTGGAAATTGGAGTAATGAAACCTATTTCTCTATGGATACTGCAGGAAGCATCTATAATCTCATCCAAGCTTTAATCTGAATTGTTTGTTAAAATAGGATGGCAATAATTGACTCTTTCTTCAAGTGTGGAGGAGGGGATAACTGTGCATGTGTCCATCAAGGGAGAAGGCTGAGGTAAGGACACTTGTTGGTCACAGTTGGACTCTTTGGACATATGACTTTCTCATGAAGAGTCAGTTCAGCAAATCACAGAGCTAATTGTAATGGCAAGGTCTGACCCAGGCCAGGTTGGGTTTTTGCTACTGTGTAGGTTTCTCTTCATCACTGAGGAAAGAAGGCTCAGTTCGGTCAACTGAATATTCCTCTGTGAGTTTTTCCTAAGTGTTAGCTCACACAACTATCCAGGAAATTGTTCTGAAAAGGCCCTACTATGTGTTTTCAAACAACTGCCTTTTATTCTGTGTAACTGCTTTTCCACCAAAGTGTGTGTGTGTGTGCCCACGTGCATGCACGCACACACACGCACATGTGCACAGGGTATTTCCATGTGTTATCAAAGACTCTCCTACTAACCTTTTGCTTTAATAGTTTTTCTCGGTGTTACAGTTTTGTAGCTAAGTCTAGTCTCAAGTATTAAAAATAATCTGTCAATAAAATTATACAGAAAGAAAAACATTTTTCAAGACTGACAATTGTAATCCTTCTTCAGCAATCATTACATTTTCTTTTTTCTCTTATGTTAAGTGCTATGAGATTCCAGTTTATTACATTTTATATATAACCCGCACTTATTAACCTTTAAATTATTCTTGCTTCTTTTGTTGACTTGATATTTTTAATTGGTATATTTTATATATTGATTTCATATATATACATATATGTATATATAAGTATAATTTGATATCTTGTAGGAATAATGGGCTTCAGTGAAATGTGTTGTTAATTATCAATTTAAAGGAAACTTTTTGATGAACTAGTTTTCTCGTAGACATAGTGTTTTTAGTGGTAGGTATAGGACCAAGTTTATAGTCATTTAATAGGGTGTATTATAATCATTTAAAAATTCTCAACAAAGATAATATTTACCATGATTAAAAGTTGAAATTTGAACCTATGATTTCAGAGAAGAATCTTTTGAACTTTACTGCCCATTGGTGTTCATGTAGGAGTCTTCCTCTCCTTCTAGTCTTAGGTATGACGACTGATACATAAGTCATGTTTTGTCCTTAAAAGATGAGCTGGTTGCTTTGGTTGTTGGCTGATTCAGACTTCTTTAAATGCATTTTCTGCACCTTGTCAGACAGTGATTTTTTTCTACTATTCATCTTTTTTATTTAACATTCCAAGAGCTACTATTTTCCTTTTGAATGCAGCATCAAGAAATGTAGCATTATTGGAGGAGAGAGACTTCCTAGCATAATCAACCATTAACATCTTTTTATGTATTGCAGACTGAAACATTAAATCTAGCGGGAATAGAAATATGCTCAATCAGATATTGATAGTACAATTAAAAAAAAAAAACCACTTACCTGGGAGAAAAGACTTGATTTTTTTTTAAGGCAGCAATTTCCAAATTTTTTTAGAAAGAGTCAAATGACATGGGGACCTTGTTTTGTGAGATTCTGCCTTCTGCTGCTGCTACCTCCTTTTTGTCACATATTTATGAGAGGGATGTGGTTGAGCTGGGAAGGTGGGTGAGCTGTAGAGATGTAAGTTACAACTTGTTTTCATTGTCCTAATAAGATCTATCTTTGTCTTTCAACCAGGCAGCATATACCAGCTGATATGAGGCCCCCAACACATATACAACAGAAGACTGCTGAGTCTGGACTCAGTAAGAGACGATGCACATAACCCTCAAGAGACTGGAGGCCCCAGGGATTGGCAAGGTCTCGTGGAGTGGGGGTAGAGTGGGGACATCCTTGTTGAGATGGGTGGGGGGAGAGGAGATACGGGATTCGGAATAGTCAGAGGGTGGACAGAGAGGGGGATAAAATCTGGATTGTAAAAAAAAAAAAAAACGATTAAATAAAAATTTTAAAAATGCATAGCATGACCATCTCTTGGGAGTTATCATCTGTACAACTTCATTATAGGCGTGGTCTACCTTACCCCAAACTTGGTTTTCATGAAATGAATTCTAGGGCAGGAGGAGATGGCACTAGCTATCAAGACAAATGTCTTCCCAGCAACACCTTAAACTCGTATGTGAGAGACTCTTCTAACTTCATTGAAAGTTCTGTGCTCCAAGTGAGGCTCTGAGGGCTTAGCCTCAGATTGCTATCCTCACAATTGATGGCAGTTCCTATGTTCCTCCCAGATTTTTCCCACTTAACCTACCACAAACAGAATCCATGCCTTTCATGTATGCAGCATGATCCAGCCTGAATGGAGTATACTTGGTACTGTTCTCAGTCCTGCTGTGAAAATGAGCCCTATCTGATAGTAGCCTGTTCAGAAGCTGCCCCTAGTAGCCCACAATCCAAGCATTGTAATGCAATTTGGGGACTTATTTGAAATATATGAACAAAATTACAAATCAAGTGATAGTTATCTATAGGGGTAATTCAGTTCCAGTTCTGATGAGCATAAGTTTACCCTCAACATCAATGCCTGGTAACAGATTTTTTGCTTCATCTTATTTTTGAAGATCTGAAAAAAAAATCTGTGCTGAAGATGTGTTGGGGTAGATATTGCTATATGTTCTCATCTTAGAAATTGATATCTTTCCTTGTCTGCTGTCATTCATAGTTGTTACTCAATTAAAGACATCATATTCATGTGTATATATATATATATATGATATTTTCTTTATTTACATTTCAAATGTTATCCCCTTTCCTGGTTTCCCACCTCCCAGAAACTCCCTATCCCATTCTTCCTTGCTTTTTTGAGGGTGTTCCTCCACCCACCCACCCACTCCCACCTCCCTGCCCTCGATTCCCCTACACTAGGGCATCTATTAAGCCTTCATAGGACCAAGGATTATCCTCCCATTGATGCCTGACAAGGCCATCATCTGCTACACATGCAGCTGGAGCCACATGTACTCCTTGGTTGATGGCTTAGTCCCTGGGAGCTATGGAGGATCTGACTGGTTGATATTGTTCTTCATATAGGGTTGAAAACCCCTTCAACTCCTTCAGTCCTTTCTTTACCTACTGCATTGGGGACCCTGTGTTCAGTTCAGTGGTTGACTTTGAGCATCCCACTCTGTATTTGCAAGGCTCTGTCAGGGCCTCTCAGGAGATAGCTGTATCAGGCTGCTTTGAGCAAGCATTTCTTGTCATCTACAATAGTGTTGGGGTTTGGTGACTTTATATGGGATGAATGATTCCCCAAGTGGGACAGTCTCTGGATGGCCTTTTCTTCAGACTCTGCTCTACATTTTGTTTTCATATTTCGTACCATGAGTATTTTATTCCCTTCTAAGAAGGACAACCACACTTTGGACTTCCTTCTTCTTGAGCTTCATGTGGTCTGTCAATTGTACCTTAGGCATTCAGAGCTTTTGGGCTAATATCCACTTACCAGTGAATGCATACCATGCGTGTTCTTTTGTGTTGGGTTATGTCACTCAGGATGATATTTTCTATTTCCACCCATTTGTCTAAGAATTTCATGAATTCATCATTATTAATAGCTGAGTAGTACTCCATTGTGTAAATGTACCACATTTTCTGTATCCATCCCTATGTTGAAGGACATCTGGGTTCTTTCAAGCTTCTGGCTTTTATAAATAGGGCTGCTATAAGCATAGTGGAGCATGTGTCCTTGTTATATGTTGGAGAATCTTTTGTGTATATGCCCAGGAGTGATATAGCTGGGTCCTCAAGTGTGTCCAATTTTCTGCGGAACTGCCAGACTGATTTCCAGCATAATTGTACCAGCTTTCAATCCCACCAACAATGTAGGGATGTTCCTCTTTCTTTACATCCTTACCAGCACTTCTGTCACCTGAGTTTTTGATCTTAGCCATTTTGAATGGTGTGCGTAGAATCTCAGGGTTGTTTTGATTTGCAATTTCCTGACAACTAAGGATTTTGAACATTTCTTTAGGTTCTTCTTGGCCATCCAATATTCCTCAGTTGAAAATTCTTTGTTTACTCTGTACTCCATTGTTAATAGGGTTATTTGATACTCTGGAGTCTAACTTCTTGAAGTCTTTGTATATATTGGATACTAGGGCTTTATTGGATGTAGGATTGGTAAAGATCTTTTCTGGATCTGTGGGTTGCCCAAACTTTGTCCTATTGGCAGTGTTCTTTGCCTTACAGAAACTTTGAAATTTTATGAGGTCCCATTTGTCAATTCTTGAACTTAGAGCATAAGGCATTGGTGTTCTGTTCTGGAAATTTTTCCCTGTGCCCATGTGTTTGAGGGTCTTCCCCTTTCTCCTCTATAACTTTCAGCATATCTGGTTTTATGTGGAGGTCCTTGGTCTACATGGACTTGATCTTTGTTCAAGGATATAAAAATGGGTCAATTTGCATTTTTCTACATGCTGACTGCAAGTTGAACCAGCACCATTTGTTGAAAATGCTGTAAATTTTCCACTGGATGGTCCTAGCTCCTTTGTCAAAGAGCACGTTACCATAGATGTATGGGGTCATTTCTGGGTCTTCAATTCTATTCCATTGATCTTCATGCCTATCTCTGTGCCAATAACATACAGGTTTTGTTTGTTTGTTTGTTTATCGCTATTTCTCTGTAATACAGCGTGATGTCAGATTCCCCCAGAAGTTTCTTTTATTGTTGAGAATAGTTTTCACTATCCTGGAATTTTTGTTATTCCAAATGAATTTGCAAGTTGCTCTTTCGAACTCTATAGAGAATTGAGTTGGAATTTTGATGGGGATTGCATTGAATCTGTAGATTGCTTTCAGAAGGATAGCCATTTTCACTATATTAATCCTGCCAATCCATGAGCATGGGAGATCTTTCCATCTTCTGAGATCTTCTTTGATTTCTTTCTTCAGATACTTGAAGGTCTTATCATACAGATCTTTCCCTTGTTTAGTTAGAGTCACACCAAGGTATGTAATATTATTTGTGACTATTGTGAAGGGTGTAATTTCCCTAATTTCTTTCTCAGCCTGTTTATCCTTT
This sequence comes from Mus caroli, assembly GCF_978045245.1. Lineage (NCBI taxonomy): Eukaryota > Metazoa > Chordata > Mammalia > Rodentia > Muridae > Mus > Mus caroli. The sequence continues at coordinate 42,299,256 of NW_028227273.1, forward strand.
GAGTATAAGAAGGCTATTGATTGGTTTGGGTTAATTTTATATCCAGCTACTTGTATGAAATCTTTTATCAACTGTAGGTGTTCTTTGTGGAATTTTGGGGTCACTTAAGTATACTATAGGATACTTATGTGTATACTTATATACTATACTATAGTATACTTATAGCATAGTGATATGATGATTTCTTCATTTCCAATTTGAATCCCTTTGACCTCCTTTTATTTTCTAATTGCTTTAGCTAGAACTTCAAGTACTATATTGAACAGATAGGGAGAGAGTGGGCAGAATTGCCTAGTCCCTGATGTTAGTGGGGTTGCTTCAAGTTTCTCCCCATTTAGTTTGATGTTGGCTACTGGTTTACTGTATATTGCTTTTACTATGTTTATGTATAGGCCTTCAGATCCTGATCTTTCCAAGACTTTTAACATGAAGGGATGCTGAATTTTGTCAAATGCTTTGTCAGCATCTAATGAAATGATCATGTAGTTTTTTCCTTTGAGTTTGTTTATGTAGTGGAAAATATTGATCATTTCTGTATATTCAACCATTGCTGCATCCTGGTATGAAGCCTATTTGATCGTGGTGAATGATCATTTTGATGTGTTCTTGGATCAGTTTGGCAAGAATTTTATTGAGTATTTTTGCATTAATGTTTATAAGGGAAATTGTTGTGAAGTTCTCTTTGTTTCTTTCGTCTTTGTGTAGTTTAGGTATAAGCATAATTGTGACCTCATAGAATGAATTGGGTAGTATTTCTTCTGTTTCTGTTTGTGGAATTGTTCGAAGAATATTGCTATTAGGTCTTCTTTGAAGGTCTGTTAGAATTCTGCTCTAAACCCATTTGGTCCTGGGCTTTTTTGGTTGGATGACTAATAATAACAGCTTCTATTTCTTTAGTGGTTATGTAACAGTTTAGATGGTTCATCTGATCCTGTTTTCACTTTGGCACCTGGTATCTGTCTAGAAAATTGTCCATTTCATCCAAAATTTTCAATTCGGTTGTAGTCAGCTCTGATAATTATTATTATTTTTTTTTTGCATTTCCTTGGTTTCCATTGTTATGTTTTCCTTTTCTTTTCTGATTTTATTAATTTGGATACTGTCTCTGGGCCCTCTCATTAGCTTGACTTGTTGTTATTTATCTTGTTGATTTTCTCAAAGAGCCAGCTCCTGGTTTTGTTGATTCTTTATATAGTTCTCTTTGTTTCTATTTTGTTGATTTCAGCCCTGAGTTTGATTATTTCCTGCCCTCTACTTCTCTTGGCTATATTTGCTTCTTTTTGTTCTAGTGATTTTAGTTGTGCTTTCAACCTGCTATTGTAAGATATCTCTCGTTTCTTTTGGAGACACTCAGACCTTAGAGTTCTCTTACCACTGCTTTCATTGTGTCCCGTAAGTTTGGGTATGTTGTACCTTCATTTTCATTAAATTCCAAAAAGTCTTTATTCCTTTTCTTATTTCCTCCTTGACCAAGTTTTCATTGAATAGAGCATTTTTCAGCTTCCATGTGTATGTGTGCTTTCTGTTGTTTTTGTTGGTTTTGAAGACAACCAGCCTTAGTCTGTGGTGATCTGATAGGATGTATTAGATTATTTCAATATTCTTCTATCTGTTGAGACCTGTTTTTTAACTGATTCTATGGTCAATCTTGGAGAAAGTACCATGAGGTGCTGAGAAGAAGTAATATTCTTTTGTTTTAGGATGAAATATTCTATAAATATCTATTAGTTCCATTTGGTTCATAATTTCTGTTAGTTTCACTGTGTCTCTGTTTAGTTCCTGTTTCCATGATCTGTCTGTTGCTGAGAGTGGGGTGTTGAAGTCTCCCACTATTATTTTGTGGTGTGCAATATGTGCTTTGATCTTTAATAAAGTTTCTTTTATGAATGTGGGTGCCCTTGCATTTGGAGCATAAATGTTCAGAATTGAGAGTTCATCTTGGTAGATTTTTCCTTTTATGGATATGAAGTGTTCTTCCTTATCTTTTTGGATAACTTTTGGCTGAAAGTTGCTTTTATTTGATATTAGAATGGCTACTCCAGCTTGTTTCTTGGAACCATTTACTTGGATAATTGTTTTCCAACATTTTACTCTGAGGGAGTGTCTGTCTTTGTCACTGAGGTGCATTTCCTATATGCAACAAAATGCTGGGTCCTGTTTATAGATCTGTTAGCCTGTCAGTCTATGTCTTTTTACTGGGGAAATGAGTCAATTGATGTTAAGAGATGTTAAGGAAAAGTGATTGCTACTTTCTCTTACTTTTGTTGCTAGAGGTATAATTATGTTTGTGTGGCTATCTTCTTTTGGGTTTGTTGAAAGATTATTTTCTTGCCTTTTCTAGGTGTAGTTTCCCTCCTTGTATTGGTGTTTTCTATCTATTATTCTTTCTAGGGCTGGATTTGTGGAAAGAATTGTGTAAATTTGGTTTTGTCACAGAATATCTTGTTTTCTTTGTCTATGTTAAGTGAGAGTTCTGCTGGGTATAGTAGCCTGGGCTGGCATTTGTGTTTTCTTAGGGTCTATATGACATCTGCCCAGGATCTTCTAGCTTTCAATGTCTCTGGTGAGAAGTCTGGTGTAATTCTGATAGGTCTGCCTTTTTGTGTTACTTGACTTTTTTCCCTTACTGCTTTTAATACTCTTTCTTTGTTTAGTGCATTTGGTGTTTTGATTATTATGTGACAGGAGGAATTTCTTTCCTGGTCCAGTCTATTTGGAGTTCTGTAGGCTTCTTGTATGTTCATGGGCATTTCTTTCTTTAGGTTAGAGAAGTTTTATTCTATAAATTTGTTGAAGACATTCTTAATATGAGTTATCAGTACTGTAGTACCGAGGAAGTGTTCGTGAACCTGGAAAGAGTAGTCTGGAGCTGATCTGATGGAATCACACCAGGTTCTTTATTTGAGCTAACTCAGGCTTACCTCACCTACTCCTCACAGGATGGTTCCAGTGGATGAAAAGCCCTGAACACTCATCACTCATTTAGACAAGGTTTTATAGAAAGCAGCAAGTAAGGAGTGAGTGTTTCCAGCCTGCCAAGCATCTAATTGGTGGTCTACTGTGGCCTTTCACATAATTGACTGGTGCTGGGAGTCAAACCATAAACTTAACGTCTGATTTCTTGCTAATTGGTGGTTTTTAGGAAGAGAGCAGGCTTGCTTGAGTTAACCTGAAAACTTGTGCTAAACACTGAGTTTGTTGGGAGGAGGATTAATCTGGAGACACAGGTCTTATTGGGTTAGCCGAGAAACTGGAGCTACACTTGGGTTTTGTTGGGGGCAGGACTTGAAAACTAGTGCTATGTATATGCATCTTAGTTTACCTGAGTTCAAACTTAGGTCAGGTTCTCTAGGATAGAGTTTGAACCCAAAAATTTGGTCTCTCAGTAAAACACTGCAACCATTTTTATTTCAAAATCTGTTACAGTTGAAATACTTTGATATTACCTCTCCAGTACTTTAAGCATGTACAAGAGACCATAGCCACCCATACAAAGAACAGACATGTCAACATGAATACCACCTGAGCACAGTGTCAACAGTTAATTACCTGTCACTAATGACAGAGTTGTTAACCCTTTGGATACAGCCAGAAGCCCTTCATTCTGGTTGTGAAAAGTAGATCTCAAAGATGTTTTAAAATAGACATTTTAATGAGCTCTACCAGTGTTCTGTTATATCAGAAATTCAGTAAGACTGAGCAGCTTTAGAAGGAACTATCAGAATAATCTATTTGGATCCAAGACAAAAAAAAAATCATTAAAGAATTTACCTTCCCAAACTACAATTCTATTTTATGGCTAAGAAGCAAACTCACATCTATCTGTTGATAGACTTGTTTGTAGCAAGTTTAACTTGTCTATAATGTCTTTTAAAACATGGCCAGCTGAAAGATGGTTAAATTATTCATTTAGGTTACACTTGAAGCACAGAGTAGCCTTATGTGTGAGAACAATTCATTGGGATGGGTGTCTCAAGATTCTGATCTTAAAACTTTGAGTCTTAGATGAAGAATCTTCTCTAAGCTTTGATTGACTAATCTGTGAATTGAAGACAATATTTACCTCCTATATTTGCTATATGAGGTGTTGTGGGGCTGGCATCAAACATTCAGCAGCGTGCCTCAGTTATGGTAAATACAGTGACTGTTATCTAGACCAGTGAGAATGTGTATGAAAATAGGAACCCAAGGTTCAAGTCACGTAGAAAAATAGATGAGCTAAGAAATGGGTCCTGGCAGACTACTAACATACCAGTAAACTTGGGAAGTTTTCAAATTTTGAGTAGGATGTGTTTGATCACATCATGTCAAGATTGGATAATGTCCAGATAGCCTCTCTAAATTCATGACAGTGCTTTTGTTTGTTTTGTTTGGTTTGGTTTGGTTCTTTGTTTCTTTGTTTCTTTTTCTTTAGTAAGATACCTCTGCAAGGTTTTGGCATGCTGCCTTTAAAGGCCATACAAAATCATTACAGAGATCAAATGACTGTATGAGTTAGGTTTTGTCCTCTTGGAGAACATTCTAGGCCCAGAAGAGTCACTGACAGCATATGGTAGAGCTCCACAATATTCTTTTAATTAATTAATTAATTAATTAATTAATTAAAGTTTTTACACTCCAAATTTTTCCCCCATCCACCCTCTGACTGCTCCACATCCCATATCTCTACCCTACGCCTCTGTCTCCATATGGATGTCCTTACCCATCACCCTACCTAACCTCTAATCTCCCTGGGGCCTCCAATCTCTTGAAGGTTAGGTGCACCATCTCTGAATGAACACAGACCTGGAACACCTCTGTTGTATGTGTGTTTGGGGCCTCAGATCAGCTGGTTTATGCTGCTTGTTTGGTGATCCAGTCTTTGAGAGATCTCTGGCGTCCAGATTACTTGAAACTGCTGGCTCTCCTACAGGGTCTCCCTTCTCCTCACCTTCTTTCCCTAATTCAACAACAGGGATTAGCTGCTTCTGTCCATTGGTTGGGTGCAAATATCTGCATCTGACTCTTTCAGCTGCTTTTTGGGTCTTCCAGAGTGCAGTCATGATATGTCCCTTTTTGTGAGCACTCCATAGCCTCAGTAATAGTGTCAGGCCTTGAGCTCCCATTGAGCTGGATCCTTCTTTGGGCCTGTCATTGGACCTTCTTTTCCTCAGGCTCCTCTCCATTTCCATCCCTGTAGTTCTTTCAAACAGGAACAATTATGGGTATGAGTTTTGATTGTGGGATGCCTGCCCCTCCCTTATTTGATGCCTTGTCTTCCTGCTGGAGATGGGCTCTGTAAGTTCCCTCCCCCTTTCATCTAAGATCCGCTCACCTCCCAGGTCTCTAGTGCATTCTGGAGAGTACCTCCAACCTCCTACCTCCCTTTGTTGTTTGTTTTCTATCTTTCTGCTGGCCCTCGGGGCTTCAGTCCTTTTCCCTCACTCAATACCAGATCAGGTTCCCCTCTACCCCCACAAACCCACCCCTGTCGACTTTTCCCCCCAGGTTCTTCCCTCCCTCCGCACTTGTGATTGCTTTCTTCTCCCTCCCAAGTGGGAATGAGAAGTTCTTACTTGGGTACTTCAACTTGCTGACCTTTTTGAGTTCTGTGGACTGAATCTTGGTTATTCTGTACTTTTTTTTTTTTTTTTTGGCTGATATCCACTTATTAATGAGTACATACCATGCATGTCCTTTTGGGTCTGAGTTACCTAACTCAGGATTTCCTCATTCTTAATAGCTGAGTAGTAAGTATTCCATTGTATAAATGAACCACATTTTCTGTACCCATTATTCTGTTGTGAGACATCTGTGTTTTTTCCAGCTCCTTGTTATCACAAATAAGGTCACTATGAACATAGTGAAACACATGCTCCTGAGGCATGGTGGAGCATCTTTTGGGTATATTCCCAAGAGTGGTATAGCTGAGTTTTCAGGTATATCTATTTCCAAATTTTTGAGGAACCTCCAGATTGATTTCCAGAGTAGTTGTACCAGTTTGCCATCAGACCAGCAATGGAGGAGTGCTCCTCTTTCTCCACATCTTCTCCAACATGTATTGATAGCTGAGGATTTGATCTTAGTCATTCTGATTGGTATAAGGTGGAATCTCAGGGCCATTTTGATTTGCATTTCTCTGATCACTAAGGACTTTGAACATTCCCTTAGGTGCTTCTCACAATAAATAAGTAGTTTTCAAATAGATTGGTCTCTATAAATTCTCCTTAATCCATAAATGCTGTTCTTCTAGACAGAAAGGTTTTTCTTGTACATGAAAATAAGCTAGTACAGTCAAGACTTTGGAAGTTAAAGAATTGAGATTAACTGAATCTTACTTGAGAATGACTGATTTTAAAGGTCCTGGAGAGCCATTGTTGTGTTAAGGCTGAGAAATGGAAGTGGATTTGTCTTTTCTCTGAGAGGATGCTTCTATGCATGCTGAATATGAGCATAGATCTCTGTAGACTTGTGTTTGCGTTGTATGCATTAGCTCTCCATAATGTCAACTCCCTGTTGTCCTTTCCTAGCTCTTCTTATTTCTACCAAAACCTTTTGCTTAACTTCAGAATTACCCATAGTTTTATATAATATTTCTCTACAGCTATCTACAGAATTAATGTTACCCTTTAAACTTCTATACCATCCCTGTTCAATCTCTTCTCCATAAAAATTGCTGTCCCTAATTCAGAATGCTGCCTCCCAAGGCAGAGTCCCCTCAATCTACCCCAAATGCCCCTTAAGTGTCCACATCTACTTTTATTCACACCTTGACATATTGCCTTCATCACACCAGCCATATGTCCACCTTCAATCTCATAGAAAAGTTGAGGATTTTCTACACTGAAAGTCTAATTTAAATGCTAACAGCCAAACAGCAATATAGTTCACATTTTAAAAACTAACTTCCATACTTTTAAAATGTTGTTAAACAATTTTACTTCTTAAAACAAAGTTAGTTACCCATCACTGCTGCTCCAAATGGTACCAGCTCTGAAAATGGAAGTTTGGGAGATTTTTAATTTGTAAAGTGAACTTCATAATAAGAAACAGCTTTCTATTCTTTCTATTTTCCCAGATAATGGTCATTGAAACAGCTTCTAAGTATGGGAAAATAATGATAATTGAATTGAAAACAGTTTTTTAATTTTTTTAAACTTTCATGATGTGACCCAATTGTTGAGATACTGTCAGTTTATAAATATGACATGGATAATACCTGTGTGTGTAACTGACTAATATCAGGTCTTAGAATCAGTGCTTAGTATTCATGCACCTATAGACTTTCTTGACTCTCAGTGTAGAGCATTCATACTGTGAATTTTTCTAGATGGGCAAAAATGTTTTTGTTTCTTTTCCCTTTTTCTATTTTCATGCACTTTCACAGCTTGTAGACATATTTACACATGTTTGCTTACATGTGGATAAACATATGGGTGTATGGGTGGAGAACTGGGGTTGATGTTAGGAATCATCCATTGTCAATCACACCTAGAGCTGGCTGATATGGGTGGTCTTGCTGACTGAGAGGTCTTTGCTTCTGTCCTGAGAAGCTGAAATTACAGGCATGACAACTGACCCACCAGCATTTCACATGACTTCTAGGGACCTGAAGCACTTTAACCCCATGCCATCTCCCAGAAGATTTTTCAAACAAATACACACATGCAAATATTATGACTCATTCGACAGCATTTCTTTTGTTAGAGTATATATACTTCATCAAGTAATCATGTTAGATCATACATAGTATCAACAAGCAGAGAGAAAAATCAGTAAGGCTTCAAAAGCTGTTTTTAAAATACTGTTTTAAAGAGCAGAGGTGATATCATAGGCATCATGCCCTTTCTAATTGTCTAACACCAAGGATGTCACAAGCTACAATGGTAAACAGCCATTTATTTATTTATGTGTTCAATATTTCTAAACATGTTAATTGACTGGCTACTTCATGTTACATAGTCATGTGCTAGATCCAAACAAAACTAAACCATAAAAATCTCATAATGAAACAAAGGGACACAAGGTCCAAATCTAGTCTGATTCTGCTACTGAAGAACTTCATAATCTTGAATAACCTTTCCAATTCCTGTGGTTTTATTGGTACTGATGAAACCCTATCGGGACAGAAAAATGGCTCAGCAATACTTCTTTTGCAAAGGACTTGAGTTCAGTTCTGAGCACCCACTTTGGGCAGCTCACAACACTTATAACTGCAGCTTCAGATGTATCTGATGCTTCTGGCTTCTGTGAGTGCCTTCTCTCACAAATGTATACTCACACACAGGTACTCAAGCATACATAATTTAAAAACAATAAAATTATGAACAATGGTTCCTATTTTGCTGGTCTGAAAGAGCTTAGAACTGTATTTGCAACATTGCCACTAACATCTGTCAAATTTCAGAGGCCAATACATTAATTTGTAAGGCAAACAGATCTCAAGTGGTCCGCATCACCCCGAATCATATTCATGGCATTGCATGACAGCTTTTATTGGAATATGCAGGAGCTTGATATGTGCTTCCAATCAGCAAGCAGAGTAAATGCATGAAGGAACATGTTAGGCAGAGTTATCATACCACCTTTGGAGGCAGATTCCCCATCTGGGTGATATTAAGAAACCTACTATCAAGCTATAATCTTATGGGGAGAGTCACAACTTGAGATGCTAAAACCAGCTAGCAGGACCATCCTTGGCCCTAAGCATATGTAAGCTGCCAAACACATTTGGAGATCAAAAGACAAGCATGAGAATGGTATCTCTCTTTCTATCCATGAGTCCTGGCATTCCAACTCAGACTGAAGGCTTGGCCGCAGTGCTTTTACCTGCTGATTCATCTCACCAGATCTCCCTTGAAGTTTCAAATGTATAATTCTTGTGTGTGTGTGGCGGGGCATTGTGGGAGTGAGGGGGCTGAGAATCCTGCTGAAATAGGGAATACAAGCAACCAGTAAGATAGTAAGCAAATTTGGGGACTCGGAGGTTTTTGAAGTAGAAGTAGAGAAATTCAATCTGGAATAAATTATAGAATTAGGGAATGTTGTCTAGTGAATTAATAAACATGTAAGGACAGAATTAAATGAGACTTTAAGTTTTCTCATTTAGACCTTTTTCTCAAATTATGTAGCTTTTTTTATGTGTGGCTTCAGTTTGTACATAAATAACTTGAAATTTTAAAAGTGCACTTGTGTCAGTCTTGGAACAAGAGTGTTATTGCTTAAGCTGGAGAGCAGAGAGCAGAGAGCAGGTTGCCCCAGGATCTCTGCCTTCTTCTTAGCTTCATGTTGCACACTCATGGTGGTTTGGGAAGGTAGAGACACACAATATATACTCACTGATAAGTGGATATTAGCCCAGAAACTTAGGATACCCAAGATATAAGATACAATTTGCTAAACGCATGAAACTCAAGAAGAAAGAAGACCAAAGTGTGGACACTTTGCCCCTTCTTAGAATTGGGAATGAAACACCCATGGAAGGAGTTACAAAGACAAAGTTTAGAGCTGTGACAAAAGGATGGACCATCTAGAGACTGCCATATCCAGGGATCCATCCCATAATCAGCTTCCAAACGCTGACACCATTGCATACACTAGCAAGATTTTGCTGAAAGGACCCAGATATAGCTGTCTCTTGTGAGACTATGCCAGGGCCTAGCAAACACAGAAATGGATACTCACAGTCAGCTATTGGATGGATCACAGGGCCCCCAATGGAGGAGCTAGAGAAAGTACCCAAGGAGCTAAAGGGATCTGAAACTCTATAGGTGGAACAACATTATGAACTAACCAGTACCCCGGAGCTCTTGACTCTAGCTGCATATGTATCAAAAGATGGCCTAGTCGGCCATCAGTGGAAAGAGAGGCCCATTGGATTTGCAAAGTTTATATGCCCCAGTACAGGGGAACGCCAAGGCCAAAAAGAGGGAGTTGGTCAGTAGGAGAGTGGAGGGGAAGGTTATGGGGGACTTTTGGGATACCATTGGAAATGTAAATGAGGAAAACACCTAATAAAAATATTAAAAATAAATAAATAAAAAATAAAGTCAGGGGGCTCTGATAATTGAATATGCTATTATATTACTTTCATCATTAAAAAAAAAAAGAATCAGTGCAAGCTAAACTGAAGCTTCAAAAGTAGAGAACTAGCAGCCTAAAGAAGTTAAAACAAATGCCTCTTGTTCAGTGTTTGAGAATCAAACTTGTTGAAGAAAAAAATGAATGATGTAAGAGTTGGTGCTAATGTACAAGCTACTGCTGCAGGATTCCTTCTTGCTGAAGGAACAACAGTCTTAAACCCGACTAAAGCCTTCAGCTTACCAGCTGGCTCACTAACATTAGTGAGGACAATCTGCCTTATTCCAAGGTTACTGATTTTAATGCAAATCATAACCAAAAACATCTTTGCAGGAATATCTGGAATAAAATCTGATCATGTATCTGACACCATTTTTAACCAAATTTCAATTAAAAACAAAACAAAACCTCTTCTTCATTTGGCTCACATACCAAAACCATGTTTAATCTTCATTTAATAGAGACAATTGTGGGATCATGTTTCCAGTCAACACTCCACAACTACCTGAAAGTGGAGGTGACAGAATCTTTAAGGTGCATAGTTTTGGTGTCCCAAAACTCCATGCATGACACTGATGATAATAAAATGCAGTGATATAAAACCAATATGACTCATATTATAAAATTAGAAAATAATGGAGAGAAGAAAACACACATGCACATAAAGACACATATGTGATGCCTTGTGTGTGGATATATACACACTCATATTTGATGGTTCAATTCACATTTTTTTAAAGCTTTATAGTGGTATAAAAACTAACTCATTAAGTATGACGCATATTTCTCATTTTGAATTTTGGTCATTTCCAGGGCTGGAAAAATGCAGCACATTATGCTTGTAATGCTCCCACTCAGGCACTCTCCTTAATGTGAAAAGGCAGTACTTTATAGTGTGTACTACAGCTAAGCCATGGTGTCTACAGAAAAGCCACTGTGTTTAGTAAGGTACACTACATGTATTTTCAGTTTACAACATTTTTATTTACAATGGATTTACCTGAACATATTTGTTTAAATTATTATAGAGATGAAATAAAATACATTTGGTATTTAGGATTTAGGGGTGAATATCACTAGGATATTCAGGGCCAATATCCATCATGTGGTTCATTTAAGAACAATCTCTATGCTTACAGGATTATATATTACTGTGATAAGAATCAGCCTTTCTATAGGTTCATGGATGAGAATTTGTGTGGCTCATGTGCTTACACATTTAGGCAAATAATAGATCATATTACATATATATATATATATATATATATATATATACACATACACATTTTATATATAATTATTAGGTGCCTGTTTCTTTTCATATAAATTACCATTTTGCTGCATGCTGCTGTAATTTCTATTACAGAAGCACAACTGTGTCATACTTGATGGAAGGAGTTTGCTGTGGTTTTTGTTGTTGTCAATGAAGTGAATATTAATCTTACCCAAAATATTGTTGCATTTTTTGTTTTGCTTCATTTTATTTGTTTTTTATTTTAAGATAGAATCTTGTCTTGTAGCCTTGGCTGGCCACGAACTTCCTGTGTAGACCAGACTGACCTTGAACTCACAGAGCTCCACTTGCCTCTGTCTCTTAGTACAGGTATTAAAGTCGTACATACATCACCACTTAGATGTACTTAGGCAACGTCTGTGTTTCTTTTAAAATATTTTTAATGTCATCCACATAGTGTATTTTGGTCATATCCATCCACTATTACCTCCCTCCAACATTCCCTAGGACTTCTACCCTGTATCCCTCCCACCATCATGTCCTCTTCTTAAAATTGATACCAGTGGCCCAGGTCCAATTGCTACTACCCATAAACACATGGGTGTGGATCCCTGCACTAGGTTATGACCAACCCACCACTGGCCACTTCCCGAGAGGATAATGACCCTCCCTCTGCCCAGGATCTCTCCTTGAACCTGGAACTCACAGATTTGCTAATACTGGTTGTCCAGTGAGCCTCTGGGATCCTCCAGTCTCTACCTCCCCATGCCAGGGTTTGCCTTCTCACACCTAACTTTTTCTGTGAGTCCTGGGGATCTGCACTCAGGTCTCCATGCTCAGGCTGCAGGAGCTTTACCAAAGCCATCTCTACCCACCCTCCCCCCACCACCACAGAATCCTTCATTTTTAGGGTGGTATTTTCAAAGTTCTCGAAACATTTCATATACAAATAAATTGTTCTTTCACATAAAGACACCTGACTCCTGATTTGATACCATCCATTACCTCTTTTTTTTAATGGTTAAACAAATAATCTAGGGTAGGGGCAAGGATCTCACACACCTGTACCCAAGACTGTGGAACCTCTTGCATACCTAGGATGCTAACTCACATTACATGTTCCTTCCGACACAAAATTATAATAATCAGGGAGGTTAATGATGGGGAATTTAAATTCAACTTTCTTATTTCCAATCACAGAGATAAATAAACTTTTATCAGTGTGTAGGAAAAGAAAAAAAATCTTTTAATATTTACCCAATCAAATTATTCTGAATCCAATCTTTCCCATGTCTTGTAAAATCAGCTATATCTAGTTGTTTTCACAGTTTCTTGATTAAATATGTCAATAGATTTTCTACTGCTCATTCTGTTATTTATCCAGAACATTAATGAACTCCTCTACCTCCTGTGGATCCATAAATATTTTTATTTTATTATCAAAAACAACTGTTAATTGACTTAAAATAGCAGTGTAGATCACTCTGTTTAAATAGTGGATTATGTTTTTTCACTCTAAACTTACCATAGTTTTAAAAATTCATTCCCTCACTGGTATTTATTACATGCCTATTCTAGGTCTGTGGCTCAGTGCCACACAGGATCAATGCAAGTGAGTCTCCTGTTGAAAGCATCAAAGGTTTGCAAAGGTTTACAAAGCATCACAGGAAGACAGAGTGTTTACAAGCAAGTGCAGTAGAACTCCTCAGGGTGATTAGCTGTATAACCAGATAGTGCAGTAACGGGGGAATAAGATGTGCAGGAAGTAGGGTTTGTGGCCAAGAAGACAGAACAAGGTCATGCTCTATGAAGTGCTTGAATCTGAACTAGGCTAAGACAATGACAATGAGCAAAACACAGGAAGATCCAGATGACATGTTCTCAGGCAAAAGGATCAGCAGATGCAAAGCTCCAGAATAAAGGCCAATTTTGGTTCTCCTTAGCCCAGCAACTCTACTTCCTCACTAGTAACAACTGTGAACATGACTTCTGCCTTTGGTATGTACCAAGTATTCATGCTGCCAACCAGTCCTCAATACACCATGAGAGAAAATGAGTGTTCATTATTTCCATTGTCATGTGACCCACTAAAAAAAATCACAAGACAGTAGACTAGTGTAGACTGGGTCAAGTTCTAGTCTTTAACTTCTATGATACATTGACAGAAAACAAAATACTCACAGGAGCAAATATGGAGATAAAGTGTAGAGCAGAGACTGAAGAAAAGGCCATCCAGAGACCTTCCCACCTTGGGATTCATCCCATATACAGTTTCCAAACCCAGACACTATTGTGGATGCCAAGAAATGCATGCTGACAGGAACCTGATATAGTTGTCTCCTGAGAGGCCCTGCCAGAGTCTTACAAATACAGGGGCAGATGCTTGCAGCCAAATATAATGGACTGAGCACAAGGTCTCCAATAGAGGAGTTAGAGAAAGGACTGAAGGAGTTGAAGGGGTTTGCAATCCCATAGGAAGAACAATATCAACCAACCAGACCCTCCAGAGCTCCCAGGAACTAAGCCATCAACCAAGAAGTACACACGTGGCTCCAGCTGCATATGTAGCAGAGGATGGCCTTGTCAGGCATCAATGGGAGGATAGGTCCTTGATCCTATAAAGGCTCACTAGATGCCCCAGTGTAGGGGAAGTGAGGGCAGGGAGGAAGGAGTGGGTGGGTGAGTGGAAGAACACCCTCATAGAAGCACGAGAAGGGAGGACAGGATAGGGAATTTCCGGGAGGGAGGGAAACTAGGAAAGGGGATAACACTTGCAATGTCAATAAAGAAAATATCCAGTAATTTTTTTTCTAAAAATGAGTTCACTGAGACCTCACCTATCAGCCAACTATCTACCATGAGATCACATGGAGTCCAAACTGGCATGTGAACTGGAACTTCGGGAAGGAAGTCTCACATGTAAGTTTCTCCTGCCAACCTCTGATCTCCCTGTAGCTTAGCCACCTCACCCTCCACTTAGCTCTGGGACCCTGTGGAGCCTGACACAGAACTCCAGTTAGAAATCCCCAGAGTGATTATCCTCACTTGCTCCTTCCCCAAGCTTGCCTTCCTGTCTATCAACCACCCATCCACTGGTCTTTAGGATCCTGTGTAGCCTTATCCAGTACCTCAGTTATGGATCAGGAGAGCGACATCCCCTATTTGCCAACCAGGAGTCTATCAGCCATCCTACCCTCTGATGGGCTTTGGGACCACACAGAAACCTATAACTGAAACTAAGTTTCACTTACCAGTTCCACAACTTAACAAGTTAGAGTAACAAAAAACAAAGATCCAAGTATCTGCCCTAACAAATCAGTAATCTAACTCCCAATGCTTAGATCCCATCTCCCCTAAAACAAAAATATTTACAACCAAGGCAACACATCCCTTTCAAAAAGCAGAACTTCCACCATTTGTTGCCTAAGAAAATGAATGCAGTTGATGTACAAGGTAATAACTACAAAGTAGCAATCAGAAATGTTTAAGGAATTCTGAAAATACATGAATAAATGCCTGAACTTCAAAAACACAAGACCCAAATAAAATAGTGAAAATAATTCAAGATTAAAAAGAATTTAATAGCCAGGTAGTGGTGGCACACACCTTTAATCCCAGCACTTGGGAGGCAGAGGCAGGCAGATTTCTGAGTTCGAGGCCAGCCTGGTCTACAGAGTGAGTTCCAGGACAGCCAGGGCTACACAGAGAAACCCTGTCTCAAAAAACAAAACAAAACAAAACAAAACAAAACAAAAAAAAAAGCGATAGAGAGAGACACACACAGACAGACAGACAAACAGACACAGACACACACACAGACACACACACACACACACACACAGAGAGAGAGAGAGAGAGAGAGAGAGAGAGAGAGAGAGAGAGAGAGAGAGAGAGAGATTTTAATAAAAACATAAAATCTCTTAAGAAAACCCAAACTGAAATAAAACTTGCAGTAAACTCAGGAAGTCAAACAAAACTCAGCCTCAACAACAGATTGGATCAAGTAGAAAAGTGAAGGTCTCAAAGATAAGGTAGAAGAAATATATAACCAGTCAAATGTTAAATCTTTAAAAAGCTCAGGAAATCTGGTACACTGAAAAGACAAAACATATGAATAATGGATATAGAAGAGGGAGAAAACACAGAAATATTTTCAACAAAGTCATAGAAAAAGTTTCTCTAATCTTAAGAAAGAGATTCTTCTCTAGGTGCTAAAAGCATACAAGACACCAAGTATACAAGGCCAGAAGAGAAACTCTCTACCTTACACAATAATTAAAACACTAAATATATAGAACAAAGGAAACTTACCTAAATCTATGAGAAAGAAAGAACAAGTTGAATATGAAGACTGGCTCCCTAAAATAACACCTGACTTGTGAATAGAGACTGAAATTCAAAAGCCTTGGACTATTGTCCTGCAAGTTCCAAAATACCCCCAGATGGCAGCCCAAACCACTATATCCAACAAAACTATTAATTGTAATCAAGGGAAAAAGAAAATTTTGTATGATAAAAACAGACAGAGGATCCTATAGGGGAAAGTTTGTTATAAAGAAGGACATCCAAGAAGGACCAAAGAAATAATCTCAAAATAGGTAGGCATAATAAATCTAATAAAATAACACCATGACAGCAAAATAAGAGGAATTATTAAACACTGTTCATTAATAACTCTCAAAATTAACAATCTCAATTTTCCAATAAAAATATACAAACTAAATGGCTGGCTTAGAAAATGGAATTTTGTTTGCATTTCCCTGATTATGTTTCTTTAGGTCCTTCTCAACCATTCAGTATTCCTCAGTTCAGAATTCCTTTTATTAGCTCTGTACCCCATTTTAACAGGGTTATTTGGTTCTCTTAAGACTTAACTTCTTGAGTTCTTTGTATATATTGGATATTAGCCCTCTATCAGACGTAGGATGGGTAGATTTTTTTCCCCAATCTGTTGGTCACTGTTTTGTCTTATTAACAGTGTTCTTTACCTTACAGAAGCTTTGCAATTTTATGAGGTCCCATTTGTCGATTCTTGATCTTAAAGCATAAGCCATTGGTATTCTGTCCTGGAAATTTTCCCCTGTGCCCACGTGTTTGAGGCTCTTCCCCACTTTCTCTATCAGTTTCAGTGTATCTGGGTTTTTTTTGTAGAGGTCCTTGATCCACTTGGACTTGAGTTTTGTACAAGGATATAAGAATGGGTTGATTTACATTTTTCTACATGCTGACCTCAGGTTGAGCCAGCACCATTTGTTGAAAATGCTGTCTTTTTCCCACTAGATGGTTTTAGCTTCTTTGTCAAAGATCAAGTGACCATAGGTGTGTGAGTTCATTTCTGAGTCTTCAATTCTGTTCCACTGCTCTACCTGCCTGTCACTGTACCAATATCATGCAGTTTTTAATCACTATTGCTCTGTAATACAGAGTCAGGTGAGGGATGGTGATCCCCCCAGAAGTTCTTTTATTGTTGAGAATAGTTTTTGCTATCTTGGATTTTTTGTTATTCCAAATAAATTTGCACATTGCTCATTCTAACTCTATGAAGAATTGAGTGGGAATTTTCATTGGGACTGCATTGAATCTGTCCCCAGTGGAGGATTTAGAGAAAGGACTGAAGGAGATAAAGGGGTTTGCAACCCCATAGAAAGAACAATAATATCAATCAACCTGACCCCCCCCCCAGAGCTTCCAGGGACTAAACCACCAACCAAAGAGTACACATGGAGGGACCCATGGCTCCAGGTGTATATGTAGCAGAGGATAGCCTTGTCAGACATCAATGGGAGGAGAGGCTCTTGGTCCTGTTAAGGCTCTATGCCCAAGTGTAAGGGAATGCCAGGCTGGGGAAGTAGGAGTGGGTTGATGGGGAGAACACCATCATAGAAGCAGAGAGAGGGGGATGGAATAGGGGGCTTCTGGAGGGGAAAAACCTGGAAAAGGGTAACATTTGAAATATTAATAAAAATATCTAATAAAAAATCAAAAAAAGAAAGAAAATAGAGTTTATCTATAGTACCTTGAAGACACATTTCACTGCGACCAACAATTTACCTAACATAAAATAATGAAAAAGTTGTCTTCCAACAAATGGAATAAAGAGAAAAGCAAGCACAGATATTCTAACATCTGCCAAAAGAGGCTTCAAACCAAAACCAGTCAGAAGAGACAACGAAGGATACTTCATATTTATTAAAAGGAAACCTACAAGAGGATATCACAATCATGTTTCACTTGCCAAGCACAGGTGCACTCAACTTCATAAAGAGAAGATTATTAGATTTAAAGTCACAGGTCAGCCATACCATTTTGGTGACTTCAATACATTACTCTTGACAATATACAAGGCATCCAGAGAAAAGCTGAGTGAGTTAAATAACAACATAAATCTATTGGCCTGAACAGATTTCTACAGAACACTTCACTCAATGAATATACTTATTCTAAAGAGCAGCTCATGAAACTTTCTCCCAAGCTGACAGCAAATTAGGAAGCAAAATAATTCTCAATCAATGGAGAAAAGTTTAAGTCATACCTTGTATCCAATAAGACAATAAAAGAATAAAGCTGGATATGAATAACAAAAATGGCAAAAAAAAAAAAAAACCCAACACAAACTCATGGAACCTAAACAAAATACTACTAAGGGAAAAATTGATCAAGGAGAAAAAAACGAGAAGGAAATTTCTAGAATTAAATGAAAATGAAAACAACAATATCAAAATTATTGAGACAGAGTGAAGGCAGTTCTTTCAGGAAAATTTACAGCATTATATATGCAACAATAACAACCCAAAACAGGATATATATTACACTAAGAACTTAATGGTACACTTGAAAGTCTCATAAAACAAGAACAAATAACAGCTATGAAGAGTAGATAGAGATAATAAGGGGAGAAATTAATGAAATAGAATTGAAAATACAATGCAAATAATTGATGAAACAAAGAGTTGTTACTTTGGAGAGATTGACAAATCCTTAGTCAAATTAATCAAAAGAAAAATTCAAATTAATATAATTAAAAGACTATAAGTGAAAAATCACAACAGACATAGATCAATTTCAGAGAATCCTAAGTTTATACTTTAAAATCCATATTCTACAAAGCTGTAAAATCTAAAAGCAATAGATGAATTTCTAGATGTATACAATGTATTCAAAGTTAAATCAGGCTGAAATAAATAATATCTATAGAGCTATAACACCCAATGAAATGGCAACCATAATTTAACATTTCCTAGCTAAATATTATCCCTTTGGGCAAACGGATTTGGTGTAGAATTCTACCAGATCCCCAAATAAAAATTAACACCAATACTTTTCCTCAAACTCTTCTGAAAAACTAAAAATGAGGTAACATTTCCTAATTATTTTTAGGATTATCATTACCCTGATACCTAGACTAGACAAGGGAAAAGAAAATTGTAGGTTGCTTCCAGCCCACTCGAGCACCAGGCGTGCCTTGCCAGAGGAGTCTCCAGACACCCGCAAGGACTCGCACAGGATTCCCCACGGGATCCTAAGACCTCTGGTGAGTGGAACACAGCATCTGCTCCAATTCAATCACGCAGAACCTGAGACTGCATTAACTAGGGAAGCAGGCAACACGGCCTGTGCTGGGGCACAGGTCCCTTCTGGTCCACTTGAGCACCGGGGGTGCCTTGCCAGAGGAGTCTCCAGACACCGGCAAGGACTCGCACAGGATTCCCCATGGGATCCTAAGACCTCTGGTGAGTGGAACACAGAGTCTGCTCCAATCCGATTGTGCGGGACCCAAGACTGCATTAACTAGGGAAGCAGGCAACGCGGCCTGAGCTAGGGCACAAGTCCCTTCCGGTCCACTCTAGCACCGGGGTGCCTTTCCAGACACCCGCAAGGACCCACACAGGATTCCCCATGGGATCCTAAGACTTCTGGTGAGTGGAACACAACTTCTGCCAGGAGGCAGGTTCGAACACCAGATATCTGGGCACCTTCCCTGCAAGAATAGAGCTTGCATGCAGAGAATACTCTGACCACTGAAACTAAGGAGAGATCCAGCCTCCCAGGTCTGCTAATAGAGGCTAACAGAGTCACCTGAGGAACAAGCTCTAACCAGAAACAACTATAACAGCTAGCTTCAGAGATTACCAGATGGCGAAAGGCAAACGTAAGAATCCTACTAACAGAAATCAAGACCACTCACCATCATTAGAACGCAGAACTCCCACCCCACCTAGTCCTGTGAACCCCAACACAACCGAAAATCTAGACCCAGATTTAAAAGCATATCTCATGATGATGGTAGAGTACATCAAGAAGGACTTTCATAACTCACTTAAAGAAATACAGGAGAGCACTGCTAAAGAGTTACAGGTCCTTAAAGAAAAACAAGAAAACACAACCAAACAGGTAGAAGTCCTTAAAGAAAAACAGGGAAACACGTCCAAACAGGTGATGGAAATGAACAAAACCATACTAGACCTAATAAGGGAAGTAGACACAATAAAGAAAACCCAAAGTGAGGCAACACTGGAGATAGAAACACTAGGAAAGAAATCTGGAATCATAAACGCGAGAATCAGCAACAGAATACAAGAAATGGAAGAGAGAATCTCAGGTGCAGAAGATTCCATAGAGAACATCAGCACAACAATCAAAGAAAATACAAAATACAAAAGGATCCTAACTCAAAACATCCAGGAAATACAAGACAAAATGAGAAGACCAAACCTATGGATAATAGGAGTTGATGAGAATGAAGATTTTCAACTTAAAGGGCCAGCAAATATCTTCAACAAAATAATAGAAGAAAACTTCCCAATCCTAAAGAAAGAGATGCCCATGATCATACAAGAAGTCTATAGAACTCCAAATAGACTGGACCAGAAAAGAAATTCCTCCTGACACATAATAATCAGAACAACAAATGCACTAAATAAAGATAGAATATTAAAAGCAGTAAGGGAGAAAGGTCAAGTAACATATAAAGGCAGGCCTATCAGAATTACACCAGACTTTTCACCAGAGACCATGAAAGCCAGAAGAGCCTGGACAGATGTTATACAAACACTAAGAGAACACAAATGCCAGCCCAGGTTACTATACCCGGCCAAACTCTCAATTACCATACATGGAGAAACCAAAGTATTCCACGACAAAACCAAATTCACACATTATCTTTCCACGAATCCAGCCCTTCAAAGAATAATAACAGAAAAAAAAAATACAAGGACGAAAATCACGCCCTAGAAAAAGCAAGAAAGTAATCCCTCTACGAACTTAAAAGAAGACTGCCACAAGAACAGAATGCCAACTCTAACAACAAAAATAAAAGGAAGCAACAATTACTTTTCCTTAATATCTCTTAATATCAATGGACTCAATTCCCCAATAAAAAGACATAGACTAACAGATTGGCTACACAAACAGGACCAAATATTCTGCTGCTTACAGAAAACACATCTCAGGGAAAAAGACAGACACTACCTCAGAGTGAAAGGCTGGAAAACAATTTTCCAAGCAAATGGTAGGAAGAAACAAGCTGGAGTAGCCATTCTGATATAGAGTAAAATCAACTTCAAACAAAAAGTTATCAAAAAAGACAAGGAGGGACACTTCATACTCATCAAAGGTAAAATCCTCCAAGAGGAACTCTCAATTCTGAATATCTATGCCCCAAATGCAAGGGCAGCCACATTCATTAAAGACACTTTAGTAAATCTCAAAGCACACATTGCACCTCACACCATAATAGTGGGAGACTTAAACACACCACTTTCATCAATGGACAGATCATGGAAACAGAAACTAAACAGGGACACAGTGAAACTAACAGAAGTTATGAAACAAATGGACTTAACAGATATCTACAGAACATTTTATCCTAAAACAAAAGCACATACCTTCTTCTCAGCACCTCACGGGACCTTCTCCAAAATTGACAATATAATTGGTCAAAAAACAGGCCTCAACAGATAAAAAATATTGAAATTGTCCCATGCATCCTATCAGACCACCATGGACTAAGGCTGATATTCAATAACAACATAAATAATGGAAAGCCAACATTCACGTGGAAACTGAATAACACTCTTCTCAAAGATACCTTGGTCAAGGATGGAATAAAGAAAGAAATTAAAGACTTTTTACAGTTTAATGAAAATGAAGCCACAACATTCCCAAACCTATGGGAGACAATGAAAGCATTTTTAAGAGGAAAACTCATAGCTCTGAGTGCCTCCAAAAAGAAACTAGAGAGAGCACACACTAGCAGCTTGACAACACATCTAAAAGCTCAAAAAAAAAAAAAAGGAAGAAAATTCACCCAAGAGGAGTAGACGACAGGAAATAATCAAACTCAGGGGTGAAATCAACCAAGTGGAAACAAGAAGAACTATTCAAAGAATTAACCAAACGAGGAGATGGTTCTTTGAGAAAATCAATAAGATAGATAAACCATTAGCTACACTCACTAGAAGGCACAGGGAAAACATCCTAATTAACAAAATCAGAAATGAAAAGGGAGACATAACAACAGATCCTGAAGAAATCCAAAATACCATCAGATCCTTCTACAAAAGGCTATACTCAACAAAACTTGAAAACCTGGACGAAATGGACAAATTTCTGGACAGATACCAGGTACCAAAGTTAAATCAGGATCAAGTTAATGATCTAAACAGTCCCATATCCCCTAAAGAAATAGAAGCAGTCATTAATAGTCTCCCAGCCAAAAAAAGCCCAGGACCAGATAGGTTTAGTGCAGACTTCTACCAGACCTTCAAAGAAGATCTAATTCCAGTTCTGCACAAACTATTCCACAAAATAGAAGTAGAAGGAACTCTACAGAACTCATTCTATGAAGCCACAATTACTCTGATACCTAAACCACAAAAAGATCCAACAAAGATAGAGAACTTCAGACAAATTTCCCTAATGAATATTGATGCAAAAACACTCAATAAAATTCTCGCTAACCGAATCCAAGAACACATTAAAGCAATCATCAATCCTAACCAAGTAGGTTTTATTCCAGGGATGCAGGGATGATTTAATATATGGAAATCCATCAACGTAATCCATTATATAAACAAACTCAAAGACAAAAACCACATGATCATCTCCTTAGATGCAGAGAAAGCATTCGACAAGATCCAACACCCATTCATGATAAAAATCTTGGAAAGATCAGGAATTTAAGGCCCATACCTAAACATGATAAAAGCAATCTACAGCAAAACAGTAGCCAACATCAAAATAAATGTTGAGAAGCTTGAGCAATCCCACTAAAATCAGGGACTAGACAAGGCTGTCCACTCTCCCCATTCATATTTAACATTGTACTTGAAGTCCTAGCCAGAGCAATTTGACAACAAAAGGAAATCAAGGGGATACAAATTGGAAAAGATGAAGTCAAAATATCACTTTTTGCAGATGATATGATAGTATATATAACTGACCCTAAAAATTCCACCAGAGAACTCCTAAACCTGATAAACAGCTTTGGTGAAGTAGCTGGATATAAAATTAACTCAAACAAGTCAATGGCCTTTCTCTACATGAAGAATAGACAGGCTGAGAAAGAAATTAGGGAAACAACACCCTTCTCAATAGTCACAAATAATATAAAATATCTTGGCATTACTCTAACTAAGGTAGTGAAAGATCTGTATAATAAAAACTTCAAGTCTCTGAAGAAAGAAATTAAAGAAGATCTTAGAAGATGGACAGATCTCCCATGCTCATGGATTGGCAGGATCAACATTATAAAAATGGCTATCTTGCCAAAAGCAATCTACAGATTCAATGCAATCCCCATCAAAATTCCAACTCAATTCTTCAATGAATTAGAAACAGCAATCTGCAAATTCATCTGGAATAACAAAAAACCTAGGATAGCAAAAAATCTTCTCAAGGATAAAAGAACCTCTGGTGGAATCACCATGCCTGACCTAAAGCTTTACTACAGAGCAATTGTGATAAAAACTGCATGGTACTGGTATAGTGACAGACAAGTAGACCAATGGAATAGATTTGAAGACCCAGAAATGAACCCACACACCTATGGTCACTTGATCTTCAACAAGGGAGCTAAAACCATCCAGTGGAAGAAAGACAGCATTTTCAACAAATGGTGCTGGCACAACTGGTTGTCATCATGTAGAAGAATGTGAATTGATTCATTCCTATCTCCTTGTACTAAGGTCAAATCTAAGTGGATCAAGGAACTTCACATAAAACCAGAGACACTGAAACTTATAGAGGAGAAAATGGGGGAAAGGCTTGAAGATATGGGCACAGGGGAAAGATTCCTGAATAGAACAGCAATGGCTTGTGCGGTAAAATCGAGAATTGACAAATGGGACCTCATGAAACTGCAAAGCTTTTGCAAGGCAAAAGACACTGTCAATAAGACAAAAAGACGACCAACAGATTGGGAAAGAGCTTTACCTATCCTAAATCAGATAAGGGACTAATATCCAATATATATAAAGAACTCAAGAAGGTGGACTCCAGAAAATCAAATAACTCCATTAAAAAATGGGGCTCAGAACTGAACAAAGAATTCTCACCTGAGGAAATCCGAATGGCAGAGAAGCACCTGAAAAAATGTTCAACATCCTTAATCATCAGGGAAATGCAAATCAAAACAACCCTGAGATTCCACCTCACACCAGTCAGAATGGCTAGGATCAAAAATTCAGGTGACAGCAGATGCTGGCGAGGATGTGGAGAAAGAGGAACACTCCTCCATTGTTGGTGGGATTGCAAGCTTGTACAACCTCTCTGGAAATCAGTCTGGCGGTTCCTTAGAAAATTGAACATAGTACTACCGAAGGATCCAGCAATACCTCTCCTGGGCATATATCCAGAAGATGCCCCCAACCGGTAAGAAGGACACATGCTCCACTATGTTCATAGCAGCCTTATTTATAATAGCCAGAAGCTGGAAAGAATCCAGATGCCCCTCAACAGAGAAATGGATACAGAAAATGTGGTACATTTACACAATGGAGTACTACTCAGCTATTAAAAAGAATGAATTTATGAAATTCCTAGCCAAATGGATGGACCTGGAGGGCATCATCCTGAGTGAGGTAATCCAATCACAAAAGAACTCAAATGATATGTACTCACTGATAAGTGGATATTAGCCCAGAAACTTAGAATACTCAAGATACAAGATACAATCTGCAAAACACATGAAACTCAAGAAGAATGAAGACCAAAGTGTGGACACTTTGCCCCTTCTTAGAATTGGGAACAAAACACCCATGGAAGGAGTTACAGAGACAAAGTTTGGAGTTGAGATGAAAGGATGGACCATCTAGAGACTGCCATACCCGGGGATCCATCCTATATTCAGCCTCCAAACGCTGACACCATTGCACACACTAGCAAGGTTTTGCTGAAAGGACCCTGATATAGCTGTCTCTTGTGAGGCTATGTCAGGGGCCTAGCAAACACAGAAGTGGATGCTCACAGTCAGCTATTGGATAGATCACAGGGCCCCCAATGCAGGAGCTAGAGAAAGTACCCAAGGAGCTAAAGGGGTCTGCAACCCTATAGGTGGAACAACATTATGAACTAACCAGTACCCCACCCCACCCCGGAGCTCATGTCTCTAGCTGCATATGTAGCAGAAACAAATAGCCTAGTCGGCTATCCGTGGAAAGAGAGGCCCATTGGTCTTGCAAACTTTATATGTCCCAGTACAGGGTAATGTCAGGGCCAAGAACTGGGAGTGATTGGGTAGTGGAGCAGGGCAGGAGAGGGCATAGGGAACTTTTGGGATAGCATTTAAAATGTAAATGAAGTAAATATCTAATAAAAATTTAAAAAAAAGAAAATACAAGTAGATAGTTTAGTATTCACTTTCCCCCATCCTCATAGAATTAATATTTTGAAAATGGCCATCCTACCAAAAGCAATGTACAGAATCAATAGGACGCCATCAAAACTCCAACAGAATTTATCACAGAAATTGAAAGAAAATCTTAAACTTCAGATGGAAACACAAAATATTCAGGATAGCCAGAAATAATCCCGAACAACTACTGGAGGTTCTGCATTCCTGAGTTCAAGTTATAATCCAGAATAATCGTAATAAAACCAGGATGATACTCTAATTAAAGCCAACACATTATTCAATGGAATTAAGTTGACAACTCAGATATAAGTCTGTGTGCCTGCAGATGCCTAATTTTTGCCAATTCTGTGAAAGTACACACTGAAGACCACATCTTTATCAAATGGTGTTAGTCAAATCTGGTTAGAAGCTCTGTTTGGAAGAATGAAACTAGATTTGTATCTCTCCCTCTGCACAAAACTCAACTTTAAGTAGATATGGCACCCCAACTTATAAGACCTAGTACCTTGAATCTGATCAAGGAGAAAGGAATACACTTGAACTTATTGACACAGAAAAGACTTCTAAATAGGACCTAAAAAAGCACAAATGTTAAGAGCAATGATTAACAAACGGGAACACATGAAACTAGTATGTCTCTGAGCAGCAAAAGACGTCATCATTCACGTGTAGAGGCACCTATAGAAAGCAAAACAAGCAAAAAAAGCTTTCACTAGCTTTTTAAAATATATATACATTATTATATATTATTTAAATATATATATATATACAGCTATAAATCTTAAAATGTTTAGTATTGAACCCGTACTATGCAATTAACTCAAAAACCTAAACATCTAGAAAACAAAATGAGCTTTCTCAAAAGATAAAACTGAATAACTGAAAATAGCTGAAAGACAAATAACTGAAAGGCACTTTAAAGCCCTTCAACATCCTTAGCAACCAAGAAAACACAAACTCAAACTATTTTGACATTTCATCTTACCTCACGTAATAATGGCTCACAGTAATAAAAATGTGACAACCAATACTGATGAGGATGTTGTGGGAAGGGAGAATCTCATTCAACTGAAGATGCCAGTGAGAAGTGATGCAACCAGTATGAAATCAGTATGGAGATTCCCAAAACTACTGGAAATAGATATACCATATGATCCATCTGTACCATTCTTGATCATATACCCAAAGGACTGTATATCTCACTATAGAGATACTTGCTCATCTGTCCTCATTTCTCCTTTTTTATAATATCTAGGAACTGGAAACAGCCCAAATGTAGATAAACTGAGAAGTGGATAATGAAAATGTTTATATCAGTGGATATAATTCAGCAGTTAAGAAAAATTAATTATGAAACTCACAAGTGAATGAATGCAACTGTAAACATCCTGAGTCAGGTACACAGATCCAGAAATACAAACATTGCTTTTTTTTCCTCACATATGGGATGTTAGTTTTTGAGTTTTAGCTAAAGGTATTTAACTTGGAATACCACAGAGGTTATAGAAATAGTAAGAAGAAATCTTTCAAGGAAGGTGAAATAGAATATATTATAAAGGGAGAAAGGAAAATAGATCAGGAAGGACTAAATGAGGTTAGGAATGAGAGGGCAAGGCTGAGGAGCAATATTAGAGGGAATACTAACAGGAAAGACCTTGAGGAAAAAAGCCATGTGGAAACCTACCACATTCATAAAATGTATACGCGGGTAAAATGAGTTTAAGTGACATTACTCTATAATGGGGCTGGGGGTAATATTACTACCACACATACCAAATAAAATCTTCAGTATCAGAAATGAGTTGCTTTTCTTTGAGTTGTTGACCAATGTGGTCACATAGACTTCCAAGCATTACAGGCTATTTATTGCCAATACTCTTGACTACTTTCTGGGATCTAACATACTTAAGTTATAGAAAGTAGAAAGATTTAGCCAGTAGTCATCTGGAATATTCATTAGTACTGAATAGCTTTCATAAGGCTGGAAGACTATCGTAAGGCTACACCTACTACAAGAAGAGAAAAGTAGGCAACAATATCACCCACTATGAACCCTGAAAGTTACTGTAAGGGGGTATGGGAATAAAATTTTAAAAAGAACTCTCCTGACAATATATGCCTACCAATGCATATATAGGTATAGACATTATGGGAGTAACTATCTTGGTTATTTTATTTTATTTTATTTTATTTTATTTTATTTTATTTTATTTATTTATTTATTTGCCAATTTGACACGAAAAAAATAGTCATATGGCAAGAGGGAACCTCAACTGAGAAATGCTTCCACCAGACATGCCTGTGAGAAACTCTGTCAGTCATTTTCTTGATTAATGATTGATATGTAAGAGCCCAATCTTTTTTTTTTTTTTTTTTTTTTTTTGGTTTTTCGAGACAGGGTTTCTCTGTGTAGCCTTGGCTGTCCTGGAACTCACTCTGTAGACCAGGCTGGCCTCAAACTCAGAAATCTGCCTGCCTCTGCCTCCCGAGTGCTGGGATTAAAGGCGTGCGCCACCACCCCTGGCGTAAGAGCCCAATCTTGAACCAATGATCTTAGGTTATATTAAAAAGCAGGCTAAGCAAGTCGGTAAGTAGCATTCCTCCCTGGTTTCTGTATCAGTGCCATTCTTGAGCCCCTACCCTGGCTTTCTTCAGTGACAGAGTGTGGCAAGGATTAGAAGTTGAAATAAACATTTTCCATCTCAAATTGCTTTTGATCATGTTGTTAACTCCAACCATTGAAACCTTAACTAAGGCAGAAAGTATTCTATTGCTGTGGTTAACAAGATTGGTTTGGGGAGGATTGTGGAAGGTTTTTGGAACTTGAAGCTAGAAAAGCCGTTGAACATTCAGAACTTAATAGGGTAATATGGCAACTTAGAAGATAATGCTGAAAACAGTGTAGGCAAGTGATAGAGGCCAGGCTTGTGAAATCTTAGAGAGAAGTTTGACAGTCCTCTAAAGATTCTTATTTATTTGATATTAGAATTAATAATCGGTGGTTTTAACAATATCAACTAACGAGACACCCCAGAGCTCCCAGGGACTAAACCACCAACCAAGGAGTACACAGGGAGAGACCCATGGCTCCTGCTGCATATGTAGCAGAGAATGGCCTTGTCAGGCATCAATGGGAGGAGAGGCCCTTGGTCCTGTGAAGGTTCAATGCTCCAGTGTAGAAGAATTCAAGGGTGGGGAGGCAGGAGTGGGTGGGGAAACACCGCCATAGAAGCAGGGGGTGGAATAGGGGGTTGCGGGGGTGGGGGGACTGGGAAAGGGGATAAAATTTGAAATGTAAATAAAGGAAATATCCAATATTTTATATATATATAAAAGAATCTGTGGTTCTGGTCAGATGGGCCTAAAGAATCAGCTGTGATTACCAAGAGACCAGAACCACTAAAGTGAACTCTGCTTTTCTGAAATAATTGATCCTGACTATTTAGGGCCAAAGAAACACCTGTGATTAAGAAGATACAAGCATCCTTGAGGAAAAATCTTATTTGAAATATTTGTCTGTGTCAGCATACAGAAGATGCAGTTCATAGAGCACCAAGATGATACCTAGTGCTGGCAACAATAGTTGGTAATGTAAGATGTCCTTGGGTGGCATTGGTTTTGGGGGAATGGAGGGGTTAACACCTGAGACTTGGCTCCATGAGCAGGAAGGAGAGCCATTAGCAAAGATGCAGCCTCAGTTGTCGTAGAATCCCCAGGATTGAAGGGATTACAGACAGACGCTGAAGCTTGAACTATGTGGAATAGAGCCCTAGAGAGACTTTTGGTAATGGTACAACCCACTTGCAATGAAGATGCCAGTATTTTGAGATGCCAGTACCATGGAATGACCACCAAAGAAAGGAGCAGATGTGGAGTGGAGCCTCCCTGAGCCAATAAACTGCATGTTCTGTGAATGGCAGATCCTGAGGATTAGAGCCACCTATGCTCTTTGGAAAGCAGAAGTTCATGAATTTCTGGCAATATTCCCTGCTTTACACTGTTGAACTTTTGCTTGTTTGTTTCATCTGATTGTATCTGTGTGCTGGTTCTTGCTTTTTTGATATAAGAAGTATGTAACCTATTTTTGATTTTACAAGAATCCCCAGTTAAAAGATTTTGGAATTATAGATGGACTTTGAATTGTGTTTTTTCCCCTTTTATTTAAAGTAGATTTGTTCCATACCGAATACATCCTGATTATGGTTTCCCGTCTCTCCACTCTTCCCATTTCCTTGAAAGCTCCCCTCCCATCTGCACATACTCCCTTTATGTCTCTCATTAAAAAAGAACAAGCTTCTAAGAGGTAATAAATAATAAAACACATGAAACAAAGTATAGTAGTAAGAAAAGAACAAAAACTATCACAAGACTATCCAATAGAAGGAAGAGAGCCCAAAAGAAATCATAAGAGTCAGGGACATACTTATTCATACACTAAAAAAAATTCCTGGGGAGAAAAGAATAAACTGGAAGCCATACTATAGACAAAGAGGACCTGGTGTAGACCCATGAAGGCCCTGGGCACTCTAAGTCTCTCTGAGTTTATATGAGCTTTGCTCATGTTGATTTTGAGGGTCTCGTTTTTTTTCAAGGGTCTCATTTTCTTGGTGTCCTCCATCCTCTGTGATTCTTACATTATTTCTATCACTTCTTCCAAAAGGGTGATCTGAGCTCAGTGCAGAGGATTTGATGGAGACATCCTATTTAGGGCTGAGAGTTCCAAGGCCTCTCGCTCTTTGTATGGTGTCTGGCTATGGGACTCTGCGACAGGAGCAAACTTTGCTGCTGATGACTGAAAAGAAGACACTTGCTCTATGTGTATAGCTGAAGGTGATTAGGAGTCATATCATGGTGTTTTATTGTTTGTTTGCTTTTGTTTTCTTTTTAGACCAGTAGTAGTTGGTTTTACCTTAGGCCCTTGGGTTATTTTGTCTCAGGTTCTTAAACATCCAGGCAGCATCAGATATGGATCCTATCTCACAGAGTGGGCCTTAAGTCGAATCATATATCAGTTGGTTATACTTATAATCTTTATGCCATCATTGCCTTAGCATATCTTGCAGGTAGGATAGCAATATACATCAAAGAGCTTGTGGATAGGTTGGCATTTACTTTTCTCTTTTGGTAGTGTGCAGAGTACCTTCCTGTGCAAGATACTAGAACTTAGTGGTGAAGGATCTATGAAGGCACCGGCTCAAATTCTCAGTGTTCAATGAGTTGTCTAGGTGTGTTCTTAGGCAATGCAGCCTGGCAGTCAGTTCGGGCAGAGGAATCTCTTGTCTTGGCAACAGCCTGGGCTGTTTGGGGATTCCAGGTGTGACTCCTTTGACCAACAATTCAATTAGATGTAACCCAATCCTGGTACTGAAAGCTTTGTGAGATGTCAAAAGGTAGCCAGTCGGGATTCCCTCGCCCAGTAAATTTGGCAATTTAACTTGGATCACCTTCAATTATGTATATACTTTAGGAGGTATCTGCTGTATTATGTTTCCAATGCTATCCCTCAAATGTCTCTTAATTTTAGCTGTCTCTCACTGTATCCACACTTCACTCCTGCCCTGATCCCACACTTGATCCTTGCATTCCACGCCCTCCAATTCACCCATAATTGCTTCTTATATTTCCCTTTCCCATTGCGATCTATCTACACCTCTAGTCCATAACTCTGTATCGTCTGTAGTTCTATGAACTATAACTTGGTTATCATTGACTGAACAGCTAATATCCACATATACATAAATACATACCATTTTTTTCTTTCTAGATGTGGGATACCTCACCCGAGATTTTTTTTCTATTTTAATCCATTTGTAAATTGTAAATGCAAAATCAATGATGCCATTTTCTTTTTTTTTTTAATTTTTCCAAAATTTTTATTAGATATTTTCTTCATTTACATTTCAAATGTTGTCCCCTTTCCTAGTTTCCTCTCCAAAAATCCCCTATATCCTTCCCTCTCCCCCTGCTCCCCAACCCACTCACTCCAGCTTCCTGGCCCTGGTATTACCCTATACTGGGGCATATAATCTTCACAAGACCAAGGGCCTCTCTTCCCAATGATGGCCGACTAGGCCATCCTCTGCTACAAATGCAGCTGGAGACACGAGCTCTGGGGGTACTGAGTATTTCATATTGTTGTTCCACCTATAGGGTTGCAGACCCACTCCATTGTATAAATGTACAACATTTTTCTTATTCATTCTTTTGTTTGGGGACATCTAGATTGTTTCCAGGTTCTGGCTATTATGAAGAGAGGAGAAATAAATATGGTTGAATGGGTTTCTTTGTGCTTCAGTGAAGTCTCCCTTGGGTATATGCACAAGAATGGTATAGCTGGATCTTTGGTTACATCAATTCCCATTTTCCTGAGGGATAGCTATAGTTTCCATAGTGGCTGTACAAGTTTGCATTCCCAGCAGCAAAGAATGATGGGTTCTTCTTACATCACATCCTCAACAACATAAGCTTCCATTGCTTTATTGATCTTTAGCCATCCTGACAGGTGTAAGGTGGGATATCAAGATAGTTTTGATTTGAATTTCCCTAATGGCTAAAGACATTGAACATTTCTAAGTGTTGCTCAGCTGTTTGAGTTTCCTCTATTGAGAATTCTGTTTGGATTTGTACCCCATTTTTAAATTGGATTGTTTTCTTGATATCTAGATTTACTTGTTTGTTTATTTTTTGAGTTCTTTACATATTTTGGATATTCACCCTCTATCAAATGTAGAATTGGTAAAAAATCTTTTCCCATTCTGTAGGCTGCCACTTTGTCTAAAGGATGCTGTTCTTTGCCATTCAGAAGCTTCTTAGTCTCATGAGGTCCCAATGATTAGTTGTTGATTTTAATGCATGTGCTATCTGCCTACTTTTTAGAAAGTTGTCTCTTATGCCAGTGAGTACCAGGCTATACCTCATTTTCTGTTTTATCGAGTTTATTATGTGTCTCATTTTATGTTGAAGTCTTTGCTTAATTTGGAGGTAAGTTTTGTGCAGAGTGATCAGTATGGATCTATTTGGATTCTTCTATAACCAGCTATCTAGGTTTACCAGCAACATCTGTTGAAGATGCTGCCTTTTTTCTAGTATGTAGTTCTAGCTTCTTTATAAAAAAAAAAAAATCAGGTGTCCATAGATATGTGGATTTTCATCTGAGTTTTCAACTCAATTCCATAAAATATGTATGTTTTCATGATAATACCATGCTGCTTTTATTACTATCGCTCTGTAGTACAACTTGAAATTGGGAATGGTAAAACCTTCAGCACTCCTTTTATTATTTCCATATGAAGATGAAAGTTATCCTCTCAAGATCTGTGAATAATTGTGTTGGGATTTTGATGGAGAGTGCACTGAACCTATAGATTGCTTTTGATAGGATGGTTGTTTTGATTATGTTAATCATACTTATTTATGACCATGGGAGATCTTTCCATCTTTTGATATCTTCTTCAATGACTTGGAATTTTTATTATACAAGTATTCAACTTGCTGGGTTAGAGTTACCCTAAGATATTTTATAATATTTGAGGCTATTATGAAAGGTGTTGTTTCCCTGGATTATGTTTTCTTCAATTTACCATATGTATATAAGAAGGCTACTGACTTTCATGAATTAACTTTTTATCCAGCTAATTTACTAAAAGTGTTTATCATCTGTAAGAGTTTCCTAGTAGAATTACTAGGGTCAGTTATATATACAATCATACCTGGGAATAATGATGTTTTAACCTCCTCTCTGATTTGTATGTCCTGATCTCCTTCAGTTGTCTTATTGATATAGCTAGGACTTCAGGCACTATATTGAATGGATATAGTTAGAGTGGACAGCCTTGTCATGTTCCTAATTTTAGTGGAATTACTTTGATTTTCTCTCCACTTAATTTGATGTTGGCTATAAACTTGCTCTAGCCTGCCTTTATTATGTTTAGGTAGGTCACTTGTATGTATAATCTCTACAGAACCTTTATCATGAATGGGTGTTGAATTTTGTCAAAGGCCTTTCTGCATCTGATGAGGTGATGATGTGGTTTTTGTCTTTCTGTTTGTTGATATGATGGATTGCATTTATCGATTTATATATGTTGAATCATTCCCACATCTCTAGGATGAAGCTGACATGATAATGTTGGATGACTTTTTTATGTGTTCTTGGATTCCATTTGCAAGTATTTAATTGAATAGTTTTGCATCTATGTTCATGAGGGAAATTGATCTGTAAGTCTCTTTCTGTGTTGGTTCTTTGGATGGTTTGGGTATCAGCATAAATATGCCTTCATAAAATGAATTGGGCAATGTTCCTTCTATTTAAGTTTTGTGGAATAACTTGAGGAGTATTGGCATTAACTCTTCTTTGAAAGTCTGGTGGAATTCTGCATTAAAATCACCTGGCCATTAACTTTGTTTGGTTGGGGACTTTTAATGAGTGTTACTATTTTGCTAGGGGTTATAGGCTTATTTAAATTGTGTATCTAATATTGATTTAACTTTGGTATGTGATATGTATTGAGAAAATTATCCATTTCTTTTAGATTTTCCATTTTGGTAAAGTACAGTTTATTTAAGCATGCCATTACAATTCTCTGGATTTCTTTGGTCCCTATTTTAAGCCCCCTTTTCATTTCAAATGTTAACTCAGATTGTCCCTCTCTACCATTTAGTTAATTTAGAGAAGGGTTTTACCAACTTGTTTTTCTCAAAGAATCAACTCTTTCTTTCATTGACTTGTTTCTTTGTATTGTTTTCTTGTTATTTTTCTTTCTTCATTGTTGATCTCAGCCCTGAGTTAGGTCCTTTCTTGCCATGCATTTCTTTTGAGTGTGATTTCTCCTTTTTGTTCTAGAGTTTTCAGGTGTACTACTATCATGTTGCTAAGATGAGATCATTCCACTTTTTTTTTTTTAAGTAGGCACTTGGTACTATTAATTCGCCCCTGAGAATAACCTTGTGCCTCCTAAGTTTTGGTGTGCTGTATAAACATTTTCATCCAATTGTAGAAAGTCTTTGAGTTCTTTCTTAATTTCTGACTTGGCCCATTTTTCATTCAGGAGAACATGGTTCAGTTTCCATGGGCTTGTGAGTTTCTGTTGCTTCTGTTGTTGATACCAAGCTTTAAACCATGGTGGTCAGATAGGATACAGGGTGTTATTGCTATTTTCATTTATCTCTTGTTACTTGATTTATGTCTGAGTATATGGTCCATGTTGGAGAAAGTTCCATGTGGTACTGACAAAATATATTCTTTTGTGTTTGAGTAAAATATTCTGTAAGTGTCTATTAGTTTCATTTGGTTTATAACGCCAGTTAGAGCCACCATTTCTTTGTTTTGTTTTTGTTTGGATGATCTGTTTATCAGTGAAAATGGGATATTATATATGAGATCAAAAGGTGATTTCAGTTGTAGTAGTGTTTCTTTTATAAACATGGGTGCTCTTTTGTTTGGGGCATAGATGTTAAGAATTGAAATGTCCTCTAGGTAGATTTTTTTTTCTTTGATAAGTATGTAATATCCTTCCCCTGTCTTTTTTGATTAGTTTTTTTATTTAAAGTATATGTTGTTAAATATGGCTGTACCTGCTTATTTCTTGAGTCCATTTGCTTTGGACATCATTATCCAACCTTTTATGCTAAGATGATATCTATCTTTGATGTAAAAGTCTGTCTTGGAAGCAACAGAAGGATGGGTTATGTTTTCACATTCATTTTATTAGTCTATGTATTTTGATGTATTTTGTATGTACTACCAATCTTTTTAACTTTGCTGGTCTGGGATTATTTATTCCCTGTGTTTCTTTGATGTAGTAAACCTCTTTAGCTTGTCGTTTTTCTTCTAGCAAACTTCTGTAGGACTGGATTTGCAGGTAGATATTGTATAAATTCATTTTTGTCATGTAATGTCTTAATTTATCCATCTATGCCAATTGCAAGTGTTTCTGGGTAGCATCTTTGGTCTTTTAAAATCTGCAGCATGTCTATCCAGGCTGCCTAGCTTTTAGGGTCTCTGTGAGACTTCAGGTGTATTTTTAATAGGTCTTCCTTTATATGTTATTTGATTTTATTTCTTTGTAGCTTTTAATATTCTTGCTTTAATATGTATGCTCAGTGTTCTGTGGATTGTGTGCTGAGAAGTTTTTCCATTTAATTTCCAGTACATTTGGTGTTTTCTATATTTCTTATACTTTTACAGGTATCTCCTTCTTTAAGTTAGGAGCATTTTCTTCTTTGATTTAGTTGAAAATATTTTCTGGGCTTTTAAGCTGGGATTCTTCTTTTCCCTTTATTTCTACCATTCTTAGATTTGATATTTTAATCATATTCCAGATTTCCTGGATTTTTTTGTACCAGGATTTTTTTAGATTTAATATTTTCTTTGACCATTGTACCCATTTCTTCTATCGTGTCTTCAATGCCTGAGATTCTTTCTTCCATAGCTTGTGAAGCTTGCCTCTTTGGTTTCTGTTCAAGTTCCTAACACTTTAATTTCTATATTTCCCTCAGTTTGGATGTTTTTATTGATTATTTGCCATTTCTGGTCTTAAACAGTTTTATTCATTTCTTTCCACTGTTTGTGTTTTATAGATATCTTTAAGGAAGTTATTATTTTCTTCTTGAAGGATCTTTATCAGATTCATAAAGGCTGTTTAAAGGCTTTTCTTATAACTCAGCTATTTTGGAATATTCTGGGTCTCTTGTAGTAGGGTTGCTAGGTGCTACTAGAAACATATTGTTCTAGTTATTATTGATTACATTTTTATGCTGCTTTCTAGGCATCTGGGATTGGGAGTATTTTAATTCTGGGTGCTGATGTCTTAGTTGAGTGGGCATATTGTTATTTGGTTTCTGTTTCCTCTCTGGTTCTTAGGAGAGTATTGTATGTCTTACCTGACAGACAATCTTCTGAGATTCTGATTGATGTGCCCATGGGGGGTTAGTTATAGGTAAAATGTGTTTCTATGTATTGGGACCTGAAGCATAGGAATAGAGATGGGATGGGAACAGTGGAAGTTCTCCACAAGGAGAAAAGCA
This sequence comes from Mus caroli, assembly GCF_978045245.1. Classification (NCBI taxonomy): domain Eukaryota; kingdom Metazoa; phylum Chordata; class Mammalia; order Rodentia; family Muridae; genus Mus; species Mus caroli. Next base: position 42,335,426 of record NW_028227273.1, read on the forward strand.
GGATCTGCTTAATTAGTCCCCTGGGAAGTAGGGCAGAGAGTGAGGAGAGGCCACAGCAGATGGTCTGGTACAGAGCTGGGAATGAGGCTGGGGCTTTGGACTTGGAGGAATGAGTAAAGGGTTGAAGATTGGTTATTAACTTATTTACTTTCCTGGTCAGAGTATCCTGTGTGTTCCCAGGGAGTACCTGCTAGAGTTGGGAGCTGCTTTCCTAGCCAGAGAAACATTGAATATTTTGGATAAGTTTTGACCTTTTAAAGAGACTTTGGGAATTTAAAAGACTGAGGATACTCATTGATAAGTGGATATTAGCCCAAAATCTCGGACTACCCAAGATATAATTCACAGACCACATGAAGCTCTAGAAGAAGGAAGACCAAAATGTGGATACGTCAGTCCTTCTTAGAAGGGAGAACAAAATATCCACGGGTAGAGATACAGATACTAAATATGGAGCAGAGACTGAAGGAAAAGCCATCTAGAGACTGCCCCACCTGGGGACCCACCCGGGGACCCACCCTATATACAGTTACCAAACCCAGATATCATTGTGAATGCCAAGATATGCTTGCTGACAGGAGCCTGATATAGCTGTCTCCTGGGAGGTTCTGCCAGAGTCTGACAAATACAGAGGCAGATGCTCCCAGACAACCATTGGGATGAGCACTGGGTCCCCAATGGAGGAGTTAGAGAAAGGTCTGAAGGAGCTGAAGGGGTATGCATCCCCACAGGAGAAACAACAATATAACAACAACAACAACCAACCAGACCCCCCTGAACTCCCAGGGACTAAACCACCAACCAAAGAATACACATGGAGGGACCATGGATTCAGTCACATATGTAACAAGGGACAGCCTTTTTGGACATCAATGAGAGGAGGGGTCATTGAACCTTTGAAGGCTTGATGCCCCAGTGTATTGGACTGTCAGGCTTGGAAAGCAGGAGTGGGTGAGTGGGGGAACACCCTCATACAAGCATGGGGAGAGGGGTTGGGATAGGGGGTTTCAGAGGGGAAACCAGGAAAGGGAGTAACATTTGAAATGTAAATAAAGAAAATATCTAATAAAAATTCTTTCTAAAAGTTTTATGTTGAGATATTAATATTAATATGAGACCTTGAGGATAACCAAGAAAGTAAATGGTTTGTTCCCATTGTAATATATTGTTGTTATCAAGTTAATGAGGGATCAATTATTCTGCTTAGTTTTCTATCAGCCTGACACAAAACAGAGTCATTTTGGAAGAGGAAAACTCAACTGAGAAAATATTCCCAGTAGATTGGCTGTGTAAAAGCTTGTGGTATATTCTCTTAATGAACAATAGATATGGGAGAGCTCAAACCCATTTTGAGCTGTGCCATCTCTAGGTAGGTGATTCAGGATTGTGTAAGAGAGCAGGAGGAGCAAACCATGAGGAGACAGTCAATAAGAAGCATTATTGTTTCACAATCTCTGCTTCAGTTCTTGCCCTGTATGGCTACTCTGACTTCCCTCAGTGATAGACTATTAACTGAGAGTTGAAAGGCAAAATGCCATCCAGAGACTTCCTCACCTGGGTTCATCCCATATACAGTCACCAAACCCAGACACTATTGTGGATACCAGGAAGTGCTTGCTGACAGGAGCCTGATATGGCTGTCTCCTGAGAGGCTCTGCCAGAGTCTGACCAATACAGAGGCGATGTTCACAGCCAACCATTGGATTGATCACAGTGTCCCGATGGAGGAGTTGGGAAAGTGATTGAAGGAGCCCCTGAGGGGGTTTACAGCCCCATGGGGAGGGGGAGTAACAGTGTCCATCCACCAGACCCCCTGGAGCTCCTGGGGACTGGACCACCAGCCCAAGAGTACACATGGAGGGATTCATGGCTCTGGCTGCATATGTAGCAGAGGATGGCCTTGTTGGATATCAGTGGGAAGAGAGGTCCTTGGGCCTGAGGGTGTTCGATGTCCCAGTGTAGGGGAATGCCAGGACAGGAAGACAGAAGTGGGTGTGTGGGTGGAGGAGCACCCTCATAGAGATGGGGGAGAATGTTTTCAAACAGGAGACCTAGAAAGGGGAAAACATTTCAAATGTAAAGAAAATATCCAATAAAAAAAGGCAAAATAAACCTTTCCTCTCCTTTTGGTCATGATGTTTTATCACAGCAACAGAAACCCTAACAAAGACTGAAATCACAACTTTCTGATTGTCTTTAAGGACCATTCCATACGATGGAATTCACAACTGCCCCTGTCAATGAGCCCAAGAATCCACAGCCTAATGGAAGGATATGTAATGTTGCTTGGCTAAATGCTCATGGTATTAAACTGGCTCGTAATGCTTATGATTATATCCACAAATTAGTATCAGAGATGCTTCTTCTTGTCATAGATTATGATGACCATGAAGGCTCACAACTCAACATTCAACAAATAAGACTGTGGAGTGTTTGTCCTTTCAATGGGACATCTGAATTATATCTCTTCCTTAAAGGCTTAGGGATCTTTAAGGAACAGAGGCAAAAAGACTATAAGAGCCAGAGCTCTTTGATGACTGTAAGAAAATATTAGTTTTAGGCCACAACTTGGAAGTTTCACAGATGGACTCACAGTAATTGTGACAGTATGCACAAGACCCATATATACCTAAGCTAGAGAAAATGCTAGCACATAGGAATGTGGTAGGCATAGACCCATCCCTAGATCAGAAAGTATCGACATTGACAGCTGTTGGGAGATGGGGAATAAGGTTTCTTTAATGGTATGACCTCTGCTATACTGACCATACTTCAAGAAAGGCTCCATGACCCAAAGTGGTTGTACAATTCAAGCAGGACTTCACGAGTTTAAGAGGTTTAAGAGAGATGGAGGAAGCCAGGCGTGGTGGCACACGCCTTTAATCCCAGCACTCGGGAGGCAGAGGCAGGCGGATTTCTGAGTTCGAGGCCAGCCTAGTCTACAAAGTGAGTGCCAGAACTACACAGTGCCAGGGCTACACAGAGAAACCCTGTCTCGAAAAAACCAAAAAAAAAAAAGAGAGAGAGAGAGAGAGAGAGAGATGGAGGAGAGGAACAAAGTTAGGTGGGTAAGGAAGTTGGGGTGGATCAGGAAGGAGAGAAGGATGAATATGGTCAGAAATACTTTGTGTAAAATTCTTTAAAAACTGATAATCAGACTGCTTCAAAATTGACTTGTTGAGGATTTCCAAAATGTATTCAATGAGATATATTTCTGCCTACCTCTGTTTCCTCCACCCTACTCCCAGATTCCCCTCAAAACACCTTTCTAAGTTCACATCCTCTCCTATGATGGCTTATTTATGCTCAGTGATATGGGAATATCTTGTTATCTTCGAGAGTGATGGAGCCTCATTCTGCTCTGTTATGCTTAGCTTTCAGAGGTAGGGGTCCCAGAAACTCAATGACCACAGTTTCAGTTATGTTCTCATATGGTTTCTGGGAAAGGGGTACTCTTTACAGAAAAGACATTCGGAACATTGGACCCACCTCTCCACACTTCATGATCTCCAGCTTATGGCCATGACAAAAATCATAGGTACTTTTGGCTTAAGCACTTCCAGTTTCTCTAGTCTCCAGCAAGGAAGATTCTATAGATAGCTCATAGCCAAGATAGAACCTTTTCTTTTGTGGGGTCTTTTTACCCTAAAATGCCCAGTCAATTTCTGCCTCCTGTTCACATCATCAGTAATCATCTGCCATGCAGACAATTGAGAGAAAATGCACCCTATTTGGTCCTTAGTCAGTATGCAATATAGCACCGTTAAGAGATAACCAATAAATACTCATTTGAACAAAACCCCTGCTCACATGAGAATGCTTTGGAATCCCTTCCAAAAAATTCAAACGACAAAGGCTGCAGCAAAATCCCCTCACTGCTCTATTACTGGATCTTGTCTATTCCCCCTGCTTGAACTTTACTAGTGGAAAAATAGGAGGGGTGAAAAATGGTGAATACTGCTACCCTGGGCTGAGCTACTGAGAATCTCATCACCAAACTCTGAAACGTCTGCAATTGAGTTTGCTCACTGCAGAGTGGTTCCCCCTTTCTGAATATAGTGTACACAAATGGTGATTTGAAAACCAGAATGAGGAACCGCAGCACCTTAGGTAACTGTGTAAGCTCAGGATGGTTTTTGTTAATTGAGAATTTAGAAGACCAAGCCCTTAGATGTATTACCTGAGGGATTCTTTTACAACGTGGAAGCCATTAGACAATACGGACCTTGGAAGAATGAGCAGAATCTTGGCAATGGCGGTGGGGAAACTGCCTTCCAAGTGTAGATTCCAGCATGGAATCACCAACCAATAATTCATGAAAGAGATAGAACATATGCTCACCCGATCGGGTGGGAGTTAGAGGACACAGAGAGCACGTAAGCAGCCGAGCTTCCGTGAGTTACAACACCACATTGCTGTTATAAAACATCTTTATTGGGAGGGAAAATGCAATATTTGGGTAGAAGGAGATGAAGTAGGTAGTCTGGATGACTCACTGATGGCAGAGTGTGCAATTTTACAGCTGGTATATGCCTGTCTGCTTGGTGTCTTTCTGGACTCACAGCCTATCAAGAGCAAGCATGGAGTGTACACCGCTTTATCAATGAAGCAATCATGGTGCTAAGGTAAGGGTCAGGAAACGGAGAATTTCATAAAATGAATGGCTTTGTTTTCTATAATAAGTTCTTAAAAGAATGCTTCCCTATTCCTTTGTTAAAGTTTCTCAAATTCATGAGACTCTTGTGTCTGTGTGTGTGCTTGCTCAGTGGATGGATTAATCAACCTTAATACGTATCATCGATTTCTTACCTGATAAGATTAGGAACTGCGGCTATTTCCTAAGACACATATAAGAATAGGCCAGTGAAGTTGGGTGTATCAGCCACAGGGCCTGTCAGTTTTTGGCCTCTTGGCAAACTGATGCTTTGCTTAACCAGGGTCACAGCAGCAGAGCTCCCAATGACAGAGAGGCAAGTAGGTTCAATCCAAATCTTTAGAGGCTAAAAGAAACTGACCATGCATATCTTTGGTAAGAATTGTGAAAATTCAATTTGTTTTCCTTAGAGCAAGAAAATAAAAGTACTCTTCTCTCAAGCAAGCAAACAAACAAACAAACCAATAATTCTGTCAGGATTTCAAGAGATGGCTTAGCAGACCTGAGTTTAGTTCTCAGAACCCATATTAAGCAGCTCACAACATCCTGTAACTTCAGTTGCATGGGATCCATTTTCCATTTGTAGAGTCAGAGGCACCTGGACTCACATACATACATACATACTTATGTATATATGTTTCTGTGTATACTTTATTCTTTCTAACAAAATAACATGTAAAAGCTCAGCAAACAAGGACATTCAAAGAACATGAAGCTGTTTTATAGCTAAGGATATGAATCCCAGAAAAGGAGATGGAACCCAAACTCCTTTGCTGAAAATATACAATAATACTAAATTTTTATTTTGTATATTCTTATTTCAGTCAAAGGGAATATAATCTCCCTTAAATGCAGACATTCAAGACAGAGTTTGCGTTATCATTTTTCATCAAATGCCCTGTTGGTTTTGTAGAAATGTGTTTTTAAAATACTTAGAATCTGATGCCTGTCCTGAGGGTTCCTTTTGAAAGTGGGGTGGGCCATCAATGTCATGTTCCTCTTAACAGGAATCTGAGACATAATTATTTCTTCTTATAAATTTGATCAATTACAAACATCATAAGTATGTCATAATAATTCCTTGTAAGGCACTCTCCTACCATCTCTGTTTCAGGAACAAAAATATTGAAGTTATTTTTGAGTTGATCACCATTGCTGCTATGTCTTCTTTATCGGCTGCTGTCTCTTTAAAAGCATAAAAATGTCTTCTCTATTTGTAATTGTTGTTAGGAAATATGGACTCCTTTCTCTCTCACTCCCTCCTGGCTACACTCACTTTCCACGCTATTTGTGTAACTACATTATTCATGCTTACAAGCCCAGCTGTAAAATAAAAATAGAGTGAGTGAATGGGTTCTGAAGGATCAATATAAAAATATGGCCCAACTTCAGCCAAACCTCAGATCTAGCTTACTTTACATATTTTGCCACATTCTTTTGCATGGTAAATTCTATTAACCAATCTACTTCTATTTTGAAAGCCTGTTTATCTGAAATTAAGCTGTCTGCTCAGGACTCTGAACTAAAACTATAAAATCGCTAATTCTTCAGTCTATTTTAGAATCTCTGTAAGACTTGTGAAGTGTCAGTGTCAGTCCTATTCGAGAAAAGGGTGTGGCTTCCTTGATCTCTTTCTGCAATTCAGCTTTCTTAATTTTTCTGAATATTTATTTGCCTACCAGCATAAAAATGTCATGTAGAGTTTTTTTGTTTGTTTTTTTTTTTGTTTTTGTCTTTTTTTTTTCAAGCTTTAAAAACTATTACTACCAAATGGCCCCAACTTTGCTAGGCTAGTATTCTGGGAGGTATACTCAGTTCTTAGGGGCCATCTTTTGCTGGCTGCTACTGATTCTGATCCAGCTGAACGGAAAAGTCATATATCTCAGACATGGTAAAAAGACCCGATCAAGCAAACCTTAGCCACCATTGTTTCAGTGTAGTATAGGCCTTTTAGTTAACAGGGACTAATTTGATCTTTTTCACTTACAGAAAATAATAATGATAATGATAATAATAATAAATAGTTAAAACATTTCTAAACTTATTTTATCTGCTTCAGAGTTTCTCAAGTATAAAATAAAGAATTACTGATGTGACAGTGCTTAACACTGGGGCAGAAAAAAATCGCTTATCCTGGAACGAGAAACAGCCTGTTGGCAATTCTAGCCTTTTGTAAATTCTCCTCACAAGCTGGTGAACCCCAACCTGCAGCTTCCTAGCTTTCTGCTGTCAATTGTAGCGAAATCATTGTCAATTAATCAACTGGAAGAGCAAACACCTGCCCAATTTATTATTATTTTTTTTACAAGTAATTAGGGGTCCAATAAAGCAGCAGGAGTAGACAAGGTTTCAGGTAAAAGCATGTGTCAAACCTGCGTGTTTCTAAGTAATCTGATACGAGAGGGAAGGGGGTGGGAGAGAGAGAGACTCAGACAGAGAGACAAACAGAGACACAGACAGAGAGACAGACAGAGAGGGTGAGAGAAAGAGACAGACAAAGGCAGACATATAGAAAGGGAGAGAGAAATTCTTTTCACCCACAAAAATCAACAAAAAAAAATATTCTGACGTGCAGAACAAAGAGGCTTGACGAACAATGATTTTTCTTACCTATGATCCCAAGTACGTGTAAGCATCTATCTATAAAATGTCCAAAGCAACATATGTTAAAGATATATGTAAGTTGCTGTTTTGTGGGTAGGCTGTGTGTTTTGTGTGAGCTGCTGGCCTAGGTCTATACCTAGATAATGATAGACAAGCTAGCAGACAACAGTGATGGACGCAAAACTTGCTCTCTTCTCCACCAAAAATGTGGAGATGAAAGAGAAGCAGCCAGTGGCAGAAGCCCATCTCCTTTTACACAAAACAGGTGGTGTTCTAGTTCAGATGCCATATTTGCTATTTAGGGTTCTTGTGATCTCTGTGAGGATGGATAAGCTATAGAGTGCGTAGGAGAAGCTACACAAAGCATCCACACTGCTCCAAGCCTGCAGGCTTATTGCGACCTCACACTCCACACGCTGAGATGGGTTATCTTGTCAAGCTTGCTACAGCATCCCTGTGAAATTTGGGTTACCACATTTAGCTGTAGGATTACAGCACTCAATACCGCAGATAGGAGATAATGCTTCCAGCGTGTGGGGCTGGGGCCATGTAAGCCTCGCAGTCTAATTTTGGTAGCTTTGGGGGTAGAGGAGATGCAGGTGAGGCAGGACGTGGAAGGAGTGATGCGCGTGGGCTGTTGTGGCATACCCTCTCCCACAGTCTGGCCCTTCTGCCTAGACAGACAGAAGAAAACGATGTTTTAAAATTTGATTCTGTGCCCCCATCCCTTTTGAAGCTGACAACCATAAAACTGAATATACTTTTTTAAATAGAATTCTAACAACACATAGAAAGCACCCCACTCTGCATGCTTTTTTACTTTTAATTGTACCCTTGGAGACTGAAATAATAATTTGATATTCTCTGTCTGCTCGTGATCTATGGGCTTTTCCTTTAATGATGCAATGCTTCTAGTGGCCAGAAAAGTCTCAGGACATTTACCGAAGAAACTGTTGGAGCTTTGCTCCTTCACATTGGTTTGCTGGTGAGCACCATCTCTGACTGTGTTTCCATTCAACAAGCTCTCTGACACTACGAGAATCTCTGTCTTCATCTGGTAGAATAACAGTGAACTTGGGTCTGCTTCCTGTCCACCTTGCTTGCTATCTCTGGGACTGCCTTCAGATTTAGACAGTTTGAATATTACCAGCTCCCAGGAACCATTTCACAGGAATACTAAAGTTCTCAGAAAAGAGTTAGTTGTCAAAGGCTTTCTCTAGTCACATGACTGGGTTGTTAAGTTTAAATGTAGCCAAGTGTTTCTCAAGTGCATTTGGAATATTTTAGGATATTCAATATCTCTCTCTCTCTCTCTCTCTCTCTCTCTCTCTCTCTCTCTCTGTGTGTGTCTCTGTCTCTGTCTCTGTCTCTGTCTCTGTGTGTGTGTGTGTGTGTGTCCTTTTTTTCTCACAGTTTGAGAATTGGTCTTGGAAAAACTCTCTACAGATTGTTTTTTTAGTTTGGTTTGGCTTTTTGTTGTTGTTTGTTGTTTTTGTTTGTTTGTTTGGTTGGGTTTTTTTTGTTTTTGTTTTTGTTTTTTTGAGACAGGGTTTCTCTGTGTAGCCCTGGCTGGCCTGGAACTCATTCTGTAGACCAGGCTGGCCTCGAAGCCAGAAATCCACCTGCCTCTGACTCCCAAGATTCTACAGCTTACATTGCTAACTACAAAAATCAACATAGAGAGTTTTTCCAAGGCCAGTTCTGCAGTTATCTGTGATCAGCAGTATCGGGGATCACCTCTGATCCAGAGCATCTATCTAGTCAAGGCATGGGCAATTGGTTTACTGCGTATGCTGACTCCTTCTGCAGGGTTAGTCTGAAAGTAACTTCCGTCCTGCACAAGCCCCTGGGTAAGCTGGATGTGAATGGTGCAGAAGAAACAAGACTTGTGGAAGGAAGCCCGAGAAAGTGGCAGAAGTTCTGATGGATTAGTTCACTGGATTCACTGACAAATGATGCTTGCAAAGGAACTGGAGACCAGATAAGTGTGGCAAGACTGACTTGAAGAAAAGAAAACGGGTTGTTTAAGGTTTGGGACCATGACTTGTTTGACAGTCTTCACAAATTACAACATCTCAGACAGAGTTTTGTTCTATGTGAAAATCATTATGGACTACAAATGTGATCAGGAAGGTGAGCTAACCCCGTATATCATTTATCCTCCTCATTCAGCTTCATAAAAGAAACTCCCAGGTTCTTGTAATGCCAGGACATGGGAAGGGGTAGGTTTGCTGCTGCTGGCTCTAGGTAATCCATCACTTGAAGAAGCCTAAAATTCACCTCCTCGATGATGTCAGCTATATTCAAAGGCAAGCACTCCAATATTTAGAACATGGAAGACAGGCTGCAGCTTTTCTCTAGAAGGTGATATGTTTTCTAAAGGTAGACTTTGACATTTTTCTGGCTCACTAATTTTTTTTTCTTTTTCTCATTAAAACTACTCTTTATGAGAAAAAATATATTCACACACATGCTACAAATAGAAGCCAACACACCAAAGTAAGTAACTATTGCTAAAAGCTGGCTAATTGAAATGTAATTCACTCATGCAACACACACATACACACACACACACACACACACACACAGAGAGAGAGAGAGAGAGAGAGAGAGAGAGAGAGAGAGAGAGAGAGAGAGAGAGAGAGAGAGAGAATGAATTTTGGCCTTGCAGCCCTTTCTGAAGTCATATGAATGTCTCAGTGTTTGCACTTGAAAAACTGGGAGAAAAATCAATTGCATTGAAAACACGAAATCAGTGAGTTTGTTTTCTTCTCTAGCTGTTTTCTGACAGGGAATGATCACATGTGTGGATGCTTACCTAACAAGGCCTTCCATGTGTGGGCAGAGCGTGGTATTTGGGAAAGATATTGGGAACTTAATTCTCCAATGTTATAGCTGATGTAAATTGAGGCCATTCTATTTCAAGAGATTCTTGCTTTCAAAGTCACCCTGCATTTCTCAAGCTAATTTGGTCGGAAAAGAAACCGGTTAGGTGAAAACCCCAAATGTTTCCAAGCCTTAGGCTGCAGGTGTCTGAGATAAAAGTGAAAGTCCATATGTTAGGAGAAAAAAAGAAGGTGGAGAAGGGGAAGAGAAGGGATGAAAATAAAAGGGAATAAAGGGCAGGGGGCTGAAAGAAGGAAGACAGGGAGGGGGAGGACCGAAGAGAAGGAAGTTGTTCAGGGGCTCATTTACCCTCTGAATCGATGCACAAGAAGCCCAGATCTTATCAGATAACACACACATTTAGAAACGAAATCTGCGCATGTCTGAGCTCCTGCAGCCCATTCTGCTTAGCTAAAGCAACATCTTTTTTTTTCCTCCAAAAAATCTGTTTCCTTCTTACATAGTCCAAATGTTAGAATGTGGTTTGAGTTCTTTTTTGAACATTAATTTAAACAGTATGGGAATAGATCAGCCCTTATAAGTCTAAATAAAACTTCCTTCGACATCCATAATATGCTGTTCTTACTTGGAGGCTAATGAAGTTGGAAAGAAGAAGTGGGAAAGAGTTAAATACAGAAAACAGTAAGCTTCGTGGAAGGTTTTTTTTTTTCTTATAAAAATTTAATTGCTGTTCTCCTACCCAACCTATTTAAGCAGAAATTCACAACACAGCTTTAAACTGGTTTTCATTCCGGCTCCCCAAATGTTCAGATATGTTGACCTGAACAGAAAAACGCAAAAAACTCAGTGCCACTCACTGCAAAGCTGAGAACCAGTGTGGATGGGGAAGAGGAACAGACAGCCAGATTGTCTGGAATTAGAGACAAGCCATGTTTGACATTCAGACGCTGTGCCTTTTGATGGCTTTCAATCACATTCAACTCCTACTGCCATAATAATAAGTAAATTGTGTCACACACAATCACAACACACATTTTCAAAAAGAGCATGAGGGAACACGCTCAGCACTGTCAGTGTGGAGGCATTGTCATCTCTGCGTATAGAGAGAATTTGTGTGGACCCTTTAAGGTCAGCCAGTCTCGTGAGTCTATGAAATCACCTCAATTTTTGTAGCTTTGTGAGCTATAATTAGATCATTCTACCTGATTATAGAAGGATCAATCAAGCCTTTCTTGCCTCCGTTATAAGGTGGAAGTCTAGCACATAGGTAAACTACTGGACCTGCAGAGATCATAGGGTCCTAGACAATTCTGTAACATCCTGTCTCCACTGGTTTGGGGGATCCTGGGACCAGAACGATGTATTTCCTTTCCAAGTTCAGTGCTTTGTTTCAACTAGAAACAAAATGCCATCCTCTAAGATCATTCTTGCTATCAGAGTGGCTTCATTGTCGTTGGGGGTATTCGCAATGTGTGTATGTGTTTCTCATAGGTAATGAGCTTGCAAAGCAGCATTTCATTATTCTAATAGTTTCGTAAAATTCCTAACATCCGTGCACAAAAGCACCAAGTGTTTCCATGTAACAGGACATGGACTGTCAGCACAAGGTTCCTCCCATGTCCCACTTCCTCCTGTTCTCTACTGGACTAGGAGCCTAGTTATTCAGCTCTGAAGTGTTCTGGAAGTTTCTTTCCTCCCACTCCCATTTTGGATTCCCAACCCTCTTACAAAAATACTGTCTATGGACACTGGACTGTATTTTGATAGCTCTTACCCCAGCACACATACCTTTACTACCTGTCCTTCAAGTCTATGGAACAGAGTCTACTGAAAAGTTTCACCAGGGCCAACTGGGAACCACTTTGGATGGGGTGGTACCTAATGGTTTTATGAAAAGAATTTGAGGAATCCTAGACAGCACTTGGGGAGTCAGCAAGGAATTAAAGATGAACAGCAGCCACAGTTCTTAATCAGGAGCTCTTTCTATGAGGAAAAAAGGGGGAAAATTAAAAAAAAATGTTCCTGCATTACCTACAGTGTTGTTAATGTAACTTTCTATTTACATAATATGCAAAAGGGCTGTCTGCAAACTGCAGTAATCTATATGGAATGAGGACAAAAGATACTGATTTCTCTAAAATGTTCTTGTTAAGGAATAATCAAGAAGTTAGAACCTCTAATCTTGCAGTCAAAGCAGAAGTTTGGGGGATTTTTTCTTTTTTTTTTTTCTTTTTTTTTCTTTTGCTCATGTATATATATTCACATGCACAGACGAGTACAGACAGATTTACAGATATCAAATATATCGTCTTTAGCATTCAAGAACAAAATTAAACTTCAAAGAAAAAGTCAAAGTTTCTAGTGAAGGGTACATCTCCTCACTTTTGATTTAGCCTTAAGCACTTCAGGGAGTTTGCTCTGACATATCTAAGGAAAAGTTAGGACTTGAGTGTCTTTGTTCATGTACATGTGAGAAGAAAAAAATGTGGCAGTGGCAGCAGAAAGATGAGAAAAAGAGGTGAAAAGAGAAAAGATGAGGGACGAAGGAAGAGTGTGGTTGAAGATGGACTGGACAAGAATGGAGGTGGGATGGAGATAGCTGGAAAAGCAGCAGGGAGTGCATTGCGGTGGGGCTGATTGTAGTCAAACACACTTGAGTGGAACAAAAAGGACCAGTAGAGTTCAGCACAAGGCAGCGCAAACGGAAAACTCATCTCCAAGGTAGCATCCCTACCAAGCCACAAAGGAACAAATATGGGAAGCATCCACACCTGCATCCACAGGAGTATGCTGGATGCCAGCATGAACTTCCTAAGCTGGCGGCGAAGGGACTCACTGACCTGAAAGCCCCAATGTCTTATTAATGCCTTACTAAAATGGATATTTTATTTATTCCTTAGAGTCCAACAGCTTCAGTAAATAAAATCAAGTGGGAAAAGGAGGTGCTGTGCTAAAATTCAAGTGCAAAAGTGCAAATGACTGCGAGGGTTTCAGACTAACACATGCATGCTTTAAGACTGCAATTGCTCATTGACTGACTCTCCTGCCATTGATTAGTTTAGTCTTCTATCAGACTGCAGAGTTTAAAGAGTCACATTAATGTGAAGTTATTATTAAGGTCTTTGTAGGAAAAACTATACACACTTTCTAATCTAGAGGTCCATGTCTATACTCTAGAAGTACTTTGATAAGCCCTTGTTCATATCTCCAATTTCTCCTTTGTAAGAATAACACTGTCACACCTATTCCAAAGAGGTACCATGAGAACCCAAGATGAAACTCTCATTGTCATGCCTGTATTTGAAGATTTCTAACATGCGATGGAAGCATCTCCAAAAGTTATTCCTCTCAAATGATTAGCACTGTCCATGTTGTTGGGATTGTCTCTTGGTGGAACTGTTACAAAGGCCCCAAATGAAAAAGGCCAAGTCTCCTTCTAGAATAAAATGAAGTCTTACTTGGGGAAGCTGTGTGGAGGGTGAAAAGTCATATGTACCACCTATTCTGTGGGTTTCTAAAGCTCCATGATCCTAGTAGTCACTCATCCCAAAGTCATCACTTAAAATGAACCTTTCCATTGTTCTTAGCACTTCACATTGGTCTCTCACTGAATCTTTTTGAAATTAGACATCGAATATTTTAGTATTTTCCTTTTTTGTGGTGGTTTTTGTTGGTTTGTTTGTTTTGTTTGTTTGTTTGGTTGGTTGGTTTGGTTTGGTTTGGTTTTTCAAAACAGAGTTTCTCTGTATAGCCCTGGCTGTCCTGGAACTCACTTTGTAGACCAGGCTGGCCTCGAACTCGGAAATCTGTCTGCCTCTGCCTCCTGAGTGTTGGGATTAAAGCCACAATGCATGGCTAGTATTTTCCTTTATTAGCTAGAGAAACTGAAGCTTCAATCACTTAAATTTTCAAGATTATAATCATTGGTCCTGGAGCCTAGGATAGCAGTTAAGGTCCAAATCCTAGGTTTGTTTATAGGTTAGTTGCTTGGTGGGATGGTTGGTTGGTTAGTTGGTTGGTTTGTTGGTTTCTCAATAAACAAAGTAGAGTTCATCTTTACCAGCCCTTCTCCAGATACTACCAAAAACATTGCTAGAAAAATGTTTATATAATAGAATATAAGAAAGAAATAAAGTATTTGGAGAATAAAGCAAATTAAAGGCATGTGTGTATTGATTTCTGGTCCTGTCTCAGTATTGGATTTCTCAAGTTTCCCGAATACTGTGGCAATAAATTGTCTACAAACTTTACTTTAAAAAAAGTAGTAATGTTGCTTCTGTCTTACTGCAGTGAGGAGTCTCAGCTGAATTCAGTAGATGCATCTGATTACAACTGCTTGGACAAAACTTTTTGGTTTCATTGTTTTGTGAAATGATCATACCTTATGTTGCTGCAGAACTATTGTCAGTGAAAAGACTATTCCATACCCTTTATTTTTAAGGAAGGTATCAGGACCAAGCAGAGAGAATAACAATCTGAAGGCAGTCTAATAGGATACATACAGATCTAATTAAATAGTTGTATGAAGAGGCATCAGTAGGAATAAAATTTAAAATTTAGTCATTAGTTTAGCAGTCGGCATGCACTGTTTTTCTTTAAAAATAAAAATAATAGAATTAGGGCTGAGGAGATGGTTGTTAAAGTAAAGCAACTGTAGGGACCTGGGTTCAGATCCTTAGAACATTCATAAATGAAGAGTCTGAATGTCAGTTCACATGCAATTCCAGGACTGAATGTCAAAGATGCCCTGATTAAACTGGATGGTTGCACTAGCTGTTGCAAGGACTACTGATTCAACTTGAAACTCTGCCTAAGCAGTAAAGTGCAATGTGTTTCAGAAAAAAAGATGTTCTCAACATCATGAAGCCTGCCTCTTTCTTTCCCCACTCCCCTCTCTGTCCCTCTTTTTCCTCTGTCTGTATGTCTCTGTCTGTCTGTCTGTTTCTGCTCCCCCCTCCCCCGCTCTCTCACATACCACAAACATGGAGTGGAAAAACAAAAAATGTTTAGGCCTGAAAAAATGCACACAAGTAATATTATATGGACCAAACAGGTTATATTTATATTATTTATATTTGCACATAACAGCAATTATTGATAAAAGACGCCAGGGTCTGAAAAGGAGAAAAAGAAGGGATATATGGGAGAGTTTGGAAGGAGGAGAGGGTAGGATAAATATTGTAACTATCTTATAAAATCAAAAGTAAAAGATAATAAACAATATATGCTACACCATGCTTTAGTATTGTTTTATCTAAACGTAAATATGATTATATTTTGTCAAGGGAACATTCTTCTCTAGAACTTCCTAGTCTGTACTCATGGTCCCTCAGCAGACTTGGTACTTGGTCCTTAGCTTCTGTCAGTAATCTCAAGAAAGGAATCTGAAGGGAGGCTTTGTGATTTCTGTATTATCCCTCAGGTATTATCAGTCTTGCCATTCTCTGACCTGTGTTAGCATCCACACATTTCTTAGAATTAAATGCCAGAGGAAAACTTCCCTGAATAAGGGGTGTGCCTTTTCCAAATATTACATGAACTAGGTCAGTCCCCATCTTCTTTATGGAAAGAAGTCAAAGAAAACATCCAGAAGTGCTTCACCAGAGCGCTACGTATTGGTGGTGTAGGTATGTGCATGTATGTCTGTGTGTGCACATGCATGTGTGTTTATGTGTGTGCATGTGTGCATGTGTAGGTGTACGTGCATGTGTCGTACTGGTATCAAATTTGGGGTCTAGCACATGCTCAATGAGCCCTCCATATCCTAGCCCCATATTCATTTTTATACCAGTTCAATCATTTCTCTCATCTTCCTGAGGATAGATTCTCTTTGCTTTTGTTCCTCATTCTTTCTTCTGCAGAAAATCTTGGGAAGAGTCCCTGGTTTTGCACATTATATACACATTATAGTTATATGATACTACAGTAATTATTTATTTAGGAAGTGGGAAAACATGTCTGCTAAAGGAAAAATTACTTTTACTATGCTTTAATTATTAACCCAGCAGAACATGCTATATTGTCTTTTGTGTCAAAAGAAATAAAGAACCAGTGAAATGATTCAATAGGTAAAGCAGTTGATACCAAGCCTTGGTGACTTCAATCTCTAGGACCCATATAGTAGAAAGAGATGGCTTTTACATGGCTGCTGTGACACATGATCTCTCTCTCTCTCCCTCTCTCTCTCTCTCTCTCTCTCTCTCTCTCTCTCTCTTTCCTCTCCCTTTCCCCTCTCCCTCCTTCTCCCTCTTTCCTCTCTCACACAAACTAAAAAATATAGGTAAATACAAAAATACCAATATTGAAAAAGTAAATCCATCTGTGACAGGTTTGTTAGTCAGTTGGTGGAGAAAATAAATTCTGAATTTTGTAAGATCTAATGGTACTTCAGCTCCCTGATTCAATTTATAAAATGTACCAGCAAGAAGAGTGATAGCCTCGGTGGACATGGACCAGGAGTGAAAGGGCTCTACAATAGAGATGCTGGAATAACATGGGAATGTTGGGGGCATTTCTCTGGGAAGGCATGAGCAAGCCTTCCTAGGTGGACAAAAAAAAAAAGACAGTGTTGAACAAATATAGAAGCATCTGGACTTTGACAAAGATGGAGATGTGAGGTGCCCTGTGGACACTACAAGAGAAGAGTCAGACACAAACACTTGTCATTGATCCAGTGGATGTCTCTTCGGGGCAGGCTCCATCCTCCCTAATAAAATATTCTGGATTTCTGGAGAGCCAAGATCTGAGCCATGATAAAGTTGGATATGTGGGTGCAAATATCCAGCCACGAAGAGTGCGGCAGCTGAATGGGATAAGGAAAGGGTGAGGGTTTTAAGGCTTATGAAGTGGCAAAACTTTGAGGTGCCATCTAGTCTCTTTGAACTGGGAAATTGCAGAAAAATTTCATCAGGAACAAGAACTGAATTTCCCATCTGATTGTGAAGCCAAGAAGTCACAGCATTGACAATGAAAAAGATGTAGTGGCTGCTGTATCAGGTTGTTTTCTCTACAGTTCAGTCTGTAGCTAGCACAAGTTCTGGACACATACTTCAATTTTACCATCTCTGCAGCCAGAGCCCAACTCTGGTTCTTGCCTTTGTGCCCTGTGTTTGAAGCTTCCCAGCCTGGCTGAACCTTTCTGGCTGTATGTTGTGTTCATACCAATATCATCCCAATTCAGCTCTCTGATTTTCTACCTTAGGGCTTTACCTGAAGCTGAAAATTGTTCTCAGAAAGCATCCCCTTTGAAAATAGGAAAAATTACATCTCACAGGGAAATCCCTCAGCCAATGACAGTGCATGATGGTGAACATTTCCCCAGACCTCTGGTCCTCAAAGGAGCAGCTTTCCTTATCTCCCCAGATGGATTGAGCTTGCAGCAATACCCAGTTCAGTAATGCACAGTTATTGCTTTTGCTAATTATTCATTTTGCCCTTCCCTCCTCTGTACTTCTGGGATCAACTCAAGTGAAGGACGCATGTCTATCTCCCTTGGCCTCTGACCCCAGAAGACCCAAATTAAAATGGAGCTCAAGGCCCTTCTGATATCTCTTACCTTCCTCTTTCTAATTGTCCTCTGTTTACTTACGCTACTGTTTCTTACCAATGCCTGGCAACTGGCTTGGGTACTCTTGATTTTCATTAAAGCGATGGTTATTCAAATATCTTACTGTTTACTTCCTGGTAATTATGCTTTGATTTCTTTTCATAAGTATATATGGTTATATATTACTCTATGCCCTGCTTCTGGATTTCTGAATCCTGAATTCGGTTTTAGTTCTACCACCTCTAAAGTTGTGTCTGTTTTTTGAGAATGGACAGCAAGAATTCAGACCTACACAAATAATGCAATTGAATATCCAACTCTGAATCTTACCAATAACTTTTCAGGCTGCCAAAATAACAAATAAAGATATGTTTCATTACTAATTGTAACAGGAGCAATGCTGAAAGCTCTTCCCTCACAGATAGGACGGGTTCCTTAGGTAAAGAGAGGGGACTAGTGATACTCCATGGTACTCCACTCTTCATTTCTTCTGTTGTATAGAATATTACATCATCCTCTCTTAAAGATGTGCAGCGTGAGAGCAGAGGTGAAGCCTTGCCCAGACACGGCACATGCTCAAGCCTTTATTTTGTACTTGGCAGCCTTTGGGACTGTGAGCAACACATTTTAGTCTTCATAGATCACTCAGTCTATAGTAGTACATTATAGAGTTCCAATTAGATGAGGGCAAAACCCTTTCCTACCACAGGGCCATCTATTTGTTTTGGTTTAATGATTTTACAAATGAGCAAAGAAATGAGAAAATGACTGAGTGGCTGAAATAGAAAATTATGTCCTGAATATTTAACCTGGACTAAAATGCAGTCCTCTGTATTCTAGGCCAGGTTAGTTGTCCCCACCCCCACCCCCTTCCTCCCCACCTCTCTCTCTGTCTCTGTCTCTCTGTCTCTCTGTCTCTGTCTGTCTGTCTGTCTGTCTGTCTCTCTCTCTCTCTCTCTCTCTCTCTCTCTCTCTCTCTCTCTCTCTCTCTGTGTGTGTGTATGCACACCTGTGTTTGGAGGGGGTGGGGACGTTAAATGGAATAATTCCCTCAAAACTACAAGAAAGAGAAAGAAAGAAAGAAAGAAAGAAAGAAAGAAAGAAAGAAAGAAAGAAAGAAAGAAAGAAAGAAAGAAAGAAAGAAAGAAAGAAAGGAAGGAAGGAAGGAAGGAAGGAAGGAAGGAAGGAAGGAAGGAAGGAAGGAAGGAAGAAAGGAAGGAAGGAAGAAAGACATTCCTTAAACAGCCAGTGATAAGTCAACACTAACTCTTCAATTGTCATCAAAATGGAGATATTTTTCACAGCACCAAAAGAAAGAGTACTGGAATATAGCTCTAATTTATCATTTTATAGGAAGGTTTGCTTTAGCTTTGGAATGTCCTAAAGTATAGATAATCTTTTTGAAGGTGTAAAGAACTGCAACCCTATAAGTGGAACAACAATATTAACTAACCAGTAACCCCAGAGCTTGTGTCTCTAGTTGCATATGTAGCAGAGGATGGCCTCACCCATCAATGGGAGGAGAGGTCCTTGGTCTTGTGAAGATTATATGCCCCAGTACAGGGGAATGCCAGGGCCAGGAAGCGGGAGTGGATGAGTTGGGGAGCAGGGCAAGGGGAGGGTATAGGGGACTTTAGGGACAGCATTTGAAATGTAAATGAAGAAAATATCTAATAAAAAATATAAAAAAGGAGAACTAAATTTGCTTATTTTTATTGTTATTTCAAATGCTCCAATATATAACAAAGACACATGCTCCACTATGTTCATAGTAGCCTTATTTATAATAGTCAGAAGCTAGAAACAACTCAGATGTCCCCCAACAGAAGAATGAATACAGAAAACACGGTACAGTGGAGTACTACTAAGCTATTAAACACAATGACTTGATGAAATTTGCAGGCAAATGGATAGAACTAGAAAATATCCTGAGTGAGGTAACCCAGTCACAAAAAAACAACCAAACATGGTATGTACTCACTGATAAGTGGATATTAGTCCAAAAGCTCAGAATGCCCAACTCACAAACCATATGAAACTCAAGAAGAAAACCAAAGCATGAGTGCTTCAGTCATACTTAGAAGGGGGAACAAAATAATCATGGGAGGTAGAAGGTGCGAGGGATTTGGGTGGAAGAAAGGAGGGGGGAGGAGAGGGAAAAGGGGGTAGGAATAGGTATGAGAGGAGACGCTGGAGATGTACAGAGGGTCAGAAAATTGAACAGAGGTATGCAGCAATGGGAGATAGGGAACTAGGGGTAGCCACTAGAAAGCCCGACGTGTCAGGAAAGCAAGAGGCTCCCAGGACCCAAAGGGGATGACATTAGCTGAAATACCCAACAAAGAGAAGAGAGAATCTGTAGAGACCAGATCCAGAGGTTAGGCAATGCCCCCATTTGAGGGATGGGGCCACCCACCCATTTCAAAATTTTTAACCCAGAATTGCTCCTGTCTAATGGAAATACAGGAATAAAGAGTGAAACAGAGGCTGAAGGAAAGGCCATCCAGAGACTGTCTCACTTGGGGATGCATCCCATTTGCAGACATCAAACCCAGACACTATTGCTGATGCCAAGAAGTGCTTGTTGACAGGAGCCTGATATAGCTGTCTCTTGAGAGGTTCTGCCAGAGCCTGATCAATACAGATGCAGATGCTTGCAGCCAACCATTGGACTGAGCAAGGAGACCCCAATGGAGTAGTTAGGGAAAGGATTGAAGGGATTTGTAACCCCATAGGGAGAACAACAATATCAACCAACCAGACCCTTAAGAGCTCCAAGGGATTAAACCACCTTCCAAAGAGTACACATGGGGGGACCCATGGCTCCTGCTGTATATGTAGCAGAGTATGGCCTTATCTGGCATCAATAGAAGGAGAGGCCCTTGGTCCTGTGGAGGCTCCATGTCCCAGTGTCGGGGAATGCTAAGGTTATGAGGCAGGAGTGGATGGGAGGATGAAGGAGCACCCTCATAGAAGCTGGAGAAGGAGGGATAGGATAGGGAGTTTGTGGATGGGAAACTAGGAAAGAAGATAACATTTGAAATGTAAATAAATAAAATAACCAATTTCAAAAAAAAAAAAAAAAAAGCAGACTGAGCAAGCTATGATGTAAGCATCTCCCCTCCATGGCCTCCTCCACATCAGCTCCTGCCTCCAGGTTCCTGCCCTGCTTGAGTTCCTGTCCTGACTGCCTTTGATGACAAACACTGACAGAAGCAAAAGCTGAAGCCGAACAAACCCTTTCCTCCTCAACTTTAAAAAAACAAATTGTTCAATTGTTCCATGCAATATATTTAATAATATTCTTCCCCCACCCTCAACCTCTCCCTGATCTTCCCCATCCCTTTACCCACTCAGCTTCCTGTTTTCTTTCTTTCTCTCCACTCCATTCCTCCCTCAAAATTATTAATGCACAGGAACTTAAGAGAGAGAACTTTTGGGGTTGTTTGCCTTTTTTTTTTAATTTATTTTTTTACACTCCGAATTTTATTGCCCCCCCATGCACCCTCTGACTGTCCCACATCCTGTACCTCTTCCCTACCCGCCTGTCTCCATGAGGCTGTCACTACCTCCAACCCTCCACCGCACTTAACCTCTAAACTCCCTGGGGCCTCCAGTCTCTTGAGGGTTAGGTTCATCATCTTTGATTGAACACAGACCCCGTAGTCCTCTCTTGTATATGCATTGGGGGCCTCATAGCAGCTGTTGTATACTGCGTGTTTGATGGCTCAGTGTTTGATAGATCTCAGGGTTCCAGATCAATTGAGATTGCAAGCCCTTCTACAGGGTTGTCCTCCTCAGCTTCTTCTAGCCATCCCCTAATTCAACCACAGGGGTCAGCAGCTTCTGTCCTTTGGTTGGGTGCCAATATCTGCATCTGACTCTTTCGGCTGTCTGTTGGGTCTTCTGGGGTGCAGTCATACTATGTCCCTTTTTGTGAGCACTTCATAACCTCAGTAATCATGTCAGGCTTTGGGACCTCCCCTTGAGCTGGATCCCACTTTGGACCTGTCATTGGACCTTCTTTTCCTCCGGCTCCTCTCCATTTCCATTCCTGTAGTTCTTTCAGACAGGAACAATTATGGGTCAGAGTTTTGACTATGGGATGGCAGTCCCCTCCCTTATTTGATGTCCTGTCTTAGTGTTGGAGTTGGGTTCTTTAAGTTCCTTCTTCCTACTGTTGGACATTTCATCTAAGGTCCCTCCCTTTGAGTACTGAGAATTTCTTACCTCCCAGGTCTCTGGTGCATTCTGGTGGCTACCCCCAACATCCTACCTCCTAAAGTTTCCTGTTTAAATTTTTTTCTGCTGGCCCTCAGGGCTTCAGTCCTTTTCCATCACCCATAACCAGATCAGATTCCTTTCTCCCTCTCCACTCTCCACCTTCCATCCACTTTCACTCCCAGGTCCCTCCCTCCCACCCCATTTGTAATTAATTTCTTCTCTCTCCCAAATTGGACTGAGGAGTCCTCACTTGGCCACTTCAGCTTGTTGAACTTTTTGAGTTCTATGGACTGTATCATAGGTATTCTGTACCTTTTTTTTTTGGCTAATATCCAATTATTAGTCAGTATAGCATACATGTCCTTTTGGGTCTGAGTTACCTCACTCAGGATAATATTTTCCAGTTCCATCCACTTGTCTGCAAAACTCAGGATGTCCTCGTTCTTAATAGCTGAGTAGCATTCCATTGTGTAAATGAACCACATTTTTTGAATCCATTCTTCTATCATGGGACATCTGGATTGTTTCCACCTTCTGGTTATCACAAATAAGGCTGCTAAGAACATAGTGGAATATGTGCCCCTGTGGCATGGTGGGGCATCATTTGGGTATATTTCTAAGAGTGGTATAGCTGCGTCTTCAGGTAGATCTCTTTCCAATTTTCTGAAGAACCTCCAGATTGATTTCCAGAGTGCTTGAACGAGTTTGCAATCCTACCAGCAATGGAGGCGTGTTCCTCTTTCTCTACATCCTCTCCAACACGTGTTGTCACCTGAGGTTTTGATCTTAGCCATTCTGATTGATGTATGGTGGAACTTCAGGGTCAATTTGATTTGCATTTCTCAGATCACTAAGGTTTTTGAACATTGTGCTGGGTGCTTTTCAGCCATCAAGATTCTTCTGTTACGAATTCTCGATTTAGCTCTATACCCCATTTTTTGATTGGGTTGTTTGGTTTTTTGGTGGTTAGCTTCTTGAGTTCTTTAGATATTTTGGACATTAGCCCTCTATCAGATGTGGAGTTAGTGAAGATTTTTACCAATCTTTAGGTTGCTGATTTGTCTTGACTATGTCCTTTGCCTTACAGAAGTTTTCCAGTTTCTTGAGGTTCCATTTATAAATTTTTGATCTTGTCTTCCGGCCGGACCAGCACCGGGGTAGCTAGAGCGCAGGGTCTGCTGACACCCGCCAGCTACCCACGACCCCCACCACAGGATTTTGAGACTGCTGGTGAGTGGAACACAGCTTCTGCTCCAATCTTTAAACAGTGACAACGACAACAACTAACCCCAGAGATTACCAGATGGCGAAAGGTAAACGTAATAATCTTACTAACAGAAACCAAGACCACTCACCATCATCAGAACCCAGCACTCCCACTTCGCCCAGTCCAGGGCACCCCAACACATCGGAAAAGCTAGACACGGATCTAAAAGCATATCTCATGATGATGGTAGAGGACTTCAAGAAGGATTTTAATAACACACTTAAAGAAATACAAAGGAACACTGGTAAACGGGTAGAAGACAGTAAAGAGGAAGCACAAAAATCCCTTAAAGAATTGCAGGAGAACACTGCTAAAGAGTTACAAATCCTTAAAGAAAAACAGGATAACATAATCAAACAGGTAGAAGTCCTTACAGAAAAACAGGAAAACACATCCAAACAGATGATGGAAATGAACAAAACCATACTCGACCTAAAAAGGGAAGTAGACACAATAAAGAAAACCCAAAATGAGGCAACACTGGAGATAGAAACCCTAGGAAAGAAATCTGGAACCATAGATACCAGCATCAGCAACAGAATACAAGAGATGGAAGAGAGAATCTCAGGTGCAGAAGATTCCATAGAGAACATCGGCACAACAATCAAGGAAAATGTAAAATGCAAAAAGATCCTAACTCAAAACATCCAAGAAATACAGGACACAATGAGAAAACCAAACCTACGGATAATAGGAGTGGATGAGAATGAAGATTTTCAACTAAAAGGACCAGCAAACATCTTCAACAAAATTATAGAAGAAAACTTCCCAAATCTAAAGAAAGAGATGCCCATGAACATACAAGAAGCCTACAGAACTCCAAATAGACTGGACCAGAAAAGAAATACCTCCCGACACATAATAATCAGAACAACAAATGCTCTAAATAAAGATAGAATACTAAAAGCAGTAAGACAAAAAGGCCAAGTAACATATAAAGGCAAGCCTATCAGAATTACACCAGATTTCTCACCAGAGACTATAGAAGCCAGAAGATCCTGGACGGATGTTATACAGACACTAAAAGAACACAAACTCCAGCCCAGGCTACTATACCCAGCCAAACTCTCAATTAAAATAGATGGAGAAACCAAAGTATTCCACGACAAAACCAAATTCACACATTATCTCTCCACGAATCCAGCCCTTCAAAGGATAATAACAGAAAAAAACCAATACAAGGACAGGAACCACGCCCTAGAAACAACAAGAAGGTAATCCCTCAACAAACCTAAAAGAAGACAGCCACAAGAACAGAATGCCAACTTTAACAACAAAAATAACAGGAAACAACAATTACTTTTCCTTAATATCTCTTAATATCAATGGACTCAACTCCCCGATAAAAAGACATAGACTAACAAACTGGCTACACAAACAAGACCCAACATTTTGCTGTTTACAGGAAACTCATCTCAGAGAAAAAGATAGACATTACCTCAGAATGAAAGGCTGGAAAACAATTTTCCAAGCAAATGGTATGAAGAAACAAGCTGGAGTAGCCATTCTAATATCTGATAAGATTGACTTCCAACCCAAAGTCATTAAAAAAGACAGGGAGGGACACTTCATACTCATCAAAGGTAAAATCCTCCAAGAGGAACTATCAATCCTGAATATCTATGCTCCAAATACAAAGGCAGCCACATTCATAAAAGAAACTTTAGTAAATCTCAAAGCACACATTGCACCTCATACAATAATAGTGGGAGACTTCAACACACCACTTTCACCAATGGACAGATCATGGAAACAGAAACTAAACAGGGACACAGTGAAACTAACAGAAATTATGAATCAAATAAATCTGGCAGATATCTACAGAACATTCTATCCTAAAACAAAAGGATATACCTTCTTTTCAGCACCTCATGGTACCTTCTCCAAAATTGACCACATACTTGGTCACAAAACAGGCCTCAACAAATACAAAAATATTGAAATTGTCCCATGCATCCTATCAGATCACCATGGACTAAGGCTGATCTTCAATAACAAAATAAATAATAGAAAGCCAACCTTCACGTGGAAACTGAACAACACCCTTCTCAAAGATACCTTGGTCAAGGAAGGAATAAAGAAAGAAATTAAGGACTTTTTAGAGTTCAATGAAAATGAAGCCACAACATACCCAAACTTATGGGACGCAATGAAAGCATTTCTAAGAGGAAAACTCATAGCTCTGAGTGCCTCCAAAAGGAAACTAGAGAGAGCACACATTAGCAGCTTGACAAAATACCTAAAGCACTAGAACAAAAGGAAGCAAATTCACCCAAGAGGAGTAGATGGCAGGAAATAATCAAACTCAGGGGCAAAATCAACCAAGTGGAAACAAGAAGAACTATTCAAAGAATCAACCAATCAAGGAGCTGGTTCTTTGAGAAAATCAACAAGATAGATAAACCCTTAGCCAGACACACTAGAGGGCACAGGGAAAGCATCCTAATTAACAAAATCAGAAATGAAAAAGGAGACATAACAACAGATCCTGAAGACATCCAAAACACCATCAGATCCTTCTACCAAAGGCTATACTCAACAAAACTGGAGAACCTGGATGAAATGGAGAAGTTCCTAGACAGATACCAGGTACCAAAGTTGAATCAAGATCAGGTTAATGATCTAAACAGCCCTATATCCCCCAAAGAAATAGAAGCAGTCATTAATAGTCTCCCAACCAAAAAAAGCCCAGGACCAGATGGGTTTAGTGCAGAGTTCTATCAGACCTTCAAAGAAGATCTAATCCCAGTTCTTCACAAACTATTCCACAAAATAGAAACAGAAGGTACTCTACCCAACTCATTCTATGAAGCCACAATTACTCTGATATGTAAACCACAAAAAGACCCAACAAAGATAGAAAACTTCAGACCAATATCCCTTATGAATATTGATGCAAAAATCCTCAATAAATTCTTGCTAACCGAATCCAAGAACACATCAAAACAATCATCCATCCTGACCAAGTAGGTTTCATCCCAGGGATGCAGGGATGGTTCAATATACGGAAATCCATCAACGTAATCCAGTATATAAACAAACTCAAAGACAAAAACCACATGGTCATCTCATTAGATGCGGAAAAAGCATTTGACAAGATCCAACACCCATTCATGATAAAAGTCTTGGAAAGATCAGGAATTCAAGGCCCATACCTAAACATGATAAAAGCAATCTACAGCAAAACAATAGCCAACATCAAAGTAAATGGTGAGAAGCTTGAAGCAATCCCTCTAAAATCAGGGACTAGACAAGGCTGTCCACTTTCTCCATACCTATTCAACATTGTACTTGAAGTCCTAGCCAGAGCAATTCGACAACAAAAGGAGATCAAAGGGATACAAATTGGAAAAGACGAAGTCAAAATATCACTTTTTGCAGATGATATGATAGTATATATAAGTGACCCTAAAAATTCCACCAGAGAACTCCTAAGCCTGATAAACAGCTTCGGTGAAGTAGCTGGATATAAAATTAACTCAAACAAATCAATGGCCTTTCTCTACACAAAGAATAAACAGGCTGAGAAAGAAATTAGGGAAACAACACCCTTCTCAATAGTCACAAATAATATAAAATATCTTGGCGTGACTCTAACTAAGGAAGTGAAAGATCTGTATAATAAAAACTTCAAGTCTCTGAAGAAAGAAATTCTAGAAGATCTCAGAAGATGGAAAGATCTCCCATGCTCATGGATTGGCAGGATCAACATTGTAAAAATGGCTATCTTGCCAAAAGCAATCTACAGATTCAATGCAATCCCTATCAAAATTCCAAATCAATTCTTCAACGAATTAGAAAGTGCAATCTGCAAATTCATCTGGAATAACAAAAAACCTAGGATAGCAAAAACTCTTCTCAAGGATAAAAGAACCTCTGGTGGAATCACCATGCCTGACCTAAAGCTTTACTACAGAGCAATTGTGATAAAAACTGCATGGTACTGGTATAGTGACAGACAAATAGACCAATGGAATAGAATTGAAGACCCAGAAATGAACCCACACACCTAAGGTCACTTGACCTTCAACAAGGGAGCTAAAACCATCCAGTGGAAGAAAGACAGCATTTTCAACAAATGGTGCTGGCACAACTGGTTTTTAACATGTAGAAGAATGTGAATCGATCCATTCCTATCTCCTTGTACTAAGGTCAAGTCTAAGTGGATCAAGGAACTTCACATAAAACCAGAGACACTGAAACTTATAGAGGAGAAAGTGGGGAAAAGCCTTGAAGATATGGGCACAGGGGAAAAATTCTTGAATAGAACAGTAATGGCTTGTGCTGTAAGATCGAGAATTGGCAAGTGGGACCTCATGAAACTGCAAAGCTTCTGCAAGGCTAAAGACACCATCAATAAGACAAAAAAAAACACCAACAGATTGGGAAAGGATCTTCACCTATCCTAAATCAGATAAGGGACTAATATCCAATATATATAAAGAACTCAAGAAGGTGGACTCCAGAAAGTCAAATAACCCCATTAAAAAATGGGGCTCAGAACTGAACAAAGAATTCTCACCTGAGGAATACCGAATGGCAGAGAAGCACCTGAAAAAATGTTCAACATCCTTAATCATCAGGGAAATGCAAATCAAAACAACCCTGAGATTCCACCTCACACCAGTCAGAATGGCTAAGATCAAAAATTCAGGTGACAGCAGATGCTGACGAGGATGTGGAGAAAGAGGAACACTCCTCCATTGTTGGTGGGATTGCAAGCTTGTACAACCACTCTGGAAATCATCTGGCGGTTCCTCAGAAAATTGGACATAGTACTACCGGAGGATCCAGCAATACCTCTCCTGGGCATATATCCAGAAGATGTCCCAACCGGTAAAAAGGACACATGCTCCACTATGTTCATAGCAGCCCTATTTATAATAGCCAGAAGCTGGAAAGAACCCAGATGTCCCTCAACAGAGGAATGGATACAGAAATTATGGTACATTTACACAATGGAGTACTACTCAGCTATTAAAAAGAATGAATTTATGAAATTCCTAGCCAAATGAATGGACCTGGAGGGCATCATCTTGAGTGAAGTAACACAATCACAAAAGAACTCACACAATATGTATTCACTGATAAGTGGATATTAGCCCAAAACTTAGGATACCCAAGATATAAGATACAATTTACTAAATGCATGAAACTCAAGAAAAATGAAGACCAAAGTGTGGACACTGTGCCCCTTCTTAGAATTGGGAACAAAACACCCATGGAAGGAGTTACAAAGTTCGGAGCTGTGATGAAAGGATGGACCATTTAGAGACTGCCGTATCCAGGGATCCATCCCATAAGCAGCTTCTAAACGCTGACACCATTGCATACACTAGCAAGATTTTGCTGAAAGGACCCAAATATAGCTGTCTCTTGTGAGACGATGCAGGGGCCTAGCAAACACAGGAGTGGATGTTCACAGTCAGCTATTGGATGTATCACAGGGCTCCCAATGGAGAAGCTAGAGAAAGTACCCAAGGAGCTAAAGGGATCTGCAACCCTATTGTTGGAACAACATGATGTACTAACCAGAACCCCGGAGCTCTTGTCTCTAGCTGCATATGTATCGAAAGATGGCCTAGTCGGCCATCAATGGAAAGAGAGGCCCATTGGACTTGCAAACTTTATATGCCCCAATATAGGGGAATGCCAGGGCCAAAAGAATGGGAATGGGTGGGTAGGGAAGTGGGGGGCGCTATGGGGGACTTTTGGGATAGCATTGGAAATGTAACTGAGGAAAATATGTAATAAAAATATTAAAAATTAAAAATAAATAAATAAATAAATAAATTTTTGATCTTAGAGCATGAGCTATTGGAGTTCTGTTTAGGAAATTTCCCCCTGTGCCAATGAGTTCAAGGTTCTTTCCCAGTTTCTCTTCTGTTAGATTGAGTGTATCTAATTTTATTTTGAGGTTCTTGATCCACTTGGACTTGAGCTTTGTGCAAGGTGACAAATATAGGTCTGTTCTCATTTTTCTACATACACACAGCCAGCTAGACCAGCACCATTTATTGAAGATGCCTTTCTTTCAATTGTATATTTTTGGCATCTTTGTCAACTATCAAGTTTCCCTAAGCGTGTGGTTTTATTTCAGGGTCTTCAATTCTATTCCACTGATTAACGAATGTGTCTGTCTCTACACCAATACCATGCAGTTTTTAACACTATTGCTCTGTAATAAAACTTGAGGTAAGGGAGAGAAAGAACTTTTATATTTAGTAATTGGATTCTTATTTTTGTTCTCAGCTGCAATAGTTCATATTTGAATTAACTTGGCCTTTTATCAGACTCACATATCACTGTCAATTATCAATAAGATGCTGAAAAATTCTCAGGTGAGCTAAGATTGTCATAATGATAGTTAATAAATTGGGGGAGAAATTTCTTGCATCTACAAATAGCTTCCAACACATTGTTCCACAGTGTCCTTGCTGAGTGGCTGGTTACTTCAAAAACAACAAGAAAGAATGAATGACAAGGTCATGACATTCTAAACTGATGAAATATGAACAGCTTGAGGGAGATTCAGTGTTCTTTTTATACCAGCACCAGAGGCTTGGACATTATGTTTGAGGACTCTGACTCAGACTTAAAACTCAAAACATGAATGACCACTCAATTCCAGTTAATTAGTCCCAGAATAGAGAGGCACTCGACAGGTGGTCCAGAGAACATGTCTGAGTTGAAGATGAACGCAATGCTTAAAGACTCTATTGATAAATGGTCCTGCATTTGTTTTCATTGTAACATCTCAAATAACAATATGAACAGTTGACTATCCCGGAAGGCTACATGGAAACTAGCTTTGTCTAGAAATGCCTAAGTGGGTTTGGGACTTGTGTCAACCAAATTGGAGGTAATGAAAAAAGAAATCTTAGTGACTAGGTCAATTGAATGGTTCCACATCTTAAAGGATTTTTTTCAAAAGTTTTTTAAATTTAATATTATTCTTTGAGAATGTCAAATAATGTGTACTGGTCATATTGATTCCCTAGTTTCTATCTCTTGCCAGGTCCTCTCCTCCTTCCCTGCACACCCAAGAATAATTTTGCAGCCCAACTATTCTTGGATGTGTGGCTTTCCATTTTGGAGTTGACAGCTTACCAGGGGATACAATCTAAGGGGAAGCTATATCTCCCTCCCCCAGCAGCTAACAATTGTCAGTGGCTCCACAGCTAAGCTTGGGGTCTGTGGCCAACTCCTCTTCACCCTGAGTTTTTACCTGCCTTGGACTTATACAGGTTTTGTATATGCTGGCCAAAGCACTATGGATTCATATGTGCAGGTACCCTGCTTTGTGGATAATACTTCCACTCCTTTTGACTCTTCTAATCTGCATCAACTCTTCCACAATAATCCTTGAGTTCTTGGGTTGGTATATGAACTCCCTATAATGCTGAACATTCATCTTTATGTAAGTTTTTTGTTGTATCTGGCCAGTTATAGGTCTATGCATTAGTTACTATCTGCTGCAAATGAAAGCTTCTCAGATGAGGGTTTGGAAATGCATTGATCTGTGGGTATATTAAGTCATTGGCAGTCAGTTTAACACTATATACATTTAGTACATTAATAATGGGGGATTCCTTCTAGGGCCTATTACTGAATAGCTATGGGTCCTTAGCCTAATAATGATGTAAAGTATCTGTTTCCTCTTGTGGAGTGCAACTTAAATCAGAGAGTTATTCCCATAATCCTCTCGCTTCTGTTCTACCAGTAAGTATGTCTTTTCAGGTCAGGCATCATTGTATCGTGCACATTTTATACCTGGGAGTGATTGTCAACTGTTTCTCAGTCATTTGTGTTTCATCTTTTGAGAACTCTGTGTTTTAGTTTTATGCTACAACTTTAATTGGGTTGTTTTTCAGAAGTTTAAGGAGTCTTTTTTTTGTTTGTTTGTTTGCTTTTGCTCTTTTTTTTAAGCCTTTTACATATTATAGATACTAACCCTCTGTCAGATGTATAGGTAAGGCTTTTTTCTAATCTTGCTGCTTTTCTGGAGCAATGATGTCCTTTGCTGTATGCAAAATTTTGAGTTTCATGAGGTCCCACTTATTACCTCTTAGTTTTAATGCATGAATTTTCAAAATCCTGAGTTTCCAGCTTGGCTGAAAAAAGTAGACATCAGGTGGTGTCCACTTTGCTGCAATCCCTACTACTTCCAAGAATGCACCTCATCTTCACTAATTTAAATTCTCTTAGAACCTGCAAATACCAACATCTAAATATATCTTCATATTGAAAGAACAAAGCAAGTAAAACTAATTACTTCAAAAGATGCATGTCTATCAAGAGTGTGTATGTGTGTTTGTGTGTATGTGTTTGTGTGTATGTGTTTTTTTTTGTGTGAGTGTGTGTGTGTTGAGAATATCTTTCTGTAGTAGGAAGATCATATTTTTCAGGTATTTTAGCCAATGAAATCACAACCTCATGAATTTGATAACCCCAATGTTCATTTATGTGAAAATCATTCCTCTTTTCTCAGAAGGTAGATTTAGAGCCAATCAGACTGAGGGAATGGGAACCTTCCCCTACATTTGGGTAAATATTGATCTGAATTTCTACCCTTAAACAGTCGTATTTATATATGTGGAAGTATGTTTGTGTGGATTCACTCCCAAAGTTCCTAGTGAGTTTGTCAATATCTTCTCTAGCAAAGCCTGTAAAATATGTGACTTGCATGTTATGATTATGAAAACAAAACCAGTTTCCTCTTAATTTTGTGGATACCAGGTTTGCATACAGCATTAGCCATTTTCCTGTACATTTCCATTAGTAATGTCTTTGCTGATTAGTTTTTCTAAATTAGCATGTTTATCCATTAGCATATCAATATTGCTGCCAACCATCCTCTTAATTTTTAGTTTTCTTGTTGCAACAAAAAAATTTTTTTTGCCAATAAAAGCAGGCATTTCTTAAAGCCTTAATTAACTCTAGCACAATTCTTTTTTGCTTCTTTAATAATAGTGTATAATATTTACTAAGATTATAGATTTTGCCTTATTCAAAAACACCACTCACTCGAATAAGGAAAATCTTCACATTTTCAAATTTGGCATTAATGTCATCTTCTCAGAGTGAGACAGTTTCCCTCATGCCTGAGATGCTTTAGAGATATGGGATGTTTCAAGATCACTGCCAATAGAGCTTCAAAGGTAGGGGCTCCAGAAGTGTGAGAAGTTTTTCATCAATTCTGAAGTTGAGTGAGTTCTCTGTGAGTAGTTAAAGGGTAAACCATGCCTCTCCAGTTTGAATTCTCTTAGCACAGTCTCCTTATCCTTTTTATCTCACTGCAGACACGGAGAATTCTGGTTGACTCATAGATGTGAGACAAACAATTACATAAATCCCAGTTACCTACATAGAATAAGTTACACAGTATTTAATGAAGGACCCAGGAAGCACGTTAAAATAGTCTGTCTCTTAAAGACTCCTGTGCATAGTGTTATTCAGGGTAAGTTCTCTTGACTATAATAATTAAATACCTCCATTTTTTTTCTCCTGAATGTGGACACACTGCTGTTAAAGTTGTGCTTATCCAACTCTAAGCACCATCTTATTATGGGAAGTGCTGGTAATTATAAATGTTTGCATTTAAGTGTAGGGATTTTTTTCACACCTTTCTGGTGATTAAGATGGAAAATGATGAAGAAATTGATGATGTTGATAACTGGCTCTCATGTGCTGCTTGTGGGGGTGTGAATTGTCATGATCCATCCAGAGGGCAATTTGGTATTAACTCACAAATGCGAATAACCTTTTACTTACAAACTCCACATACGAGAGTTACTACTAAGGAAATAATTGGAAGAGAAGGCAAAAATTATTGCAGAAAGATGTTTGAGATTCTGGGAAACAAACAAACATTCTTCCTATTCTCTAATAGAAAGAAAATTGGTCAAAATTTTAAGACTACACAGTGGAATACTAGAAAGCCATAGAGACAGAATACCACCCCATACACACCATCAATATTCATATTTATATTAATACTTAATACTTAAATGAGTAAAAATTGTGAATTAATAGAGGAAGATATTTTTAAGGTATAAATTAAAAGAATAAGAATTATTATTGCTAATATCAGCTCATCAGTTACAAAAGCATTTTCCTGGATTTTGTAAACTTCTCTATGGTTTAAGGTTTGTGCAACTCTCAACAATTTTTCAAAAATTGGCAAATGTTTAATCTTCGTGTGGTGATTCCTTTCTTGATATATTACAACACTTGCTTTTGTCCCTTTACCGTAGTCTGTTTTAGAGACATCCTCACCTGTGCTGAGCTTGTCTAGGGATGAGGCCTGTCTCCCTCAAAGGAAGTTATGGGGATTTCTAAGGCCTTCCAGGGACCACATGATATTCTGTTCCCAGCAGCAAGAATGATTCCACTATGTTGTGGGAAGCTGCTATCAAACTGCTCAGGGCAGAGGTAGCATGAATTCCCATGGGTCGACTCCTTATAAGACTTGAAATGCTTTGTTGGAGAGATAAAGGCCAGGTATTCATGAAATGTGTAACTGTCATGGTAGGTCCTTTGAATTTTCTGCTAAACATCTTCCAGACACCTGCCCACCTCAAGAGCTGTCTGTATCACTATAAGTTGCATTTCTCTATTGATAACCATAGTCTTCTCATTACAGAGAGGTATGCTTTGTATTTTCATTCAAAGTCTCTCTAAGAAAAATTTTGTAATTATAAAATGAGGGAAATAGCATACAATATTTAGATAAACATTATTGTTAAGCAAGAATAATAAAGCAAAACAACAACAGCAGCAGCAGCAACACACACACACACACAAACCCTGATGACTCTGGATTGAAGAAGCATGATGAATAAACTAGTAAATGATGACAGGGATGAAGTACAAGAGTCAAAATAAAGAAAGGTCAGAGTGAGCGCATGTGCATGTGAGTATGTGTCTAAGTGTGTACACGCTTTGTGTGTGCGTGTGTGTGGGTGTGTGTGTGTATGTGCATAAGTGCATCTAGTTAGAATAATTACTATGAGCCTTGGAAAAGTTCACCTCTATATATTTCTTTTAATAAAATAAAACAAGGGCCATATTTATTAAGAGTTGGAGTCTTACTGTTCACAGTAGATTTATTGAACCATAACTCCCTTGGGGACACCAGTTAATCTCTTTCATATAAAGCAGGTACTTTCTCTGGTGAAAGGTATTGCATTTGACTCATTTTTGAGGTGCTAAGTTACCCAGCCTTGTATATTTCCTTTACTAAGATTAGACAGATTTGCAGTCACAAATAACCAAATCATCAAAGAATAATGTGGATAATGCAGCCATAATTTCAATCATGACTTTTCCTTAGCTGAAGACACGGTGCTTCCCTTTGGATACCCAAATAATTCAAGTAAAGGGATTTTTTTTTCAACTTTCCTGGATTCATATCTAAGAACATAAAATATTTTCACAATACAAGTACATTTACCAAGAGCAAATGTTTAAACAAAAGAACTAGGGTTCTTAATGAAACACCCTCAGGAAAATGTTTAAACTTTGCCCTTAAGTTTACTTTGTTCACTAATAGGCTTCTATTTCGAGTAGAGAGTAGGAAGGGTAAGTTCAATGTGTTAATAAGAAAAAAGTAATAATATTTAATTAATTCTGGCTGAACACACATGGTTTAATATACTTGGCAATATCATTCTATCACATGATATGATAATTTAATGGAACTTTTTTATTTAAATTGCTGGCAAGTTTATGAAATTATAAAGCAAATAGGCCATGCACTTGGGTGTAATTGACTGTATAAATGTGTTTTATACTATACTGTTGGCAAATTAGCCAATCCCTGTCATGGAATCAATTATTATCTAGCTGAATTCCACAAACACAATAGCAGAAATATTGCATTTATACAAAAACCACTCTGATTGTTAATCTTACAGTGTGCATCTTAAAGCAAAGCAATAAACATTTATACACTGGATAATCGTCTTAAGATAATGCCACTGCCAAATGACGCACATTTAAAGATTCCTTGTTGCTGGAGATAGTCGTTTGGGTTCCATTTCTGCTTGCCTCTCTGGATCAATGAAAATGATAATGGAAGTTTCACTAGTTCAAGTTAAGTAGGTTTCAGACATCTGACCCTGTATAAACAATGCACACTGCTCACAGCCCGCGTGACCTTACTCAAAAGCCATTGGAAAAACAACAGGCCAAGTATTTAAACAGAGCTATTATTTTTTCAAATGATCTCATGCATGGTACCTCTTGACAATATCCAGAGTAAAAGGTATGCTATGAACGCCTCCTACCCCCCCCCCCAAAAAAAAAACTAGATAAAGCAGGCACAAGGGGCAGGCTTTCCACACAGTAACTGTGCTATTCAGATGCCCTTATAAGTTATCTCCAGCAGGAGTTGCTGTAAACTGCTTGAAGGAAAATTCTCCAGGTTAGCTTCTCAGATTATGTGTTCAAAAGAAGTGTGAAGAGCCAAAGGATGTTTGTAATACTACTTTCTAAACTGAACTTGAGAGACAAATTGGACCAGGTTCTGGGTGTTTACCTTCTATTTTCTCGTTGATGTGTTAAAAATCTCATGGTCTTTATTTCCTGACTTGCTTGTTAAGAACATTAGATTGGGGAGTCAGGTGGTTCAAGGCAAAATGACAAATATCAAAGTAGCAGAATTGTATGTCTGTGCACATATTCAGATTCCAGATATTAATATCTGTTCTTCCCTTGAGTTGGAAATCTAAACAGCAAGCCCATTTTTATATAGACTCTGAGAAGAAACTACTTTTGAAAAAGATAACGCTATGGTGTCCCTAACCCAGAATACAGTGAACACACTCACTTCATGAATCTTCATCCAAAGGCAATAGTCTGCTCTTATCATCTAACAGGAACTAGCTTCCTTTCAACATGATCTCCTGCGTGATCTTTTCATGTTCTCTCGAGTCAGTGGAATATGGAATCTGTTTTAGCCAAGATCTTTTTGAGTTTTCACTCCTGGAAAACAAACACACAGGTTGTTCAAATGAGGCTCTAGTAACTTGTGATATACGGTCATTATTACTGTTACAATAGTTCAAATGTGTTTAGCCCATGAATCGTTTCTTATTGCTCTTCTTATCTTCCTAGATAAATTAGAATGTTTATATAATTATGTATCACTTACATGTATGTGTTCATTTGTGTTGTGAGTATAGGATATGCAATGTTTGTAGAGTGTGTGGACCTGGGCCTGCAGAGGCCCAAATAGGATTCCTGGAACCTTGTTCTATCAATTGTTGTCTTACTCTCTCGACACAGAGTCTCTCAGTGAAAGTGATCCTAGGCTGGCAGCTAGAAAGCTCCCACAAACTCCCTTTTCCTGTCCTTGCCCAGAGATTACATATGGGGTAGCCACACCCTGGCTTCATTACACTGGTACTGGGTCTGAGTTAGGACCCACATGCTCATGCAATAAGAGCTCTTTCCTATACAGCCACCTCTTCTGCTTCAGAGAAAAATTTAAAAACCTATTAAAGACCACCTTTTTTAAGAAGCCATGTGTGACTTGGCTAACACTTTAGTCTTCTCTGTATGTGAAGTGTTTTGGTCCTAAATCTGGTAGCATTTCACCCGACTTAAAGAATGGCTTGAATGACTATTTCCCTCAATAACCTTTAACATAATATTTCTTTTACACCCTCCAAAGCTTTTCAAGGGCTACCATTTAAGAATTTTTATAAGATTTTTTTTTAAATTACATCTATAGGTGTCTGTATGGGTATCACATTTATGTAGGTGACTGTGGGGGTAGTAGAAATTGTCTGATACCCTGGAACTGGAGTAGCAGGCAGTTAGGAGACACATGATATGGGTTCTGGCAGTCAAACCTGGATACTCTACAAAAACAAAGAGTAAGTATGTTTAACTACTGAGACATCTCTCTAGTCCTAACTGGCATTTATTAATAGAAGGACAGACGAATTGATTGTCAAGTGAATAAAAGTATCACTTATATTACATTGGAAGACCAAGACCGGTTCAGCCAGTTTTTTTCTATATTATCCTTATAAGATAAGAAAGAATGAAGTAGAAATATCCTATCTCAGCCATCTTCCATATATTTTGGAGTCTCGGAAGAGCATAGCCGTTTAGTAAGTTTTGGAAAACATTTCATTCATTTGCATGTGATTCATGCCAGAGATCTGCCAGAAGAATAGAGATACGAATCAAAAATGTTCTGAATCATTATTCTCCAGATAGAAGTAATTATCTATGCCCAGGAGAATCTCCCAAAGGGACAACATGACACTTACCACAGAAGAATTTATAGCTCTTACACATATTTGAAACGTTTTTTTTAAAAAGTTGGCATTTTGAAAAGAATCACATGGAATCTGTGGGTGCCCTCAGGCCTTCAGAGTTCCAGTGAATCTTGCCAAATATTACACATTGAAGATCAACAACTTGATTGGCACCCCTAAGCTGGATCAAAAGGTGTGTATCTTCTTAAGGAGGTAGCTTTTACAGTAGAGATGGTGGCTCTTATAGTCCGAGTTTTCCACGGGATATTTTTCTCAAGTGTGTTTTGGTACTCCCCAAGTGTTAGAGGGAATTCAAATTAATTTAGGAAGTTTAATGTCTTAATCTTCATCAAATGAAAATGATTTATTCCTTTTCTACTTGGTAGTCATAGCTCAGTTTGGTTTCCTCCTCTCTATAACCCATACAAGTGGTATTTAGAAGGTTTTAAGTAGAAGCTATGGAATGGCTTCCTTAAATTTCCCTCAGTTGACTCTCCACAAGAGGACCCAGAAAGGGCAGGCAACAGTCATGAGGCTCTTAAGACACTCAGGTTTGCTATTGTTGGTATTACTTATTATTATTATCCTTTCATATAATAAATCTACCAAAGTTTCCCTCCATCCAATCTTCCCAGTCACTGCTCCTCCATTAAAGGAACAGGCCTCCCAGGGATATCAACCAAA
This sequence comes from Mus caroli, assembly GCF_978045245.1. Taxonomy (NCBI): domain Eukaryota; kingdom Metazoa; phylum Chordata; class Mammalia; order Rodentia; family Muridae; genus Mus; species Mus caroli. The sequence continues at coordinate 42,373,525 of NW_028227273.1, forward strand.
CATGGCATAACAAGTTACAATAAGACATAAACCCTCATATCAAGACTGGATTAGGCAACCCAGTAAAAGGAAAAGGGTCCCAAGAGCAGGCAAAAGGAGTCGTAGATAACCCCTACTCCCACTGTTAGTAATCCCACAATAACAGCAAGCTACACAAACCGTAATGAGTAAAAAAGACCTGACTCAGACCCATCCAGATTCCCTGATTGTCACTTCAGGGTCTATAAGTCCCAATGAGCCCTGAGTGGTTGATTCCATGGACTGTGTTCTCCTTGTGTCTTCCACCCCTCTGGCTCACATAATCCTTCCTCTCTCTACCTCTACTTAATGTTTGGTTGTGGGTCTCTGCAGCTGTTCCCCTCAGTTGCTGGATGGAACTTCTCTGGTGTTGATTTGGTTAGGCTCTGATCTATGAGTATGAATATAGCAGAATATCATTAAGAATCATTTCATTGATCCCCACACACTTTTTTTAGTCTATTTGGTTCTAGCCTAGGTGTCTGGGCTATACAACTTCTGGTTCCTGGCCACCTTATCAATGTGAGGTATAGACTCCTTCTCCTGGTGTGGGCCTCCAGCCACCCACTTATCTCTACAGTTGAATACTTCAAGAAAAGCACATCCATTTTTGGGTTTAATGTTTTAAATGTAAATTTATTTATTTGTTTTGTGTCTATGTGGGCTGATACTCGTGGCAGGGAGAGTATGTGGAGATCAGAAAACAACTCTCCAAAGTTGAGTCTATCCTAATATGGGGGCAAACCTCAGGTCATAGGCCTTCCACACAAGTGCCTCTACTTGTTGAACTAGCTCAAGGTACAATTACTTTGTTTATTTATTTGTTTATAATTAAATGGGTGATTAACATGAGCACACTCTGGTAACTCTACCTGCTCAAAAAAAAAAAAAATAGATGCTTTACATCTGTTATTGTTCTTGAAATTATGACCAACCAGAGTTCTTAATTACTAGTCCATGTGTGCAGTTGAATGACCCAAAACTGGCAGGCTTCTTTAGGCTACTCTCTGTGTATTCCAGCAAGATCTTATACCTTCAGGGTTCTCCAAAACTAAGGTATACACAAACCTGCTATTAAATGGCAGAGTTTGGGGCTGGTGAGATGGCTCAGTGGGTAAGAGCACCCGACTGCTCTTCCGAAGGTCCGGAGTTCAAATCCCAGCAACCACATGGTGGCTCACAACCATCTGCAATGGGATCTGATGCCCTCTTCTGGGGTGTTTGAAGAAAGTGACAGTGTATGCCTATTAAACAAATACGTAAATAAATCTGAAAAAAAAAAAACCACAAAAAAAAAATGGCAGAGTTTGGTCATAGATTCAAAGGCAGGCCTACCTGTCTAACTGCACTTGGATTATCGGACTATCCAATTAAGGTATCAAACATGGGTTGGCCCTTTATGATACTCTGGGTTCCTCAACTGTGATACACAGGTTAAATTTAGATGTTCAGTGATGCAGACATTCTGGAAAAAAAATCTTTCAAAACCCTTATGAAAGAACTCACTTAGAAATTTTGAAAAGCTTAGAGTTGTAGATACCATATCTTGTAACCACTATGCTTTATTTTATCCACAGGGGCCTGGGGGGGGGGGGGGTTGTCCATTGTTTCAGCCTCGGTCAGCAATAGCTAGCTCTATCTTTAGAGTGGACAGGAATGTTTATTAGACATTTAGTTTCACATGGCTCAAACAGAAATTGATTCTTGTTTTAAAAGAGACAATATTAACTAAAAACCAGTCATGCAGCATGCCTCCATGGAGTTATGGACTACACAAGGGATAGGTTTATGCTTCATCCAAGGTCCTTATAGCTCCTGTTCCCTGCTGTTGTACCAACTGGGAAATTTTTAATTGTCATCTCTTGGCCTGGCAGATGGCCAAACCCCTGTTCTCTGCTGGCACCATGACTAATGACAAAGCCACTGTGAGATGTCACACAGAAGCCTAGAAGCAGCCCGTGGGACTGTCCACTGCATTACTTGTTCCTTACACTGGTCCTACCTGCTCCTTTCCTTTACCTCCAGGGAAGAGCATCTTGATACATTGCCTAGTGTAGCATTCCTTGTCTCAGGATCCACTCCTAGGGAACTGAACTGAGAGGGCCTATATCATGACGGCTTCACCCAAACCAAGAAGTACTGTGTACTGTTCATAAATGTCTCTGTTCCCAAAGGAAAATAGGGAAGACAGAGAGAAGAGAGAACAGATCAGGGGGTGGGGACCAAGTAATGGAGGAAGGCAGCAAGCAGGAGGTAGACAAAGAGGAACACATGGAAATGGCAGGAAACAGCCTAGTGTCCTGTGTAATGTGTATTTCTTGAGTTACCTGTTGTTTGGGAAAGAATAATTTGCTCATGCTCAGCAAAAGGAATTAAGGATATCTTTATTTGTTTTTTGGTTGGTTGATTGATGATTGATTGGTTAGTTGATTTGTTTAAGTAAATAAGCCAGATTGTTCCTGCTAGGAAGAGAAAACTACTGTCTTCGATCTTCACACCCAGCCACACCCACATATACTTAACTGAAATCTGAGAAAGTTCAGGTCCAGACCACACTCTCAAGGATATCATGTATCACAGTTTCTCAGGCTCAAATTACCAGCATCTGCTCAGACTACAAAAATTAGGCAATCATGTGAGGATGACATCTCTTTATCCTATGTTTGAATGAGTTGGAGAGTTATAAGTAAATATATATATATATATATATATATATATATATATATATATATATGGCATAATTAGGTGGCATAATTAGGTGCCCATTGCTGTGGCAGATATATTAAAGTAATTGTCAAGGCTGTATTGAAAATAATTGTGTACCAGTATTGCTCCTGCTAGGGATGATAGTACAATATTTAGGATAGTCTGTTCTAAGTGGTTGTTTAGAAAATAAACTAAACTCTGGTTGTAGAATCATATAATTTGCTTAAATTTAACTTTTCAAAATGTAATCTTCAGAAGTAAAGCAAGAGACGACAAACAGGTTGTCAATAAACTTTTACTAATCCACGTAATCTCAAAAAATGTATATACAAAAACAAGCATGTGTGCACACATATTCATGTATAAGAATTTGTATAGATACATGTACTTAGACAAGTTCTGCTTTATTCTTCAGCTTTTAAAACATAGTTTTATAAAAATTAAATTAGCTTCCTCCTTGTTTTATTCCTCCTCTTATTCTTCCTCCTCCTTACCCTTCTCTTTATCTTCCTTGTACATAATATTCTTCTTCAGAAAGAGTCTTTCTATGTAGCTCTGAATATCCTGGGATTCATGATGTAGTTCAAAGTGCCCTTGAACTCATGGGAATATGCCTACCTCTACCTCCCAAGTCCTGAGAAGTGCCTAAATTGCACTTCTTATTAATGAAAGCAAATCAGAATGTAGTACTTGCTAAGAAATTGATTTGATTTGATGTTGAAAAGACTATAGGGAAGGATATACCTATCTTAGGAACTGGATATTCTAGATATGTTTCTGAAGATGTCCTTCATATTCTTGAATTCTTGCCTTCCCTGGATGTCGTCCTGAAGATGTGCCTCAGATCCACAGGTTCTTGCTTGCTCAGATGTCACCTTCTCAGAAGGTTCAATACTGAGTTTCCTTTTAAAGTTGTGTTTCCCAGTCACTCAGATTTATATTCGATGCTAGCTTCTTCCTATAGCATCTATATTCTACAAAAATTTAATTAAAGCATTTAATTGTATGTAAAAAGTTACCCAGGTCTAGCGATATGGCTCAGTGGTTAAAGCCATGGGCTGCTCTTCCAGGGGTCCCATGTTCAATTCTCAGCATTCAAGTTTGGTTCTCAGCACCCAATTGGTGAGTTACAGTCATCTGTAACTATAGTTCTAAAGGATCCAACACCTTTTCCTGACTCTCTTGCACATCATGCATGCACATGGTGTACAGACATACATGCAAGTAAAACACTCACATAAAATAATTACATCTAACAATTTTAAAAAGAAAATTTTGAAAAGCCACTCTAAAAGTAAGGATAATGGGGCATAAAGTTGGTTGGTTCAAGCAAGGTAATAAACAACAACAAAAATACCTATGAGGAAAAAACAAAGAGTAGAAAGATGGAATTTATTAGAGTTGTTGTCAATTGTCAAGTTCTGTGGTAGATTGATTACTTAGTATACAAGTGGACCTGCATTAAAGTACCAGCAACATAGGAGCGCAAAGAAGGTCTTTATTGGTTCATATAAAGTAAAAAATAGTCATTTATTGAGATGGTTCACCCATGGTCCACACATGTCAAAGAATATTCTGTTTCTTTCTTTTCTTCTGTTTGATTTCGTATTTATTCCTAGAAAATATTTTGTATGCAACATGAAGGATATGTGAATCTCTTGACGTACATTTGCTTCTGAATCAAAACATGTTGTTAGAGTAAGCAGAAAATCGCACGATCACTTACAACCAGAGAGACATCTTACCACCTATAATCTAGGCACAAGATCTGTTAAAAGGGATTTCCAGCGATTGCTAAGGACCTGCTCTCCATTCCATAACTATAAGCCCTAGACTCCAATGACAGACAACTGCATTCTTTGAATGGTTGTTTTTTTAAAAATGTTCTTAATATTAAGTAAAGTGGGTTCAGCTCTTTTCTCCAAACTGTCCTTTTCTACTGTGGCTAATGTACATCCCTCTCCTGCCTGGAACATCATTTCAACCTCTGGTAGATAGTTAGTTATGTCTCCCCTCTGTCTCCTTTGACTTGAATGAATATTTCCAGGTTGTATGCCTTTCCTCACAGGCATTCCTTTCTAAACCCTCTCTTATTTTTTGTTAGCCTCATCTGAACTACCTACAGCCTACCTTCTTAAAGGAAACATAGGCTCTGATAGCCTCATCTGAAACACAGCCATTTCTTCAGAGAACATCAGTTCTTTTGTTGAATTTCTCTTTTACACTGAGAAAGCCTCTTCAAAACTGACAGGTGGCTTTTGCGATTGCTTAACTGGTATTCCCCAGTTTTCCAGCTATTTGGAAATTTACCAAATGTCATCATCAGACCCCTGCACAGATGTACCAAATATAATGAAGCAATTATTTAAAAGAACATAAAACTAATTGTTTAAAAAAAAATTTAAACCTCTCCAAGTCGCTCCAGCTGTTAACTGTGACCTGTTTTCGGCAGGAAGTTTACCAGAGAGGAAGAATGCACTGTCTGCAGGTGTGATTGCCCCTTGACATGGGTAACTCCAATTTTCATTTTTTTGTTTGGCTGTTCATGTTTCATTTTTTATTTTTTTTAATTATTTCATTATACATACAAGGGCTTTATTAGGATGTGAAAGCAACTACTTTTCAAAGTTACAATAGATACCAAAGTGTTATAAAATTATAAAATTAGAAAAGGAAATCCCAATGGACATACATCCACCTGTCATTATATAATAAATGGGCTGACGATATTTTTATTGTTACAAACTTAACACGATGTCATACTGCTTCTTTGTGTAAAGGTGCTGTTCAAGGGAGAGCATGATGCAGGCTGCATTAGTACCATTGCATTTGCTGATAATGTGATACAATGCATTGTCTGATTATCCACACAGGTTCTGTAACACACCACGTCGCCATCCAGCTATACGTCTTTAATGAAACTTGAAACCTTTGTGCAATATCAATCTGCCAAAGAAAAGTAGTCCCTTTGCAGGTGATATAAGCAAACTCAGCTGCTTCCCTTTTAAACTTACAGTTTCATCTTCCACAATCAATCTAGTTGCTACGATTATCTCTGTGACAGCTGTTAAGTGGAGAGATGTTTAATTCTCCCTAGGTGTTATTATATACTTATTTTATGTTCATTTGTTTTCACTCATCTAACTGCTTCATTGGAATGAAATCTCCCCAATGGCTGCCTTGGGTTATGAGAACTCCACATCTCATCCCTGAATAAGCCTTCCCTGACCTGAAAAAAAGCATTTTACTGCCCTATAAAAATAAATCTTTTGCTAGGTCTGTTCTACTACTTATGATTAGGTCCATATTTCCCAAGAAGGTATTCTAGTATGATGTAACAGTCTATGACAAAAGGGCCCTTGGATCACATAGGCCTGAGCCATGTATCTTAGTCTCTTTCTAGAAGATCACAATTCCCCAATGAATAGTGAAGACTTTTTGAAAGCCTGCGGATGAAGAAAATCTGCTCAAGGCAGTGTGCCTCACCCTCTGTGACTTGTGTATATCACCCACACCCACCTCTATTTCCCACAGGTGGCTCTCATTGACAGCATTTGACAGTCAGTTGGAATGCTGCAACTCATAGATTTTTAACAATAGTTCATATAAGGATGACTTCTATGTGGAGCAGAGCTTTCTAAGTGCAAAAAAAAAATATATCAGTGGTGTTTCTTTACTGTTTAGGTTCTTTATGGAACATCTATTCATTCAATACATTTTTACATAGTGTTTGTTATTCTAGGGTGTAGGTATCAATCCAGAAAACACAAATTTTCCATCTTGGTGAAATTGGGCATGTTGCATTGGGAGTAGGTACACATTCATCTCTCTGCTTTATAGATGAATAAAATGATGCTTGGTGGTCTTACTGAAAGTTCCCCTAACATCACAGAGACAGGACTCATCACAGACAGATATCTGAAGACATATGTAGACCTTCTTATGAGGCTCCAGCCTCCCAGGTGCTGACCATTGCTGCAGCAGTTACAGCCGAGACACATAGTAGATGACATCAGGGGAGTCAAACCCCAAACTCAGAGACAGCTCATCAACTCTATTAACCGGAAGATTCTTGATTACCTGTTAGAATGCCTTCAGAAATTACCTATAATAATAGGAAGAGTCAGAGCTAGAGGTAAATTCATGCTAGTAAATTACACTCTTCTCTTTTGCAAGACAGTTTTGCATCAGCAATCTCATTCGAGGCTTTCATCCTTGGTGCCTAACCTAAATTTACTGAGAAACTTAATCTATATATTTACAAATCAGTGCCCTAACACCCATCTTTAAGTTCCCATAAACCTCTTATTCTGCCTCTCACAGTCAAGAAAATGCTACATACCAAAAATATCCCCAAATCTCTGGACCCTACCTGCTTCTCATGGAGATACAGAACAGGTTCTGAATTTGTGTCTGACTTGCACCTCACTTGTCCTCCAAGGCAGAAATTTTATTTGTATCTTAAGCATATTATTGCATTAAAAGCACCCTTTGTTTTTGGAAGAGAAGACTGCAAGCCAAGTTTCCAGGTTTCTCCACATATATCAATAAAGGGATCACAGCCCCTCTGGTCATTATGATGTTACCTTTGTTCTTCTAATTCATCCAATACATAAACAAGGGAGCTGTTGACACTTGCCTCTCTGACAGTGAATGAGAATTAATTATTCTATTTGCATGTTAAACACCAGAACTTTATATTCAAACAATATGACACCCAAATATGAAATAATAGTCACATGACTATTATGTCCAACTACACAAATATGACAGAATAGTTAATTACATAGTTATAATAGTCAAATAGTGAAGGCAGAGAGATCCTACCACTGAAATGAAGGACTGTTGATTACAATTGACATTAGATACACCAATCATATAAATAAAATGCAGTCGCATTTTTTATAAACCAAGTTTGCTAAGTGTGTTAGATAGCTGATCCTCAGAACCACATTGTGAGACTGGCAATATTTTCACCCCTTTTATCATTGAGTAAAGTGACCAATAGAAATATATCTAGCACCAAGGTCATGCAAGGTAAGGAGGCCAGAATTTACAGTCAGCCATCAGAATTTGCAGATATTATCTGCATAGCTGTGCTAACCTGACTATTGGATCTAGGTATGCTGACTTACAGAAATAATAAAACAAAATAACATCCTCTGAGGCCATGTTTCCTCTTAGATTCTAATGAACCACACACTCTGTCACATCCCCAAACCTTGGTCTGCCCCACAGACTTGGCTAGAACATTGGTTCTAAACATACCCTCTCCCCACCACAGGACCACCAACCTCTGCAATACCCTGCATCTTGCTAGATCCATCCCATCTTCAATCCTCCCTTTCTCTCATTAGTCTTTCCAGATGAGCTATTCTGGGCTTGCTCATTTATCTTAACCATTGCTTTGCATCACTGGGTTGGGGCAAACATTGGGTTTTATTAATTGTTATATTATTTTTTCCTGAGTTATATAGGAAATAAAAAATAAATAAAGGAATGAAATGAAGAGGGAGTTGAGTTAAATCTTGCTGAATATAAATTCTAATATAATATTCTTATAATAGAATTGTCAATACCCCCTCCAGTCATCACCAAATGCACTGCCTTGTCGTTTTCCTTCCTTAGGACCTCATAAGATGAGATGAAGAAGGTTGGCTGTTTTCCTAATGTTACCATGACAGGATTACCAAGAAACCCTGAGAATACATACATATAAAAGGCTGCTAAATTATACATATTTTTATTTTGTATAATTAAATAAAGATAAATGTAAGGAAGTTCTGGAATTTAGAGCTAAAAAGGCCTTCAAACAGCATCATTGTGTCTATTCACTTTGGCTTAACGAGATGGAAATACAGGGAGGTAAACTGCAGTGACCAAATGTATAACAGCTTTAAAGATGGGTCTATAGAATATTGACTTTCTCATTTAGAATAGACTTTTGCATTTAAACCAAGTTAATATCTCGACATTCTTTCTTTAGTACTCAAGGCCAACACAAGGTTGTAAGGGCTTAATAAGAAAAGGAAAAGAAAGTCATATGCATAAAATTGAATAAATACATACATAGAACAAGAATATAGTCTACAATATTTTAAAATGCTGAAAAGTAGAGCAAGTATTCAAAATACTAAATAGCAACAATATTTGTTTGCATTAATGTTCCTCAAACCTGTCTATTATTTTGAGATTATTGAGTTAGTGATAGCAAAAGAATCTTCTCTAATAATACGCTAAATTTTTAAAAATTAATATATATATATATATATATATATTTTAGTTACTAGTTAAATGAGGAATTTCCCCCAGATTAAAGACATCACCATTGGATATTTTTGGCAGGTATTTATGTGTAGAAGCAGAGCCATGACCACTTAAGCTACCTCAGACAGAACCAGGCTCATAACGAGAAATGAGTGTGTGAGCACAAAGTCAACAGACTTGAAGGAAGTCAATGCTTCCTGGGTACCAGTCACTGTGGGTAGTGGCAATATAAACAATAAATGTGGGTCTTCCTTACACTTTGGAAAAAAAGATAAATGGAAAAGAAGAATCCAGTGTCATGATGACAACAGGGTGTTGAATAAAGGACCTCTGCATCTTTTTCAGAGGGCTGTTGTGGGGAGACATTTACAGAGGAAGTGACTTCAAGGTGCATGCTGAAGGATGGATCAAATGAGGAGGAAATCATCAGAACAATGTGTACAAAGATGAAGAACCAGCAAAGAAGGTGCCACAGCTTTGTTAGACCTAAAATGAAGATGGAAGATAGCATCTTTAGAGATTTAACAGACAAGAACCCATACATGCAAAACCATGTATTTTCTGCTGCAGTTGAGCAGTGTTTATGTCAAGAGGCCCTTTGTCTTAACCAGTTTGCTCTGCTAGAATAGGATCTGATATATAGGGTGGGTAAAAGAGAACATTCATTTCTTATAGATCCAGAAGCTCAAAGTTCAAGGTCAAAGTTCTCACAGACCTAGTATCTCCTGCAGATCCTTCTTCTCCCACTGTATAGACAGATATCTTTTTATTTCAGATATTTGGTACCTAAAGGAGAGAGGATAGAGGAAAGAGAGACAAAGAGAAAAATGAAGAGATGTGATGCAGCTATGCTGTATACTTTAAAAGACACAAATTGAATTTTGAGGACTTCACTTTTGTGATTAATTTACTTCCTATGGGCTTTATCTCCAAAACCTTCATATTGATGGTGAGAATTTCAAAAAAAGACTGTAGGTTATCGTATACATTCACTCCACAGACACTAAAGAACATGTTCTTCATGTGAGGAGCAATATGACCTTGGTTCTGTGAATAGGGTTGACTTCAAGGAGGAAGAAGCAGGCACTGTAAGCTACGAAGCACCAGGTCAAACACCTGAGTCTGGGTGAGGCTGTGATTGAGATGATGGGGCACATTGGTAATGAAAAAGAAGAAGAAGAAGAAGAAGAAGAAGAAGAAGAAGAAGAAGAAGAAGAAGAAGAAGAAGAAGAAGAAGAAGAAGAAGAGTTCTCGATTGTATAAACAAGGATGGGTACCAATTCCTAAGCTGAGAGCAGTATAGGCATCCCATCAGTATTCTCCCATGTAATTTTTTTCACATAAATATGTGTGCATGCTTTAATATATCTTAAAGAAAAAAAGGTACGGAAGATAATCCTTGAACCTAGAGGTGGATCAGAGATTAAGAGCACTTGCTATGCACACACACACACACACACACACGCCTCTATACACAGATATACACATATATAAGGTATTTTAAATTATTTTTCTTTAAAATATAATTGGTGATATCTAAGTACTTAAATACTTCCTTCGTAGCTATACTCTCCATTTTTTAAATGTAAGCTTTCAAAATAGATCCCGTTTTCTGTTGTGTATAATATAGCCCCATCACTGCTATGTCGGCATTAATTGTCATTTGTAGACACCTTTATAATTTCAGAGCATGCTTACTTCTCCGATTTCAAAATCTTTATGGCTCCCCGCCTTTATTCTCACACTTTCTGATCTTCCCCAAAATGACTCTGAAAGAGGGCAGTTGTAACATCTTCCTGTTACAACCAGCTCTGTTCTTTTTGTCTGACCCTGCCTCCACAGGTAAACAGCTCTTCAATATCCAACACAGTAGTCACTAGCCACATATAGCTATTACCATTAAAATCAAATATATTAAACCTTTTCATCTCGGAGTCATGATGCACTATAATTCCAGCATTTGGAAGGTGATGGGAGAAGATCAGAAACCAAGGCCATCCATGGCTACTTAGAACATCCAAGGCCAGCCTGGGCTATATGAAAGACTGTCTCAGGAGAACCTCCTAAAAATCAAGAAAATGAAGTAGTTCTTAAGTTTCACTAATCAAATAATGAAGTGCTGACTAGTATATGTGGTTAGTGACTACTCTATAAGACAGCTCAGACATAAGGTTCATCATTAATTATCCTAGAAAGCTCCACTGGAAGTATGAGCATAGATGGTTATCCTTCTTGACTCTTTTGAATCTGTAATGTTTGTGCATAATGCTAATGAGCTCCTTTCTAATTCTTTTCACGGAGAACACAATCATATTCATTTTCATATGAATCAGCTATGATATTTTTACATGCAATTTAAAGAGTAAGATAGAAGTAGGAAAGTTTGAAATGTTTAATAAACATTTTTTGTCCAGTTGATGGGAGGTTGCTAATACCAAAAAGATCATAAAATTATATTGGCATATATTGGCATATGCATAGATAGATAGATAGATAGATAGATAGATAGATCTGTTCCTAAATATAAAATGTTCAGTTGTATACTGCTATCTGTATATATATTTTCAGAGCTGCTGACCACTGGACACTGGACAACCAATTGGTGTATTCTTTCCTGTGTAAGGCTACTTCCTTAGTTGCTTATTGTTCTTTATGTTGAGCTAAGACTTTTCTCCATTCAGCTGGTCATTCTTACTCAGATCACATTTAGATAGTCATGGGTGAGGCTTTATGGATGTAGCTTCTGCCATTCCTAGAAGACATAATTTCACAGTAAACTCCTTGATCCTCTGGCTCTTACAGTCTTTATGGCTCCTTTTCTGCAGTGTTTCCTGAGTCTTAGGTGTGGGCATGTTTTGTAGATGCATCCACTGGGGCTGGCTTACACAATTCTGCATTTTTATTGGTTCTGGCTTTCTGTTGTGATCTGTCTATGGCAAAGAGACGTTTTCTTGATGGTGGGTGTATATTACACTTATCTGTGTGTATAAGGACAAATGTTTAATCAGAGAAATGGCAGAACCTAGCACTACATAAGCCATGCTAGCCAGATTGTCTCTGGAGAATAATAAACCCTTTCTGTGCTAACTCAGCCATTTTGGTGTGGTTGACTGACTCCAGAGAATTCATAGTCCATTTCTAAAAATGTACCAACGAGGAGAGCAGTATATTAATAATTTCAGGATTCCCCAGCAAACTCTCATGCAGCCTCCTCACACATGGAAAAGGTGGCACTGTTTGTTTCAGGAGTGAGAAGAGATTCACATGTTTTTCTGCTCTAACTCTGTGTCTATCGTACCTCAAAAAGTCAAAACAAAGGTAACTTGTGGGCGAAAAGAGAAAAGACAAAACTTTATCACTTTGCCAACTTTTGGTACATTTTAAATATGGATCAATCTCCTTTATGGGGAGACTAAACTCTGGTAATTCATCTACCTACAATATCCAAAAGAGAAATAGGTCATCATTGCAGCAAAAACAATAAGCATAGCACTATGTGGAAGAATCAATAGTGCCGTGATAAATGAAGCCCCACTCTTGTGTGGCTGCAGCAAACCTCTTCTTAGCCAGGAATCCCAAGTGACTCCCCTCTAAGCCTCCCTCCCTCATACTTTGACCCCTATAGTCCTCTCAGTTGCTCTCCTAAGGCAGAGTCCAGTTCATAGCAGCCATGAACAGCTTCAGTCACACAGCCATGCTAGGAAGTACACCAGCCCTTTGTGAAAGGGCACCCCAATGTGGCAACTGATCAGTGAGCCTCTGACATGTTTTCAGCTGTGCTGGCTATATGCTACAGCCTCACTATTAGGAAGTGTGACGGGCGGACACTCGGTGCGGCTGGCAAGGACATTAACGGACTCTCCTCTTCTTGTGCTGGTCTAAGGTGCATCAAACAAAGACACAAGTTAGCCAGACTGTTCAAAGTTAACTGCAAACAGGAGAAAGAAAGTTAATGTGACACACTGCAGAATTCTCTCCTAGCACGCAGTGGAAAGCTTTGAAAGTCCCGTTAAGTATCTCTTTTTTAAGATAAATACCTATTAAGTAATGTATATGCACAAGCTGAAGTGTTAAATGGTTTGTTGAAACCTATTAGAGTACACAAGATGATAAACATAAATTATAGCTAATATACTGCACCAGTGATTTTTAAACATAAAAATTACTGACACTGGGAAAACACACTTGAGTCATCGTAGCAGCATAATAGCACTAATCCGTGTTTATCCAACCATGCACTTTTCAAAAACAACACAAACCTCTAATAAATGCTTTGGCTTCACCTTGGCAACTTATATGGGTTATTGCCTCGTTCATGCCTGGATAACCATGTGTTATGACTTAAACGTTCTTTAATATCAATTTATGCCTTGAAGAAAAAAGATTGAATAACACAGTGTACATATGGTTCAATTTATTACAGCGAAACAATCATTTTAGTTTGAAGATATTTTCTCATGGTGCATATCATAGAAATCTCCTTCAATAGAGCTCTCAATAAACCAGATTTTTTATGTCACAATAAATGAAACTAAGGCAGCTAATTGTTGCTAAGATTCTAAATAGATGGGTCTATTTGGCTTCCTTGTCAATCAAGAAATACATTCCTTAACACTTGTATTTCTGGATTCTAATGTCTCTAATTGGATTTTACACTATCTGATTAATGAGGTAGTTTATAGGATACCATAAAAATGATACTGAAAAAAATGTAAGAAGAAATTGTAGGGTGTCAGCATTATCAGAGTTTAAGACAACACTAAGAATTGCAATGGCCACAGACACAAAATAGGGAGAAGTGGGATGAAGTAGAGTCTGGCACAACAACAAAAACAACACAAGAATTGTATGCATTGACCTGAGATGTGGCAAGGATGCACAGTGGTTATGCTGCTGCTCTGGTAACACTTCTATAACATTATCTTCCTGCCCCTTTCCACTCACCATGAAAGCTAAGCTGGCCAAGCACATAAACACCTAGCTCCTTGAGAAGAGGCAGGCTCTGGGACCAACTGTGAGTCACTGAGCGGGAAGCTAGAACTAGAGCATTCACATATGGCTCACAGCAAAACAGCAATTTAAAAATATATTTCTGTAATTGTTTATCATTTCTCACTTATTCTGCCAGCCAACACTGTTATTTGAGAGCACCCTTTAGAGCAGGGGTGGGATAAAGTGGGTGGAGCATATAGGTTAAAGATCACTCTGTTACGGCCCAGCCAGGTGGCTTAGCAGATAAAAGCATGTGTCTCCAAGCCTGATGTCCCAATTTTGATCCCTGGGAGCCAAGTAATGGAAGGAGGGAGCCTCCTTCCACAAGTTGTCCTCTGACTACCACATGCATGCTGGGGCATGCATGCCTTCCCCAACAGGGAAAATAAACACATGTAATTTTTTTGGAAAATATTCTATTATGTCTGACAAGTTATTCTTAACCAAATCCATTGAACATGAAAGAGCTACAAGCAAAATTTCCTGCAATGTATGATGTATGTTGGCGATACAATCCAAAACTCCAAAGACTTAAAAAAAAAAAAAGCCAGACAATGTAGCGTTACACATAACCAACAAACTTAACTTCTACGAGGAGTTTCTGGCTGAACTGACTTTCACATCATTGATTGGGCTTTCCATAACTCTCCTACCACAGCACTAATTAACCTTGCATGTCAAGTGCTGGAAAACATTCCTGCAAACACACATATTTTCTAAACAAGTAAAGTTATAAGCTGAATAAAAATACAATCTAAATAAACTTCTCTGTTTTCAAAATGTGGTCATCTTCCCATCCAGCTCTGTAAGTCTTTGGCTTCATCATTCTTAGGTTCCCACATCTCTACATACTCAAATTCCTCTATCTTCTAAGCCAAAATTTTAATCTCACCTTTTATCATCATTCCCTAACTGCCAGTGGCATTAATGGCTCCTGTTTCTACCTCCTCAATTCTGTTCTGACTTTCTCCTAAGAGAAGTACCCATGAGTGTGGCTGCTGTCTTCCCTAGTAAAGGCTGAGGCTTTAGATGCAAGTAGTATCATTTGGGTCCCCTATTCCCTGTCGCCAACCCTCCCCCGCCCCCAGAGGGCCACACTCTTCTTTGAACAGCACAGGCTTCAGTCTGGCTTATTGAATTAACATGGTCAGATGTGTCCATTATATGCAAACTTTGTTCTCTTAGTCTTGGCAGCTTGCTATTCTGAGCATCATCCTTCTGTCAAACTGCTAATGGAGAAGAGGAATAGAAATCCATCTTGGGAACTTCTAGTACTGTGTTAGCAACAACCAAGGACAGTTGATTTCTAACCATGGATTCTTTCACTTTAGTCCCCAAGAGGACTGGCTTTTATGTCTATGATTCATAAATACATTTAAATTTTGGAATTAAAAAAGAAAAGTACCAGTCTTGTTCCATCCTTGACAGAATCATAGTGATAAACAGCAAGAAAAGAGCTCACCTCCCAGGAAAAGCCTGTTCAGATGCCTACTCAAAAGACAACTTGAACCATCTGATCCTTTTCTAATATCCTTGAACCATCTGATCCTTTTCTAATATCCAGTCGACAAGCACTCATATTCTGGGATGAAACTCAGAGTGAACTACAGTCAGATCCTCTGAGCAGTGCTTCACATGCAAGTCTAGGCCTGTCTAAAACATCTCCAACTCATCCACAGGCAGGTTTCCCTTATGGCAGCTTTAAGTAACTCTAGCTTGAGGAAACCTATCCCAGATTTCAGTTAGTAAGTCCTATAGAATTGTCTGCGCAGACCACACTCAATTTATATTTCTAAGGATCTCTGGGAAGATCTCCCTGACACACATAAACAGGCTGTCATATAGATGCTACCTCCTTCTCTTAGAGTAGTATGTTTAGAAATGGCTTCCCCGCTCGGCCTGTGATGGAGATTGAAGCCAAAGCAGCAGCAGACAGTAGTAATCTTTAAATGGCTGCCAGAATGTCAGTGGCTCACTTGATGAAAAAGAAATTATTCTTTCTCGGTAGCTGCATGGATACTTTCATGGGAAAACTAAAAGACAGGACCTTCCAGCAGATTATAACAGGGACCCAGAAGACAAATCTCTCTGCTCTAACTTTGGCAATGCTGCGTTTGCTGGGCTGCTCTTTGAAAAGAAGTGTTCTATTCTAAGACACTGTTTCCCTCGCTAAAACTATGGATTTGTCACAGTGCATAATGTTTTTCTGATTTTTCTTAAAAATACACTTTGATGACAAAATAGATGTCTGGGCTCTCCTGAGGTTTTAAGACCACCTTAAATAATATGATTTTGTGATTCTTTAGAATTATTTTCCCCCCCTCCCTCCCCTATGCCCTACAAATCAGTTTTTAATAACTAGGAAGTTGTACATGTACGGTATTCTAAAAGAAAGACAAACAAATGAAATGATTAATTTTTGCAAGATTCTCATTTAAAAAAAAAAGTCTATGAAATCTGTACTTTTAAGTTATGTCTAGAAATTATATAAGCAATGGTATTCATTTTATTTTACATAATTTGCCTCTCCTAGTTATGATCCTTCATATGCAGAAATAAAATCTGCATCCAGTCTTCGGTTACCACAGGGTAGAGCTGATATGCTTGTCATCGTCCTAAGGATGCTGTTGTGCACTGCGCACTGATGACCTCCACAAACCATTTGCTTCTCTCCAGCCCCCGTGAGAGCTTCACAGTGAAAACATGACCCTGTTCTTTATTTAGATTTTAAATTCAATTTAAGATCACATATTCATTTTCCTGGAGACTTTGTATATTAAGCTTATATTTTTATTTTAAGTTTTGCCCCCCTCCCATGAAAGAAATTCAGAGCAACAAGTACTAGGTGAACAACTCCTGGGGGCTAAGATCTGCAGGACAGCAAGCATTTCCACTTCTCCAGAGTCCTAGAAATGTATATGTGGTGAGAAGACTGACCCTTGTGAGGTCATTATATACAAATACTTCTTTTCTATTTGTGTTATTTGGCAAAGTCAATATTTTTAAATACGTGTAAATTTTGATAAAGGAAAAATCATCCCTCATGAGTTTTTCACCTTGACTTTTTCACCATTTCTAGATACTCAGAAGGGGTTACCAACAAGGAAGCAGGGAGAGCCAGGGTGATCTCAAAGATGCTTGCTCCAGTCATCATTTCCCAGCTCCAAATCCTGTTCCGCTTTACCTCAATTTCCCCAGAGTGAACAGTCTGTGTAAAGACCGGGTTTATCTCCTTTACATTCAGATGGTTGCGTTTCCTGCTTAAAATGTCAGCTGGATTGTCTCAGCACCCTGCCTCCCCCCCCCACCCCCAGCTTTTGGTCTCCAGAAGCTGTCTGCTGCCTCAGGCAAACTTAATGATGGCAGGGCCGCAGAGCCAAAAAAGGAAAAACACCTGTGGCCAGTGGAAAGTTTAATCCTGAAATAGACAGTCAACGACCATCACCTGCCTGCTGTGTGAGAACCCAATCAAGTCTATTCATTGCAACTGTGTGGATAAGGGCTCCCCACCCCACCCCCGTTCTTTTTTTCCCTTTCTTCTTTTTTCTGTTGCTTTTGTTGAACTGAATATGATATGAAGAAAACAGAATATAGCAAAATAATTATGCCCTCTGCCTAGACCCAAAGCAGTGTAATTTTATACCTGCCCAGTTGACATGGTCATTCTGGGGCAAAAAAAAAAAAAAAAAAAAAAAAAAAAGTCACTTTCATCCTACTGAGGAGTGAACTTTGGCTTCTTTTAAAAACATTATGACATTTTTTTTATGTTTCCTGGGAATTATGAAAGAGAACAGACTGAGAGCTGACAACAGTTTAACCGAGGACCCATCATGGCAGAAGATGCTTAAACAGGCCTGCATAAGGGAACTCTTCATTTCATAATTTGTCAGCACAGGGGAGAGAAAAAGGAAAAGTCTCAGGCAACTGCTTATTTCAGTTTTATCATTCTGAAATTCTTAAAATGTTGGACTCCTGATCCTTCCTCTGACTTGCAGAACCTTTTTCTTTCTCATCTCCTTGACTGTTTCTTGTCTCTCCTGCTTTTGCAGGCTCCCTCTCCTTTATAACTGATGATGATCCTTGCTAGGCCCAAGGTAATTTACTGTCTGTACAGTTCTTGAGAGATCCATCTCAGGTCAGCTCAGACAAAGCCGCAAGCAACATCCATGTGTTGGTATCTGCCCAAGTAATCTCTCTACATACCATTCCTGCACCGTGCTCCACACCCATACCCCTAGTGGTAGTCGCTTGCTAGGACCTTGCTTTGGTATACATGTTCAGGTGGCTTTTAGGGGTTATTAATGTACTCAGTTTTTCAGACAGGGCTGCTGTGAGAATTCCTGGTAAATAATATCTATTCCTTTCTCCTAAGATTCCAATCATACACAAATTAGAATCCATCAAGGTTTCATTCTTGGGAACCAATGAGTGTCTCAGTCTTACAATGCATAGGCAAAAATGTACTACTGGTAGAGTGGCCACAAAGCAGATGCACTGAAAGGTTTCATCCAGCGTAGAAAACATGCATGATGGCTTCTCTGTAGCCACATAAATGGTGCCCATCTCAGTTAACCTCCCCCAGCCTATGTATTCTGGCACCTGTAATTAGGACAGAATTATATACAAATGGCTGGGCAGAGCAGCTGGCTACTCAGGTGAGTGTCTAATAACTTCCCTGTATCCTTCTTTTATGAGGAAAGGTCAATAGTCAGCAAACATCATCATGATAGAGTCGAGCAAGTAGCTGCAGCTGCTCGGATGAAACCAGATGGAATGTCTCATATGAACAAGAGGTGGTCAGGAGGAAGGCTCTGTACTGAAAACTGTAAAACAGAATGATAGATGGAGTCTTAAACTTTAATAAAGTTTTTAAATTATAGCATAAACTGAGCGTTTGCCCTAGGCTTCTTACAGTGTAAGAAAATAATTTTTTCATTTTACTTTTAGGAATGCATGTAAAAAGAGAAAAAAATGTGTGGCTGCACATAATTTTATACTTCAAATTAGAAAAATGTATATTTCAATGAGAGCATTACATTGAACATGAATGGAATATTCACAAAATTGATTATGTAGTTTCCACAAAGTATGTCAATAGATTCAAGATCTTATTTAATAAAAGCAGAGATTAAATGAAATAAGCACAAATTCTCTACCCATAACACCTCACTGTCCAAATATTCTCAACTAGAGTTTTAAAATTAGAACTACTAAGAACTCTTGAATTAAACAAAACAAGAAAAGTGAATTAGATACAAATCAGTGACAGATGGCACCTTCAGTAAGAGTCTGACCTTTCTCTCCAGCCATCATTGTCTCTTTCAGTATCTATACAACTTTCTAAATTCTAGTTTTTCCAATAGAATGTAATCTGTTGCAATTATTCTTTATTTTGTCCTCAAACATGCTCCAAATATAACCAGCAAGAGCCCATTCATGCTCATCTCTGTGTTTTGCCATGAATAGTCACTTGCTGGATATTATTTTCTAGCTTGAGGTAATGCCAGCTCATTTCACATATTTTCTGTAGATATTCCTTCTGGACCCCTGGATCGTTCTCAGGAAGACTCAATTTTGGATGCCAAACTTAGGTATATAGTGACTCTGTGGTGGTCATCACTCACATGTCCTTTCAAAGACAACATTCATTCTTGTCTTCTGAGTTTCCATATTTACAACCTCCCTCCTATCAAGGAATACTGAAGTTTTATTCACTATTATCAAGGAATAGTGATGTTTTATGATACTTAATAACTATTCACTTCAAGGTTAAGAAGCAGCTTTAGACTTACAATCTATCTTTCTGAAAGTACAGTTCAAAATTGTTCCAGAGTCTTGCTCTTCAAAACTATCAAAACCATAAAAGACAAAAAAAATTTATATTACAGTCTTTAAAAAATTACAGGGATAACAAGATGGCTCAGTTTATATAAAGGCACTTGTCATCAAACCTGATGACCAGTCCTTCCACAATAAATTAACTTAATAAAAATTAATGCAAATAAAATAAATAAAATAAATGATCTTGGCACTCACCTTGCAGTAAAAAAATTTTGAATAATTGGAGTGATGCATATTATGTGGTTCAATTTAGCTAATATCTTTGGCTCACTCTGTTGTACTATACTGTAATTTGTCTGAAAGTTTCGATTAATATAAAAAAGAAGACTGAGGAAAATAAACAAGAAACAAACCCCAAAGAATGTACCTTTGTATTAGCAGTAGGAACGGATTTAAGAAGATTTATTTCCTAGTGTAGGGGCATACATTTAAAAATAGAAAAGGAATCCTATAAATGAGCTTAGTAAGAATAAAAATAATAACAAAATAGCTTTAAAATTGAAATTAGTTACAAAAATATGAACAGTTGCTTCCAAAGAGAGATATAAGGATAAGATAAATGCAACAATTAGATCATTAGAAGAATGGGAGCTAAAATGTATGTGAATCACTGCAAACATGTTCTCTGAATAAAATGAACACAATTGTGAAATGTTTGGTTCAAAAGAAATGGTGACTGTACAAGCCACAACGTGAGTGGCATCACCATGGATACAGATATACAATACCAACATATTTGAACATCCAGCTGAAGTTGATGATGTAACAGAAAAATAGAAGTTCAATCAAGAAAATGAAGAATATCTGAATGCTCTAGATACACACATATCCTCAAACTATACCTCAACACTGTAGTGGTACCGCTTCTAGTGAGGAAGAGAAGCATTCGGTTATTGGGGCAATTCAGCACTGAAAAATGTCAGTTACCTTCAACAGAATTATAAATTTAATCTTCTCTTAATCAAAATTCCATTATAGTCTTTCACACATACTACAAATCTAATTCTAAGTTTAAATGAAAGAGAATGTTGACAAATAGAGCAAAGATCTCTTGGAAAACAGGAAATAATGAGGTACTGTGTCTATCCAAATACTATATATAAAGCAGCAATTCAGCAAAGGATATGAATGTGTCATAGCACTCATCCGTGGAGAGTGATCGGGATTTCAGACATGGATCAATGGACATAGAAATGCTGTGTGTTACATGTATACTTGGTAAGATGGTGTTAAGACAGTTGATATATATTTTTTAATTTTTACATACTATGCATGTGTACAAGTCTGCATGCAGTTATGTGCCTGTGAATACAGGTGCTATGGAGGCCAGAAATGGGTATCAGATATCATGGAGATGGGGTTAATTACGAACAGCCAGACCTGGGTTCTCTATAAGAGCAGTATATATTTCTGAACTAATCAGCTGTCTTTCCATCCCCATTGACTTTCTCTCAGGAAAGACAAGTTTAAACATCTACTTCTTAATATTTACACAAATAAAACAAAATTCCAAAAGGAAAGAAGATCTAAAACCTCTTTAAAAATTGTATGCACATTCAGAGTACTCGGGGAAAGTGGTTTTGGAGTCTTGAGACAAAATAGATCTTTCTACACATTTTGAAAGTACTGCTTGAAAGGTAGCACTGATGGGAAAGATGTCCAGAGACCTCTGGGCCACTACAGGACATGAGTAGGCCTCAGTTACACAAAACCCTGCCTGTGACCATGCAATGCTTCAGTGTGGGAGGGGCAGCCATCCAAAAACCTGCCCACTGCCATGCTGCAAGGGGGGTGGAGGGACCATAGACACCTAAAGGTCCTGTTGCTGCCACATTATACAATGCTGGCGTTGAGGTCAGCCAGAGGCCTGCCCACTTACAGAAGAAGCCACTGCAATGTGCAAGTATGTGATAGACAGAGGGGAGAAAGAGAAGTGGAACAGTTTGAGCATTGTGAAGAGAGATGAAACTGGAGATACAGGGTCAAGAGGAATAGTCTCTTGTGAGTGGGCGGCCTGCTGAGGCTATAGTGACGTCTCAACCTGTGCTGCTACTGAGGGTTATGCAGTGGCAGGAGTCTTTGTCCATGTCCATGGTTCATATTACCACCAGACACCATGTGGACATCCTTAGTCTGGGCAGAGGCCTGAGCCCACTTACATGTTCAAGGGCAGTACAAAATTGGTCCTGTCACTAACTAGCCACAGTTCTTGCACCTCTATACCTTGCCCGAGCAGCACAATAGAGCTGTCCCTGATGGGGGAGGTGGGGTACAAGTGAGCCAGCCACCTGAAGCAGTCAGTAGAGCTGGCCCTGAGGTCTTGAGATCAAGTGAGCTGGCCCTGACCCTCATTGACTGTAGCTCTTGGTAGAGCATGTCCTGCACCTTACCTGGGCAGCACAGCAAAGCTAGTCCTGGCTGTAGGTAGAAGTGGAGGGTGAGGGTGAGAGTGAGCCAGCTCCAGGGGCTAAAGGGAGGGCTTGACTTGCCTTTTTTCTGCTCTGAGCACCTCAGAGTAGCACAGGCATGGGAGTGATGCCCTCTACCCCATTGTCCCTTGCCACCGGAGGCAGTTAGGAGAGCTGGCCCTGAGGTTATGACAACTGGAGAGCTTGACATTCCCCTCCCTTGGTAGAGCAGGCCCTGAATCTTGATGGAGCAACACAATGGACCTGGCTCTGATGGTGAAGGCACCAGTGAGCCAGCCCTGAGGACATGAGAGCAAAGAGCTGACCCAGGCCCCTTTCAGGCTGGCTGTAGCTCTTTTGAGAGTGGGCCCAGTGCCTCAACTAGGCAGCATGGTAGAGCTGTCTCTGGGGATGTGGATGCAGGTGAGCTGACCTCAGGCTCACTGTGGTGATGTGGATTCGGGAGAGCCTGAAGGCCAACTAGCTCAGCTATCACTCAGGCCCAGATTCAGAGCTTTGAGTTGGCCCACCCCAAAATCTGCATCGATGGATTAAGAGTGTGTGATCCAAAGCTGCAGGATCTCCCATGACACAGAGCAACAACTGGAAAACCAGGAGTAGTCCAGGTGAAGATCCCAGATTGATGGTGTCCCAGAAGGCAGAGACCTTTAACCAGACCAATGACTCATTTGCACAGAACATTTGCATGTGAAAATGTGTAATGAGATATTTGCTATGCTTTGAGTTTTTGTTTGTTTGTTTGGTGGTGGTGGTAGTGGTAGGGTGTGTGTTTATTTTCATTTGTTGGGGAGGTTGCTAGGGTGAAGGGCAGATACAAAGGGATATATTGATAAATGGACTGTAGAGTATGACATGAAAGTCACAAAGAATCAATAAAAACTTTCAAAAAAAACAATAGTAAAATACTACATGAAAAAGACTTTTTGATGAAAGAGAATGATAACAAAACAAAAAATATGAAAAAAAAAAAAAACCAACAAAAAGTAAGTTGCACAGGAAGTTGAAATTTGGGTACATTTTATTATTTATAGCTGAAAGGAACTAAAAATGGAATATACTTTAGAGCACTTTAAAATTCATGCAAAAGAATCCCCAGACCCCACTAAGGAGTAGACAGACCATTCCCAGCACGGGAAAGTCAGAATGATAGACATTGAGAACACATCTAGCCTGCCTGGTTATGAACTAAGAAATGGAGGAAGCATGGGCCTAATAGCAAGTCCACCATTGAGAAGCGAGGGTGGGAGGAAAGAGCTGGAAAATGTTTTTCATAACTGTTTTGATAAGGAACGTGTCTTAGGCCTGCAAAGAATTCCTAAAGCGAAGGAGTCCCTTAGACTTTGTAGTGGAGCTCCTTTTCCTTAACATGGGATGGCATATACATATGTGAACGAGATCTGTCCTGTTGTGTCCTAGCAAGATTCATTTATCAGAGTACAGAGAAAAACAATGCATATGATAGACTCAGGCATGACCTATTTGTGTAAGTGGCATGAACAAATTATCAGAACACCGTGCTTGATGACAAAATTAGCTTATAGGGTATTCTCTATTATTTGGTATTTGTGCTGGTTAGCTTTTGTCAACATGTAAGAGTCCTGGGGAAATGTGAAACCTGAATTTAAGAATTGCCTCCATAAGATTGCCCCATGGATACATGTGTGGGGAATTTTCTTAGTAACTGATGTCAGAGGGCCAAGCCCACTGTGGTAGTGACTCCCAAGGCAGGTTGGCCAGGGATGAATAGGAAAGGTGACTGTGCACACTACAGAAAGCAAGCTAGGAAGCCCTGCTGCTCCACAGTCTCTGTTTTTAATTCCTGTCTCCCAGCTCCTGTCTTGAGTTCCTGCCCCGATTCCCCCTCAGTGACAGAGACTGACATGGGAGTTTGAAAATGAAGTAAGCTCCATTCTCCCCAAGTTGTTTCTGGTCCTTGTGTTTATCTCAGCAATGGAAACCTAACCACATTGATATTGTACTATTAGAAAAAAAAAATGGATCAGTGAGATAGCTCATCAGGTAAAGAGGTTTGTTGCCAAATCAGAGCACTTAAATTTGATCCTTGAAACCCTAGGATCAGAAGGAGAAAACTGACTCTGACAAGTGGAATATCCATGCCCCACACCCACATAAATAAATGCATTTTAATTTTAAAGTTATCTAAATCTTCACATGGGCTTGGGAGATCATTCTATATTAAAGAGCTGGTTTCCCAGAGCCCACTTAAATGCCTGATGGGCACTGCAGGCAGTCTATAATACCAGTGCTTAAAAGGCAGAAAAGGAACTCCCTGTGGTAGGTGGTTAGCCTTACTGGCCAGTGCTGGGTTCAACTGAAAAACCCTGACTCAGGGAATAACATGAAGAGTGATGGACAAAGGCTTCTTATGTCAACCTAGAGCTTCTACACACACATATTCCCATAGTCCTGTGAACCTGGACACAGACATGTGCACACCAAACACATGTGCATATGAAAGAAAGATAAAAACCTTGTACAAAATAAAACACTATGCTGCTATACATCACCAATGTAAGCGCAAATATATATATATATATATATATATATATATATATATATATATATATACAACTAACCAATCCAAAGAACAACAACAAAAAAGTCATTTTTTCCTTAATGGATAGAGATCATCAAAGATTATCATTAAGATTAACAGATAACTCTATTTTCACTATTCAATATTTTAAAATCAACGCAAATGACACTGTTGTAAACAAAAATTATTAATTTTTTACAAAGAAAAATAGCAGCTATTTGTTCTACAGCAATAAGTAATATACATTATACTCACATAAATTAAGGATTTCAAAGACTACTTTATTGATGAATAATAACATAAATATTGCCATTTCCACTTTTCTGTACATATGTATATCCGTATGTAACTAGTTCTGAAGAAAATTACCATTTAATTATGTATATTTAATTTTATGTAATATTTATATTACTAAAAAGTTGAATTTAAATACTATCATGAATTAAATCACATTATAATTGCCCTCTCAGAGTACAGTTGTTTAATAAAATATCATCTATTGAGTTATTTTGTCAAGTGACAAGGACTCTGTATACTTTTACTTGTGGGTATGAATTTAACACTTCAGCATTACAAGATAAAGACAGGCCATCTGGTCAGTCTGTGCCTCCTTCTCTCCATTAGATGAAGGTGCATTTATTATGTTCTTGGACCAATTCACTTTTTTATAAAAAAAAAAACAAAAAAAAAAAAACACTATTAGAATACAATCCTATCCACCAGTGAAGGGATTGGAATAACAACCCTCCCACAAAACTTCCACCCAAAACTTGTTCCGTCTAAAAGAAATGCAAGGACAAAGATGGAGCAGAAACTGGAGGAATGTCCAACCAAAAACCAGCCCAACTTGACACACATTCTATGGATAAGTCCCAATCCCTGACACTATTAATGGCACTCTGCTATGCTTGCAGATAGAAGCCCAGCGTAACTATCCTCTGAGAGGCTCTAGTCAGTAGCTTCTTATAGAAGAGTTGGGGGGGAAAAGATTGAGGACCCTGAATTGGAAAGGAACTCCACAAGAAGACCAACAGAGTCAGCTAACCTGGACCCCTGGGAGCTCTCAGAGACTTCGCCACCAACCAAAGAGCATACACGGGCTGGACAAAGGCCCTCAGAACACATGTAGCAGACATGGAGCTCTGTATCCAAGTGGATCTCCCAACAACTGGAACATGGGCTATCCCTAAAGCTGTAGCCTGATTTTGAAATCTGTTCTCCAGTGAGGCTGCCTTGTCTGG
Organism: Mus caroli; assembly: GCF_978045245.1. NCBI lineage: Eukaryota > Metazoa > Chordata > Mammalia > Rodentia > Muridae > Mus > Mus caroli. Next base: position 42,399,576 of record NW_028227273.1, read on the forward strand.
CTGCAGTTGATAGAGGATGTACCTAATTCTACAGAGACATGATGAGCTGGGAGTTAGGGGGAATACCCAGGGAAGGCCACCCTCTTAGGGGAGAAGGGGAGGGGAGATGGGGCAAGGAACTCTACAAGAGTGGGCCTGGGAAGAGAGAGCATTTGAGATGTAAATAGACAAACAAATACATTTTATAAAACCATCATAAATTCAGTACATGTACATTGATGACTTAAAATAATAATTATAATTATTAGAAAATAATGATTCTCTTTCACTTTACTTTTTTTTTTAATGACACAACACCTGTGCTACTTAGGATTCTGGAGAGTGATGGGAAAGATTTCTTCCTTTCCTGAAAATTTTATCAAAAACTCATTATAGAAAAAAAAATAGAATGCAGTCCTGTGATTTAAATATCAGAAATCTCCCACAGATTTCTTTTTAAATCATCAGAACCTCCTTGGAAAACTGTGCGTTTGGGGGAAATGGCTATATTACTTGTTATGTTTTAATTCTATTGCTGAACAGTTAAGTAGTTTTGATAAGTGCTGATACACGCTGAGCATCTCAGGCATGGGATCCAGCGGATTATACTAGCAAATCAGAGAAACTTCCAGACCCTAAAGGACTACAGGGGCTGAGTGAGTTCTTAACAGGCTTAGGGGAATCCTTTTCTTACTTGACCTGTGAGTCAGCAAACCCACATGCCACAGCTAGTCTACTGACATGTTAGGCCATGGATCATGACTATAATACTTAGTTAAGAATGACAGGCTTCAACTATAGATGCTATTGATTTTCCTTTTCTTTTTATTTTAATTTGTGTTTTTATTAATGACAATATTTATGAATTATAACACTAACATCCCAATAGTTAGATTATAAGTGCATGGTTAAAAAAATTTACCCAGATATTAAATGAAATATGGTAGTATACAAAAGTCCTCCTGTCTTGGAGATGGGCAGGTACCTTGGATTTTTTTTTTCATATACAACTATTTTTTTATTACATCTTTTCCTCAATTACATTTCCAATGCTATCCCAAAAGTCCCCCATACCCTCCCCCTACTTCCCTACCCACCCTTTCCCATTTTTTTGGCCCTGGCGTTCCCCTGTACTGGGGCATATAAAGTTTGCATGTCCAATGGGCCTCTCTTTCCAGTGATGGCCGACTAGGCCATCTTTTGATACATATGCAGCTAGAGTCAAGAGCTCCAGGGTACTGGTTAGTTCATAATGTTGTTCCACCCATAGGGTTGCGGATAATTCAGCTCCTTCGGTACTTTCTCCAGCTCCTCCATTGGGGGCCCTGTGATCCATTCACTAGCTGACTGTGAGCATCCACTTCTGTGTTTGCCAGGCCCCGGCATAGTCTCACAAGAGACAGCTATATCTGGGTCCTTTCAGCAAAATCTTGCTAATGAATGCAATGGTGTCAGCATTTGGATGCTGATCATGGGATGGATCTCTGGATATGGCAGTCTCTAGATGGTCCATCCTTTCGTCACAGCTCCAAACTTTGTCTCTGTAACTCCTTCCATGGGTGTTCTGTTCCCAATTCTAAGGAGGGACATAGTGTCCACACTTCAGTCTTCATTCTTCTTGAGTTTCATGTGTTTAGCAAACTGTATCTTATATCTTGGGTATCCTAAGTTTTGGGCTAATATCCACTTATCAGTGAGTACATATTGTGTGAATTCCTTTGTGATTGTGTTACCTCACTCAGGATGATGCCCTCCAGGTCCATCCATTTGGCTATGAATTTGATAAATTCATTCTTTTTAATAGTTGAGTAGTACTCCATTGTGTAAATGTACCACATTTTCTGTATCCATTCTTCTGTTGAGGGGCATCTGGGTTCTTTCCAGCTTCTGGCTATTATAAATAAGGCTGCTATGAACATAGTGGAGCATGTGTCCTTCTTACCGGTTGGGACATCTTCTGGATATATGCCCAGGAGATACTGAAACTTATAGAAGAGAAAGTGGGGAAAAGCCTTGAAGATATGGGCACAGGGAAAAGATTCCTGAATAGAACAGCAATGGCTTGTGCTGTAAGATCGAGAATTGACAAATGGGACCTCATGAAACTGCAAAGCTTCTGCAAGGCAAAAGACACCGTCAATAAGACAAAAAGACCACCAACAGATAGGGAAAGGATCTTTACCTATCGTAAATCAGATAGGGGACTAATATCCAATATATATAAAGAACTCAAGAAGGTGGACTCCAGAAAATCAAATAACCCCATTAAAAAATGGGGCTCAGAACTGAACAAAGAATTCTCACCTGAGGAATACTGAATGGCAGGGAAGCACCTGAAAAAATGTTCAACATCCTTAATCATCAGGGAAATGCAAATCAAAACAACCCTGAGATTCCACCTCACACCAAGTAGCATTGGTTTCTATTGCTTATGTTTTTGTGCTTGCCTCTCACTATCTGGTTATCTCAGGTGTGAAGTGGCCTTGCTGTCTCTGACTAGATCCTATCCCTCCTGTGAGCCTAGTTATGTTGGACCTCCTGGGAGTTGAGCTGTCTCTGGTTGTAGGCGTAGGGGCTCAGGGGGAGCAGCCTGAGCACATAAACTGCTCCTGGATGCAGTTGTGGACTAGAAGTATGATGTGTCTCTGGCAGGGCAGGGTAGATATAACCCACCTCTGCTAGGCCCTGGGGTTGGGGGTGGGTGTGAGTGGTTCCAGTTAGGCCAGGTATTGGGGTGGGGACGGGGTTGTCTCACTGTGTGCCAGATTATGATGGGCTTCTGGGAATCAAACTATCTCTGGGTGTGGGAGGTGGGCTGGAGAGTAGACTTTGCCACAGGCAGAAGTGTTTTCTAACATTTTTATTAGCATATGTTAATTTGTGCAGCAGGGATTCACTCTGATGTCTTCACACATCCCCATGATGTACTTTGATAATATTCAGACACTTTGTTGCTCTCTCTTATCTATTCTCCCCACTGTTCCTTTCCCTTCCCTATACCTACTTGCCCTCCATTTAGTCTTGCATGCCTTTTCTCCATGGCTTCCACAGACAGAGAATAATATGGAGTACTTGATCCTTTAACTTGATCAACTACCATTCCCAGCATTTCTTACAAAAACATTTTTTGTTCTTCATGGATGAATACAATCTGTCATGTGCATATACCATTCTCTAGGCACTTTCTTGTGGATCAGTGAATGTCAATTCTGTGCTCTGGATTATTTAGTTGTAGAACCATAGAACAGGGTGTGCAGGTATCTCTACTGTAATCTGACTTTCATACCTTTGGATATGCACTTTCATTCTTTTCCATCTTCAAAACCTGATAACTAATCATAAGTGGAGATCAAGGCTCAGGTACAACTTTTGACATGAATAGGATAAATAACCAAAACCAACTGACATAAAAGTCTGTAACCACAAAATCATATTTAGAATCCAGGAAGCAAATTCCTTGTCACTCTTTGAAAAATGAAAGTTTGGAACATAGAACAATATGTTGAAAGATTACAAAACTAATTATAGTCAAAGAAAAAGTATGTTTGCAAAAGTATAAGATAACTATTTGGAGCAAAGCAGTAGATGCAGACTGGTGGGGGCACTATTTAAGGTTAGCAGTGAGCCTCATAAATAAATATACAAAGGAATGTGATTATTACTCAGGCCCTCAAGAGAAGTGATTGGTAAAACGTGGGTAGTTCTCCATGTTTTAATTTATTTGAAAACTTCCTGTGTGAGTACACTTTATTTGCATGATTTCTACTCTTTTTCTCCCGGTCTTCAGCCCCTCTTGTATCCCTTCCATGTTCTCTCAAATTCATAACCCCCTTTTTATAATTGTTGTTGTTTTATAAATGTACATGTATAGTCACATGCTTATGTAAATATATAACCTACTGAATGCTCTAACTCTATATAAATATATAACTTGTTGTACTCAGTAGAGTTGCTCATCTATGCATTTGTTTAGGACTGCCCTCTTAAGACTGGGATCTAGTCCTTGAAGAAAACTGGCTCACCTTTGCTCAGGAGATATTGCCTACAGTTTGCCTACAGTTCTTCATTTAGGGGTGGGACCTTTTGAAATTTTCCTCCATCTACCTTAGTATGGCAGTTATAGTGGTCATTGTTTGGGTCTTATTTAGTCAGCCACATTCTTGGCAGCATCCCTATAATGTCTATAAGACAACATTTCAGAGCAGATATCCTGATCCTTGGGCTCTAATAATCTTTTTACTCCATATTAGGTGGGAAACTTCACAGTCAGCCATTCTGTGCACTTTGACCAATTGTAGATCCCTGTAATAGCCTCAGGCTGCTGGAAAATAATTTTAAACACTCAGTGGAAGATGATAACTTTTAAGTTTCATTTCACTTGTTGAACAGTGGTAATAGTAAAAAAAAATTAACCTTCTCACCTAATCATTTTCATTCATGATATAAAGGCAACCAATTAGAATGCCCCCACCAATCATACAGTAAGGAGATATGCACAGGGTTACAAGTACAGAAGGGAAAGAGAAAATTTCCTATGAGCCAGAGGGGGAAAGCAGATAATGGAGGCCACCACATTGCTCTGTATACTCTGCCAGGTATCTTTCTGTAAAGAGACAAAAAACTAAGGAGGACTGCCATATAGTTTGTGTATCTTTTCCAATACATCTCTTGTTTTTTAAAGCTCACTGGGAAAACATATAAACAAACAAGCAGATAATATTTTTCAAAAGCTAAAAACACACAGATTAGATCAGGAGTCAGTTTCAGGCAGATAGAATATATATATATATATATATATATATATATATATATATATATATAATAGCTTCTCAAGGGATCCATCCCATAATCAGCTTCCAAACGCTGACACCATTGCATACACTAGCAAGATTTTGCTGAAAGGACCCAGATATAGCTGTCTCTTGTGAGACTATGCCAGGGCCTAACAAACACAGAAGTGGATGCTCACAGTCACCTATTGGATGGATCACAGGGCTCCCAATGGAGGAGCTAGAGAAAGTACCCAAGGAGCTAAAGGGATCTGCAACCCTATAGGTGGAACAACATTATGAACTAACCAGTACCCCGGAGCTCTTGTCTCTAGCTGCATATGTATCAAAAGATAGCCTAATTGGCCATCACTGGAAAGAGAGGCCCATTGGACACGCAAACTTTATATGCCCCAGTACAGGGGAACGCCAGGGCCAAGAAAAATGGGAATGGGTGGGAAGGGAAGTGGGGAGGAGGGTATGGGGGACTTTTGGGATAGCATTGGAAATGTAATTGAGGAAAATACATAATAAAAATTATTTTAAAAATTAACCATTTTGCTAATATTTAAATCATTTAGGAAGCCAAGAATACTCTTACTTAGAATATCTTGATCTTTGTCAGTTAGCTCTGATAAAACTATATAAACAGTACCTCCTAGTTATCTTTTTCAGTAGTGTGTTCTGAGTTTTTGCTTGTGTTCAGACTCCTTATGTATTCTTTTCTTTTAAGGTTGATGTGTTTACCTGTATGTGTGTGAGCCTTTGTGATTTTGGAGTACTATGTGTGTATATTTTCAATATACATTAATTAAATAAGGAAATACACAGACAGAGCTAGAGACATTGAGTGCTCATGGGAGGTCGCATAAAGCACCATGATGTGTGGGAATGAGTAGGAGAGCTAGAGCTGCACGAAAGTTTGAGCAGGGAGATTTGCCTTCAACCATTTTAGTCTACGGTAAAATGTTTCATCCCATGTCTTTCCAAAGTACCAACCACTGCTGTGGTTTAAACAAACAGAAAAGCTGGAACTGATTATTAATTTGCCATATCCCTACTACATCCCTGTCATGGTCCTCATGTTCTTTTTCTGCACTTTGAGATAATTGCCTTCCATCCAAAAAAGTGGTGTACCAATCATATCTAAACAAGTCAATCTACATGTCAAAAACCTAGGAGACAAACCATGAGCAATATCACGAGCTAGGTGTGTTTTCCTTGGGTTATCAACAGAAAGAGTCAGTTTGGATTCAATCACATTTGTTCTCAAACAGAATTATTAGAGGGGGTTTTCTCCAATAAAAATGAAGGAAATTATGTTAAAGGCCAGAGTTCCATTTTCATGAGGAATAGTTTGTCAATAGTCACAAACAACCTTCCTCATGTAAGACCAGACTACATGTCACTGTGATGAACTGAGCATGTATTCTTGTTTTGTCAGTGGGAAAATGAAGCTGCTCAGAAACTACTGTAATGTCCAAATATGTGTAAGTAAATAAAGTGTTTAAATGTGAAGTTTCAGTCAAATCCAGCAACTGCTGTGGTGGGCCAGACACTCCAGGAACAGGGGACAGGCTCCTTATCCCAGAAAGCAGGAAGGCCGTCTGCTGGTGACTCACAAGTGAGTTCTCTCTGAGAAATTCCATCTGTAGAATGGAACAGCTTTAGCCCAGATTAAGACTCATCTTGAAAAGCAGCTCAGAGCCTGCCCAAATCATAGCAGGTGTTCAGATGCACAGTGCTCTTATTCTAATCAAGGACAACTGCCAACGGCCACTCTAACTTCAGAGTTAAGGCTCTCCCACATCTGCTTGTCTGGTACCCTCTCGTTGCATGATACTCCTAAGAATACACACCCAGCACAGCATTATTGCTAGGAATCATTTCCAGGGTGCCCAGCCTAAGACATAATGTCAGAGACCGACATTAGGATCATTCTCTTTCTGTAACTTGTATACAGTCAAGAGTCAAAAGATATCAAAACTTAGGACATTAGAGCACCAGCAGCAGAATTCAGCATTAGGAAAGGAATCTACAAATAAACATAGAAATTGATATCAGCAAAACTATAGTTATTAAATTGAGGCTTGAAAGAACCTACATTTCCCTGTCACACCTTTTGTGTTTGTTGATGTTATGTGCACAGCTTTGAATGGTGGAAGGAGAAAGACCTGTCTGAATGTGCATGTTTCTATCTTTAAATACAATACAAAGTTCTATGGCATGTAAAGAAGCCAGCAATGGACAACTTAAAGTTGACAATAAGCAACAGGTGACCAAATGCAACAGAGAGAAGAAGGGCAAAACCATAGTCTTGCATATCAATCAAATAAACAAGATGAGGTGGCAAGTCTCAGCAGTCTACATTTGCTTAGCATGCTTAGCCCTGGGCTCAATCCCTGGCACCGCAAATATGTAAATAAAGTATTAGTCATTGACAAGGAGACTGGTGATTGGTGGAGTTTAATGAGCTCTCCTAGTCTGCTCCCTAACACTAACAAGTCCCAAAAAATAGTATATAAAACGGAAAATCTTTAAGAAATTCTAAACATTTCCCCTAATGTTTTCTCTCCTAATACATCTTCACCCTATTTAAAGGGAAATAACCCAGGAGTCCAGGGAGAGAAAACTCTTAAGAGCAGAAGCTCTGACTGACTGTCATGCTAATATCGAAAGAACTCTGTGTTCACCACTTTTAAAATCTTCAGGCAGACCTGAGAGGAAAGTCAAATGGGATCTCCCTTTCCAAAAGCTAACATGAATTCTAACAGCATGAAGGAGAGAGAACAATGATATCAGGATGACACAGCCCACTTGGGCAATTGTTGCCTCCAACCATACTAGATACACACGCATATACACCCATATAAACATGCACTCAAACATATACACATGTATATACATGTATGGACAAACATGAGTTTTACTAAGTGATACAAAGATAGGGAAACAACTCAAACCCACTTAGAGAGTAAGAGAACCAGACTTCTGAGCTATATATGGTAGCACATGCTGTCATATATAACATTCCTGAGACTGAGGGAAGAGGGTTACAAGTTCAAGAAGAAGGGAAGAAAGAAAAGAAAGGAGAGAAGGGAAAAAAGGAAGGAAGGACCCAGGCAGTGGTGGCGCACGCCTTTAATCCCAGCACTTGGGAGACAGAGGCAGGTGGATTTCTGAGTTCGAGGCCAGCCTGGTCTAAAGAGTGAGTTCCAGGACAGTCAGAGCTATACAGAGAAACCCTGTCTCTAAAAAAAGAAAAAAAAAAGAAAGAGAGAGAGAGAGAGAGAAGGAAGGAAGGAAGGAAGGAAGGAAGGAAGGAAGGAAGGAAGGAAGGAAGGAAGGAAGGAAGGAAACAGATCTCAGAAAAAAATGACAATCCAAATGTCTGAAGGGAAAAAAGGAAGACAATATTCCATAGAGATGCCACCCCTGTAACTAAGAAGCCATACACTAGGTGGGAGAGTCCAGGACAACAAAGGAGGAAATTGAAAAGAAGCAATGAAGGAAGAAAGAGACCTGAGAAAAAGAAAATGATGAACAAAAATTCTGTGGAAAGCTTACTCTTTTCTATGGGATTTACATTAAAAAACCAGTCAACACCAATTCGTCATATTAACAAAATAAAAAATGAAACCATTTGATCAGATCATCTCAACAGAAGCAGGAAAACCACTTAACCAACTCCAATACCCACTCAGGATAAAAATTCTCAGAAAAAAGAAACATTAAATAAATCTTATTCAGACACTCAGCTTCTTGGATGGTATTAGCAAAATGGTCATGAAGATCTTGGAAATTTAACCACTGACGGGGGTGGAAAGAAATGAAAAAAATCACCAAACCTCTATGCACTATCCTTCAGTGGTACAGACAGTTGGAGCAAAGCCTTGGGTGAAAACACATCATCACCTACCACTGAAGGCCAGCGGATTCATTAGTTGTGAAAGGCGTGGTCTGATGAGCACAAACAATACTTAAAAATCACTGAGCATCCTAATTAAGAGCCTACTTCATTTTTATAAAATGTCCTATAAGCTCCAGAGCTCTGTCCACCTTCTACTTCTGGCTACTAACATTATTTTAAAGATTTATTTTCCATTATGAGTTGAGTTTTATGGCAGAGTGTGCACATGTGAGTACAGGTACCAAGAGGCCAGAAGGGAGTGTCACATCCCTTGGAGTTGGGCTTTAGACAGTCCAGCATTGGGTCTTGGGCACTTCTGGGCCATCACTGCAGACTCACCCATCATATTTTTATTTCTGTTATTTTTCTATTCATATTGTGATTTCTTTTATTTGGTTATAAACTCTTTGGAAAAAATAACTGTGCGGTCATCATCTTTGTCTTCTCTTGGAGCTTGAATGCAGAGATTCTCGTGGCTTTTCTCAGCATTGACTTGTTGAATAGGTCAATAAGTTAAATAAGTGGACTGAGATGCCATTCTAAAGTGCAGAGTATGAGCCAGACAAAAGAAGGTTTGTATTCTTGGCCGGGCTCAGTCTTTAATTTCATGCCTGCCGAAGTCTCCACCTCCTTCACTTTTAGTGTCCTTTCCTCTTAAATGAAGGAATTGGAATTCATTACAGAGTCTTGTGATTTCTCCCAGCTGTGCATTTGTAGCTCGTTATGAATTTTTGAAGACTAACTTGGAAGTGTCTTGTCTCTTGCATACATGAACAATGCCATGGCTATCACAGCCAGAAGTACTTTTCAACATCATGATACGGATGTACAAGAAGCTACTTCTGGGTCTCCAGTAGAAACTGTGGCAGTGACAGAGACAGGTGTTTAAAGTAGGGCATCTTACAGGGCTTCCCACATCTTGTGGTAATGCTGAAGAACAGAAGAACAAAGAAATTTGGGGAAGATAAGAGTGTTGCAGGTGTGCCTGCAGTTAAAGGGTGCAGGGCTGTGAAATTCACCGAGTTTGGAGAGAATGAAACAGAGCTGCAACTCCCCCACCCATACACTTTTTAGAGACAGGATTTACATGGGAACTGTTTCCAGTGTGGGACCAGCCTAATGATTTTATCTCATTCTCTATCTGACTTCCCTCCAGTGAATCTTGTAAAGGAACCAGCTACCTGATCCTTTAATCCAGCTAACATTTTATAAAAGAAGATTCAAATTAGTTTTGCTTATTCCAGATGCTTTATATGCAAATGAGCCTCAGAGTTGGTGCCTCAGTCTAAGCAGCCACCATGATGTGATGGAGGAAATACTCCCGCCTGACAGCCTTCCCCAAACAATGGTATCATTCTTCTTCTCCATGCTGCTGGTGGCTCCCTCCTCCCAAGAGAAGGCTTTGAGAATGCTCAGGTATCCACTGTGCAGCTCTTCGATTCCCTAGGATGAACTCCAGATTCCTTGTCTGTGTAATTGTCTTCCACTTTCCCCAAACAACATGTGGATCACTACCCGCGCCTTCTATAAAAAGCATTACCTATGCAGTATTAATCAGAGTTTGCAAGTCAAATATTAAGATCATTCCTTGGGGTAATTCGACGGTACAACACTGCCATTTGATTTTCCCCTTTGCAACTCTAACTAGACAAGAGAGACTGAAAATGTTGAGCTAGAAATTATTTATTTAAAGCCACAAGCCAACACACGTAGACTCTGGCTAAAGATTGCTTAATCTCCTTCTAACAAAAGTGGCATCTTAATGCAGAACAGTGTGACACTCCATCCTTGCCTGTAGGCCAGGGCTTCCATTCCCCCATGCAGCCTGGCATTTGCCCTCCAGCATTCCCACGGTGCTCTACTCCAAATGGAAGTGCTCTTAATTTCAAATGATTTATTGGGGACAAGTGGGAGGCTGGTCCAATCTAAGTCTGTATTTGACTTCCCATGTCTCTGGGGCAGATTGCAAGAAGGTATCTTACACTGTAAAGTGGGGGAGGGGGAAAAGAGAAGAGTTAAGTCCAAGGACAGCAACTAAATTGCCAACTGTCAGGGGAACTCCCATGGGGTGATTTCTTACAGATTGGTCCAGTTGGACTATTCAGAATAGAGTACTAACCTGGTGAAACAGCATGGTAGCACTGGCCACTATTTCTTGACACTCCTACTCCCACAGCAATGGCTTGTGTTGCTACACTTTCTGCATGCTAAAGATATTATCACTTTCTATATCTCTAGCATTTGTCTATGATCTACTCATATGGAAAGCTCGGAATTTATTATCCTGATCCTTCTGCAGAATGCCAATCAAATAATAGATACTCCAGAAAAATGCTAAGTCAATGAAAGTATGTGGGGTTAGTTCCTACTGTATCTGAGCTAAAGCAGATATGGCTTAAGGTAGAAGGTGCTATATTTAAATAATGGAATCTGGACTGAGCGAGCATACTGCTTGAGATCTCACCAGCCTTGTGTAGAATATCAGCTGGAAGCTGAAGCATTGCACATCCCCACAGAACATGCTGCAATAATAGAAATGTTCTGTATCTGAGTTGTTTAATACACATAGCCACTCATCAGTTCAGCCACGGGACAGGTGACTTTCAATGCTACTTAGTTTTGATAAATTAGTTTACATAGTTGCATGGGACTTAGTTGCTTATGAGACAGCATAGGTTTGGTGATGTCCCCAGAAATTACTCTTTGATATTTTTCAGAGGGAAAAGTATATTGCTCACATGTGTGCGTGTACTTGCTATGTTACAAGGGGTTGCTGACCAACTCAGGGTCGGCGTCGGCAGAGTGTAGTTATTATGAGGGTATCTTTCAAGAAAGACAGACTTCTATTAGAGTTTTTGGCTTTGCACTCCCTAGCTATATGACCTTGAACACCTCGATGTTACTATTGGCATGCAGAGTTCCCCATGCTGCCAAGTGTATCAGATTGAAAACCTTAATTTTCTGGGAAAGATAGAATAGTGTCAACATCATTCTAAAAATGAGTTGTTGATGTGTGGTATCCTCCTAAAAAAAAATCTGTATGATTTTAGGCAACACACACTTACATTTACATGCAGGCACACATATACAACTCATGCCCAAGTATTCACACATGCATGTGCCCACACACACACACACACACACACACACACACACACGTGAACACACATACATCTCACACCTACTATGTACAGAAGTTATGATTCTTTCTCCTTAAAAAAAAAAAAAAAAAGTATGTCACTTGTCCTAACTACAAGCCTTTGACCTAATGACTCTGACAAGACGGCTGCAACATCATTTCGTCAAAGGAGCTAGTCAGACAATATATTCTGGTCACAGTTTCCCCTCCCCCAATGTCTCTCAGATCCTTCCAATCTTCCCACCCATCCAACTCAATGCCCTTCCTTTCTCTCACTCTTTAAGAAAACAGAAAGTAAAACAAAAACCAAACAAACTAGAATAGTAAAAATGGAAAAAACAACACACAAGAAACACACACAACAAAAGATATAGAAACACAAAACTGGGAGCCATAACATAAAAAAAGATTAATAAGACTTGTCCAAATCAAAAAATATGAGACAAAAAACAAAACAAAACAAAACAAGAAAAAAACCCTCTACCATTGAGTTTCTTTTGTGTTGCTCATCAGATGCTGGACATAGGACCCACTCTAAAGTGTGGTTAATATCTACAGTGAGACTCTATTGAAAAAAAAGTAAGTTTTCCTTTGCAAATAGATGTCAGTGAGATATCTCCTTGGTTATGGATGGGAGTCAGTATTCCCTTCCCTACTCAGCAGTGGGACTCCATCTGGCTGAAACCTGTGCAGACTGTGTGCATGCTGCCACAATCTCTGTGTTTTCACATTTATGTGTATGTCATACACATATGACAATTCTATTGTGTCTGGAAGACACTCTTTCCTTTGAGTGAGTTTTGCCATATTATTGGCACTTATTCAACAGGAATGTAAGCAGCCAACATGAAAAGTCAAGAGGAAATCACAAAGGAAGAGAAAGAAGAGGAAATGAATCAGTAATACATAAGACCTCAGCCCAGTTGGCCATGTTTCTCAGTTGATTCATGACTACCACCCTCCATTTGGTTTGATAGGCATGGCACTAGTGATGGAAACAGTATGGGGATATCTTTGAATTGGAACTGCCATTTTTCAGTACGTTACGATCAACAAATCCAATGAGTACAGTTGGTCATCAGACTAGACAATAAATGCCTTTATCCACTGAGCCATCTCACCAGCCCAACTACCAGCTTTTACTAGAAAGAGAAAGTTGCATTCTTTTCCTTGCTTGTCTACATTAGAGTGTGTGCATTATCCTGAACACTGGTGGGAGAGGGCTTCATTTTAAAGAAGTGTCCAAAAGGTTTAGGCCTACTGTCCCCAGCTATAACAACCAGGAGATGGTCACCCTCTGTTCTCTTGTCTTTAAGACTTATAAAAGATTCTGACGAAACTGACCTCATCATAAAGTGGGACATTCAGACTGTGGTCAGTCCACTGGGCACTGTGACTACTGACTTCCCCAGCTTTACCGTCCCCAGTCCTGTCTGCTAATGAAAAGGCACATGGTTTGGTTTCTTTTTATTTTACTTTTTCACATACCTTTAGGTATGCTGTTGGAAAAAAAAAACCCTCCTCTGAGCTGCTTCTCTCCCAACCCAAAACAAAGCACGTTCCCATACCGCAACACCTGCACATTTTTAAGTATATCAACCAAAAGGGGTTGGTCCATTAATCAACTGACATTGACAAAAGTGTTAACATTCTTCACATGCTAGCTGAAGAACACCATGGTCATAGATCGCTATCTCCCTCTTCCTCTCATCGCTGGAGGCACCAAAGGAAACAAGCCCCTTCCACTGGTATCTGTACAGCGCAGCTTTGTGCCTTAACAACAATGATCCATGATTGTGCTTCTTGGAAGCACAATTAAAAACAAAAAGTTTAGACAAGTTTGGGTCTGCTGCTATAAATATCATCAGACAGCCAAACTGAGCTACTGACAACTTTTATTAAACAGATATATTCCCAAATATATGGAGGGGTTGAAATGGTCAAGAAACAAATAATAATAATAAAAAAATCAGCACCTGCATGTGTTAGGATTTAGAGCCAATCCTTTAAGGACTGGCACCAGTTTGGGTTTGAATCTGAACTATTCATTTTAAATGCCCATCCTACCATATCAAGATGCAGTGGAATCTCCAGGAGTGGGGTCTTGCTGGTGAAGTAAGTCACTAGGGATAGAACAGAGGTTCCAGTCCTCATCTGTGTGGTTTCTAGTTCATCTCAGTGTGAACAGTGTGATTACACATGTCAGTGCCAGGATGTTTTACTAACAGACATGGAGCCAAGTCATGGAAATTTGAGTCACGAAAAGGAAGAAGCCCAAGCTAAGCACACAAGGCACTCCATGAGAGCTCAGGAATGAGGCCCCTTTCCTTGCGGGAGTCACACAGTCAACAGTTTGGGACACAGTTAACTGTCTTCTCTTCTCAGCCCCATTCCTGTAACTAGCCCCAATCAAATTCAATGGTTTGGTGAGCTACAGTTGAGTGCCATTGTTTCTACAGTCTATCCCTGGAGGAGTACCTAGTACCGTGAACCTGAAAAAGTTCAAGTAACAAAGTGAACTTTTATATAGAAACCCATAGAGACTGAAGTTAAATAGTAACTTTTCTTTAAGTAGTCATTGTTTAACATAAAGTCTGACCAACAGTAGTTGTTTAACACTTTGGATGAGTCAAACTGTTGATGTATACAAGTTAAAGGGGATTCAGGAATGAGTTTATATTTTTAGGAAATATGATGGACCTACCTGTACAATTGAAAACAATGCACAGGGCATCTGAACTCATTGAGACAAATCACAGAATCCCAAGAGCTTCCTTGTTTTCTCCAAACTGTATTTTAAATAAGTTTATAACAGAAATCATCAAGAACATATTTCTTGCATGATGCTTCTTTCCATGGTTCTTAAACTCAGGTTTCTCGCCCTCCCACTGGGTTATCTGACCCGGTCCACTGGTAGCTTTTCACTGTTTTTATTTACTTACCCTAAAGACTCTTACTGTAGGTGAGATTGGTTTTTGAGACTGAGAAATCATAAATACATGAAGGTCAAGTCCTTTCTCCTCTGGAAGGGTTCAACAATAAGTGGAAAGACAAATGTAATAGGAGGGTGGTATGGAAGTGCTGTGTGCTCAGCAATACTCAAAGGATGAAGCAAATCCTGGAAACATCAGAGCAGCCTTCTGAGAAACCACACCAGAGATGGATGTTCAATAGTTATTTTTGTGGCCCACTCATGGAGGTAGATCCTGTATGCATAGCAATAAGGAGGCAGAATCAGGAAGATTAGGAGGTCAACGTGAGCTTTTTGGCAAGACAGCTTCCAGTAAACTAAAAAAAAAAAAAAATTAATAATGACAATGCAATGTAGAGATTGGGATAGAGAATCTTAAGACTTCCTCAAGGACACACCACAAGATTTATCCAATAGATGACTGGCACTATCCCCTACATATACAATTACATATAATTATTTTTCCTATACATATAAACCTATGAGAGAGTTTAATTTATAATGTAAGTACACTAATGCATTAACAACTGCTATAATAAACAAAATAAGGCAGTTATATCAATTTACAATAAACATCTCTCTCTCTCTCTCTCTCTCTCTCTCACACACACACACACACACACACACACACATATTTTTCCTCTGTCTCTTAAAAATTACTCTACACTTTCACTTTTGCATACTTTGCATTCCCAAGACTTCTATTTTTGCCCTTTGGGGTCTTACTGTACTTATTCAGTACAGTAAACTTTTGAGCACAGCACAGCAGAACCTTCACAAATGGTTTAATAGGAGATGCTGGTGGGCAGACAACACAAGCAGTGTAGATAACAGCAGGTGATCCTATCCTGAGTGGGAGAGAGTGGGGCAGCACAGGACTTCACCATAATACTCAGAATGCTACACAATCTGAAAGGGCTTTTTTTCTTGGATATTCTCTTTCATCTTTTCAGATGGAAAGTAAAGGAAGCTTGAAAACCAATCCACGGATGAGGGAGTGTCAGATGAGATGTACAGCATCTGGTCTTCTAAGAAAAAGGATATCAAGGAGGAACTAGGTGGGTCCCACAAAATCCAACGATGTAGAGGGAAAGGGTTATAGGCCACTCCCCTCTGCTTTCTAAAGGTCACTTCGTTTTTAGGTTTGTTTGGCCATTTTTCCTTCAACCTCATATTGTATACATTTCTAGGGTCATAGATGCTCAAAAGGTGACTCAACATATTAGGTTATAAACTTTGGGCTCCCCAATTAAGACCTTTACCATAGATCAAATTTTATGACAACCTTATAAGAACTTAACATTAGTATCAGAATATCTGGTAGTATTTTGCATCTCCTTTTGGCATGGTTTGCTTGAGTAGCCGCCTTTATGATTAGAAAATTGTCGGGTAAAGTGATCTGTCTCTGTCCACATTTATTATGCCCTATTTATGTAACTGTAATGCTTAATTTGATGTGTAGATGCTGGGCATGGGGAAGCATAAATGCAGATAGCAGTGATAGACTTGGTGCCTCCGTGTCTGAGCACCTGGCTCATCTGGGGACTGTTACAGAGCTAATTGTCAGGTGTAAGTGCACTGTAATACAAGGCCATACTATGCTTCAGGAACAACCACCTCTGCCCTTAGAACAGCCTTAAAGAGAAGTAGTCATGAGCATTGCTCAGTACAGTAAATAGATTGTAAGGTAGCCCAAATTGAAGAGTACAGAGACAGATAGTGGAATATGGACAAGGTGTCTGACCTATGTCAAAGAGAAAGAAAGAAAGAAAGAAAGAAAGAAAGAGAGAGAGAGAGAGAGAGAGAGAGAGAGAGAGAGAGAGAGAGAGAGAGAGGAAGGAAGGAAGGAAGGAAGGAAGGAAGGAAGGAAGGAAGGAAGGAAGGAAGGAAGGAAGGGAGAGAGAGAGGGGGGAAGGAAGGAAGGAAGGAAGGAAGGAAGGAAGGAAGGAAGGAAGGAAGGAAGGGAGAGAGAGAGGGGGGAAGGAAGGAAGGAAGGAAGGAGGGAAGGGAAGGGAGAGAGAGGGGGGAAGGAAGGAAGGAAGGAAGGAAGGAAGGAAGGAAGGAAGGAAGGAAGGAAGGAAGAAGAAAAAGCTTTGGAGACTGGCTTGAGGTGTTGCATTCCTTAAACCATGAAGGTTTTTTTTTTCTTCAAACTCTGTATTGCAAACTCATCCTTCTCTTCTCTAGAGTAAAGAACGCCCAGGTTTCCTACAAGATGAACTGTGTGTGCATGTAGCTGTATGTAGTAAGGATGGAAGAGGATGTTAGGGCCAGACAACAGATGGGTAGGCAAAAGATTGTGAGGAGACACACAGATCTCAAATTTGAGGTCATCCTGGGTTATACAGTAGGACTGTGTCAGAAAAATAGGAAAAAGATGGAATAGTACTCTACAATTGGAAAGAAAACGGAAACATGCATACGACGTGCATGTGCAGGATAATGACTAGAAACCAGATTTCTCCCTTGGGTTTTATCCTGGGAAGCTGTGAGATCAGACCACTACTGCACAGTCATCCACTTGCAATTTGAAACACAGGTTGGGTCAAAATCACAAGCAGCAAAGCCACCTGCTACCCAGTTCCACCAGCAGTGATAGCTATACGGCTACAAATTAGAGCGTGGGACAAGGTTTTGAATTAAGGTAATAGAAGCTTTTTGAATGGAAAGAATAAAAAAAGAATTTCAGGGCCCCCTGAAAACTCAATTAAAAGTACTTAGTGATATAGGAAATATTAAGACAACTAATTTTCAAAGTTCTCTTCTGGTTTTGGCTGAGGGTCAGGGCTACAAACCAAATTAAATAAGAGACAAGAAGGCTGTGGGTAAAGCACAAAACAAAAGAGTATCCTTCAACTGGTCTACCCATGCCTACCCATTCATTCCCGCTGAAGACTCAGTCCTTTGCTGTAACATGAATCGGAGACAGCCACTTGTTCTTGATGGTCCTGCTGACTCTGGCATCTTTCATTTCTTCAAGCCAGCACTGTGTCCTAATATATGTTGATATTTACATGTGAGAAAGTTAGTGCCATAGAGGTGGCTTAGCAAGTAAGGTACTTGCCACCAAGCGAGATAACGTAAATTTGATTCCTGGCACCCACATCTGGGAAGGAAAAAACTTCTGCGTCAATTTGTCTTCTGACCTCCACATGGGTGGATCCAGCACACATCCACATCACCCCCACCCCACACTTATGCACACAAAATAAATAAAGTTTAAAAACACATGAGAAATGTTTCATATGATATTCTGGATTTCAGACTGGTTCGGAAACACCGAAACATCTGATGGCACCTTCTGCTAAATCTGTCATTCCCTTAGGTTAGACACACACTCTTGGATTTGTCATACTCCCACGATTGTTGTATTTCTTTTTTATTGGTGCATATTAAATATAGAATATTGGGTTTCATTATGACATTTTAATGTATGTGAATAATGTATTTTAATCATCATCTTCCCCTTTGCTACCCCTTGTCTGTCTCACTTCTCCTACTGGTCCCACCCTCTTACCAAACAGTCACTCTTGTACTTTCACATTTATAACATAAATTTACATATGAGGGAAATTATGATATTTTCTTTCTGGGTCTGTATTATTTTATTAAGTAATTTGATGAGCTCTAGCCCTACCCACTTTTTCACAAACATCACATTTTCATTTTTCTTTATGAGTAAATAATACTCCATCAACTATCACATTTGTGTTTATCCATTCATCTGTCTGGAGGAATTTGGGTCCTGCACCAGACCTAGGCTATAGTGCATAATGCCACAGGAAAGATGGGTGTCTGTTTATTTCTATCATATAATGACCTTGATCCTTTCTGATAGAAGCCCAAGCATAGCATTACCTGGATCATATAATGGTTCACGGTTGAGTTTTCAGGTACATCCATACTGATTTCTCTTATGGCTGCATATTTTATATTCTTATCAGCAGTGTTTATTGTTTTCTTTTCCCTACATCCTCACCAGAATTGTGTGTGTGTGTGTGTGTGTGTGTGTGTGTGTGTGTGTGTGTGTGTGTGTGTGTGTTAAATCTATTAGTAATAGATGTTCTAGCTGAAGTAAGATTGAATTTCAATGTAGTTTTGGCTTGCATTTCCATGATGGCTAGATGGTTGATTTTTTTCTTGTGTGTATACTTATTGGCCATTTGTATTTCTTTTAAGAAGTATTTCCTTGATATTTTGTTCACTCATTGCTGAATTCTTGTTGTTTTTTTTTTGACTGACCAGTTTTACTGATTGTTGTTTCTTGGATAGAACAGGTCACTTTAGATAGACCAGTGGCTTCCTGTAGCTTTCACTACGAGGCTGTTATTTTTCCCAGTGTTCTTCATGTGGTATCTGTGTGGACTGGACCAGCATAAAGAGCAGCTCTACCACCTTCTCCACCAACCAGTGAAACAGAGAGCTTCTGGGTGGGGTACACTGGCTCTTTGACACCTCAGGGAGGTGTCAGTGTTTTCACTCAGTCCCTTAGAAAGTCTCCATCAATACTGACTCCAGCGCCTAGCCATCACCTTCTCACGTTTTGTCAGCTGCCTGCTTACTTCCACACTCCCTCTATGTGCTCCTGGGACCATGTCCAAAATAAGAGGCTGGTACCTAAGCCCCTGTGTTTGTATCTGTTTTGGGAAATTTAAAATGGACACAAAATCCATGACCAATCAAATCCATCCTTTTGGGTTTCAATTGACTTCTGCATTGAAGCTGCTCCTAAAGAGTCACAGCCTCTATCTCAAGAACTAGACAGCCCAATCCAGGCAAGGGATAATTAAGGACCACACATGAACTGTCTGAGGTCACCTGGCATGATTGCTTCAATGATGATTGAATGTCTCTCTCCTGACCACAAGTCATTCCATGCACAATTTGGGAGCAGGTAATCTGCAGTACGTCCCTCTGCCAAATCTAGCACATCTGCCTTCAGAAATAACATCTGATTGAATGCAGGCATGCTCATTCCCTTGCCTCTAGCTTTGGCTGCTTTCTCTATTCTCAGTAGAGTAGGGAAGTTGCAAAAGAGACCGCCACTCCTCATAGCCCGAAACTTTTATTCTCAGAGTGGGATCAAAGTTGACCCGAATTTCTTTCTAGTGGCAGGAGGCAGTGATTCTCCTGGACTCATTCACAGATAAAATAGAGAGCCACCCTCCTTCTCACGCATGTTCAATGGAACAAACACACACCACAGCTACTTTCCTTTTATGAAAGACATTTGTGGCGGAGCCTAAGGACCAAAGCTGCAACTCTGACTTCTCATGAATTAATTTATTATTTAAGCACATCTGCCTGTTTATTTAAAGAGGTGCAGTGGCCTCCACTTGTGCACTTGTGTGGAGCTAAACATCACACAGAGTTCTCAAGTGTCACAGCAATTAGTCAAATGGGAAAAGATGCTGCTCCAGGATGTTCAGGGACACTGTACTTGATAATATTTAATTTGCTCAATATTACAATTAGGTAACTTCAAGAGTGTTATAACCTCAATAATGTCAACATGTTTCCATTATCTTCAGTGTGTATATTATTTTTAACCTACTTCACACATAAGAATATATTAATGCATTTTTTTTGGCTGCTGGTAAAGTGGCCCTCTAGCAGGCTTGTAAAGGACTTAATAACCTTGTGGAAATGTTTTACTGATGAATATCTTAAACTTATTGGAAAATCATTTCACGAGGACTGAAGATACCAGGTTATTACTGGATGAAAGAGAGAGATTGAAGACAGAGGAAGACTGAGAACCCAAGATGCTAAAGTAACAAAAGAGGAAGCAGCAGGGTTTCAAGTCAAAAATTCTGGGTTTCCAGTCCAAGCTGCATAACATGTTTTCAGTGTGAACAGAAGAAAGTTGTTAAACTTGTTAGAAAATTGATCTCTTGATTTTCAGTTACAAAGTCTTGGTCACTGCAGCAATATTCACATGAGGATATAATTTATAACTGGTTGGCCCACAAAGCAGATGAACTTCAAGGAGTCAGGCAGATATTCATTACTATTGTTCAAAGCTGGAACAAATGGAGAGATAAGCATTGCTACTTCCTGTTGTCATCTGTCACTTATAGCAAGTAATATAAGCAAGGAAACATGCTGACAAAAAGGACAATTTATTTCTTCCACCAAGAACTGTGTAAACAGAAGTGACAGGTGACCATGTTCTGTATTCCAGGCTCTGTCCACAGTGCCAGTGGGCTCTATGCTAGAGAGAAGTAGCCTTCTCTGGTGGGAGAGACGTCACCAGAAAACAAAATATGTGAAGGTCATATGGCTTCATACTGTGAGTAGCCAGTGAACAGTAGCCAGATTTTATTTGCTTATTTGCGGAGCAACTTCTCCAGTCTTTGGGGAGTCCCTGATGTCCCCTCCTCTTTCTCTGACTGTTCAGAGGCAGACATAACCCTGTGCCTGGATTGGTAAACATTTATGTAACTCCACTGCTTGGCACTGGTGTGAAATTACTGATATGTTGGGATCCTCTGTTTTCCCTAATTAGACCAGTGAGTGAGGGATTTGCAGAAACACTTCCAGAGACTCTCACTTTAATATTAACTAATGTGCACTTGGCCTACTTTTTGATTTTCCCACTGAACATATAGGGTCAGTTTCTCATCTTGCTTGGCACCCCTGTGGAGTAAGCTCAAGGCTCAGAACTGCAATGTTTCCAGAGGCAATGTCCTCCCTCTCTTCTCCCCGACCCCGTCCTTTGCCTTCTACCAGGCTCTGTTTGCTGACCATTCATGGACAGACACACAGAATTCTACTTTCAGGGGTGTGCAGGACTATTTACAGACCCGTAATGAACTCAGTTAAGAAACTAAAACTGTTTAGAGTTCTAGATATGTGGCTACTCTGTTGTAGATGATTGTGCATCTTTAAATATGGATTGATTTTAAGAACCTTACGATAATATTTATTCAGAATTTGTAAACATTAAACCAGGAAGACAAAAAGTTCTTCTCCATGAAGATCTGACAGAAGCAGAGTATGAACAGTGACCTGGAGTCAAATGGTGTTCAAAACCTGGGCCTTGAACCAACTTCTGCAATGACCAGCTCATCAATCAATCCCAACTCCAGATTCTCCAACAATTATTGGAAATAACATCTGTTCTTTACTTGGTTACTAGTTTATAATGAATGTGATAGCAACTTTCTGGCCATACCTAAAAGGACTAAACAAATTACTATTGTCATAGAATTAGCAACATCCACCTAACCCATCATTTCTGACATCCTCATGCACAGAAAATATAAGTTATAAAAGTTAAATAAATAAACATACTGGCTTGGTGTTGTCAAGGAGAACATCAAAGCCTTCAGCTGCTTGTGGGAAGGAGGGCATCTATACCTTCAGTAGGTGGTGGGAAGCAGGGCATCAGGACACTCAGCTGGTGGTGAGAAGGAGGGCATCGGGACCTTGAGTTGCTGCTGCATCAAAGCTTTCAGTTGTCTATTTTGTCTCTTGAGTATTAAGTAGGCTTTCATTTTTTCTTTATGTTTCTTTAAAATCATGGATTTCTAACATCATGTGTACTTTCAGGCCAAAGAAAGTCAAAGAAGGGAAAAGCAGAAGAGGAGAGAGGGCAGTTCTACAGGCCTGGTTCCCAACATTTGGTTGCTTAGAAAGGCTTCATCTTCTAGAACCATATGGTGCAGTGCTCTTCATGGTCCCTGTTGTTTTCAGTGCTCACATTCTGCTGGGATGTCATTTTCCCCCAAACTTTAGTTCTGGCAAACTGTCAGATGGTCTAAGCACTGGAAGAGAGTTCTTTTACAACACAAAGTAAATAGCTTTTTAAAAACTATGAATTCTACACTTTTGGATCTCCATTTATTATGTAGTGTAGCCCATTTATTATGTAGTGTGCATCAGTCTCAATCCTAGTTGGCTTCAGAATTTGGTCTAGCTCCCTACCATGGCTCTGTTATGATCTGAATTGAAATGATTTCCAGACCCTTGTTTTAAATGTTTTCCTTAGCTAGGTGTATCATTCAGGAGATTGTGAGACTAATAGGAGGTGGTGCTTAGCTATGGAAATAGGTCACTTGGGGTGGAACTTTAAAGGTTATTCCCAGTCCTGCTTCCTGTGGTCATCTGTTTCCTGCTCTACCTGGAAGCGAGTAGCCTACACTCTGACCACCATGACCTAAGCTGTTTCCAACTATTCCTGACCACAGTGACAAGAAATCCTCAGGAAACTATGAACTAAAAATACTAAAAATAAACAACACTCCCTCATTTCTGTCAGACATTGTGTTCATAATACTGAACAAGTAATTAATGCAGGTCCTCATCTTGCTCCAGCCCATTCTTATGTTTTCACAGTCCACCTCTTTGTTAAGGTAGAAAAGTTAACTCTTTTCCCTAGTGACGTTGATCTCAATAGCATGTGGCTCATGGGCAGAAAAAGTATTTTATACTGCCCATCTATATTGCAATATCTATATACTGCTCAAAGCCAAAAGTATTAGGAAGAAATATTTTCCTTCAAGGTTATCTCTCAGCTTTTCAGATTCCTACAGTCACACCAGCTACTGGTATACATGCAGCCAGCTGTGTTATCTCCACCATACTCCTCAAAGATGAGCTTTTCAGTCCTGACTCCTTGACTTCTCTGTCTTACAGCATATACTAATTTCTCTAGCTTCTGGTAATTATCTTGATGCTGTTGTAGAGATATGATGATTTGGGGGAATAAACAGCTGCTGAACTAACCACACCTCTTAATACCATACCAACACCACTACCATCATCACCTCCACCATCAACTTCCCATTGAACTCAGTATAAACCTCAAGGCTCTAAGAATCATCGTGCTTCTTTATTTCATACACTATATTTTGGTTATTATTATTATTGCTCCAAATGTACATATACACCATACTTATATCACACATATATTCTCATACACCACACACACATACACACAACACACACATATAAAAAAAACCCACACATACACATACCTTCACACTCACACCAAACAGACTCACAATGCACACACACAAACACACACACACACACACACACACACACACACACACACAGAGTTTCCATGAAGGTCCCTGTTACCTTCCCTGTACATTGGGGAAATATCTTCTGTTATTGCTGGTTAGTGGTTACTGGGTATATCAGTTTCTTTGTCAGCTTTTTTTTTCCTCTGATAATCTTTTTGTATCTAGGTCATACACAGGTTATGAGACTTTTATAGAAATGAGAGACCCTGTCTATCTATTCTGGCACTGCCATATGTTCTGGGACCACTATGTCCACCCTGAGGAAAAAACAATCATACTTTTCTTAGTCTTGTTATCTGTAGTCTTCTACCTCACTGGGAAAAGTTTTGCCTGTTCTTCCCCCACCTCCTGTTCTGTTGCTCTACTATCTCTTCCCCTACTCCCACTCCCCTTCTATTAATTTGCCTTTACCTCCTCTTTTCTCCCTCCCCCTCCCTTCAAGTTATCATCATCCTATTGTACAGTCTCAGAATACTAAGAACTTTGTAGGATGCTAGAAGACTATATATAACCTTTGATAGAAAGGAGAACAACACCTAGATAAGGTGAATGAACTGTGTGTGCATATACATTATAATAATTCTCTGCCATTAGATAAAACTGAGTCCTTTACTCTCTCTTCCCTCCTCCCCAGAAGCCATCAGTTGTGGAGAGGGCCTCTTTACCATCCTTAACACATTTTTGAAAATTGTTATTGGTTATTTGATTTATTTACATTTTAAATGTTATTTCCTTCCCAATTTCCCCTCTGCAAACTCCTATCCCATTCCCCTTCCCCTGTTTCTATGAGGGTGATCACCCACTCATCCACCCCTAATTCCCTCCTCACCACACTAGCACTTTCCTATGCTGTGTCATTGAGCCTTCACAAGACCAAGGAGGGTCTCCCTGCCCCCATGGATGCCAGATAAGGCCATCCTCTGCTACATATGGTGTCACTATCACCATCACCATATCCCTTGCCACCAATAACAGGAACTCTTCCAAACCTAACAATACTTTGGAATTAATGCAGGAAAGTGACGATGAATCAGGTTTGCAATTGCTTGGAAGATTTTCTTATCACTGTGAAGACATAAGAGCACACAAAAGATCCACAGTGCTAACCTCTAAGCTCCAGGAGCACTCATCTCAACCCAGCCCAAGATATCTCTTCTCTTTATGCGATTCTTTAGCAATTCTAATAGCTTACCAATGAAAAATCATAAACTGCCTTGGTATATGGAGGAAGATGGAATGTTCTTTATACAGACTAAACATATCAGCTCTTTGCTGACTTTCAGAAAGTTAGAACGGGTGGCAGCAAATAACACACATTAAAGCAACATCTCACTGATAGCTCCTTCTCTTATTCCCAGGTAAATGCTAACTTTATATAAATTCCATTTAACTAATGAGAAGGAAAACACACTCGAAGGTAAAGGAAGTGCAGGTGTAAGGTGGCCTGTTTAATGGGTAGAGAATTCCTCCCAAGAAATGGGCTTGCTGTCATTATTCCTACAGCTGCATGATTCCAGATCTTAAGTGCCTGGAGGCAGAGCCCAAAATACATCCCCAGTTCTGATTGCATGGGAACAGCTCCCATGTTCAGAGAGATAACTAGGTGTTCACCCACACAATCAGATGTTCACAAACAGCACACCTGATAGTTCCCACGTCGGCTTTGTAGAAGTGTTTTTCTTCAAAATGGCTGTGCTGCATCTCTTAGCATCAAATAGCCCTGAATTGGTAACAGTTCTACACAAGTTAAGGCCTGTGTTCATAACAACGACTACATCACACAGCCCCAAACTTCTTAATGTTTGCTCTTATATAAAAGTGGTGTGAGATTGGTAGAACAGTCTCCTCTCCCCAACAAGAGTGTTTTCAGAGTTCCTCCTCTGCTGACCTTTCAATGGATGTGGCCCAGTCAATGGAGGAATCCAGTTGCCTTCACAAATGTGGCACCATCCTTCAGGTCCCATTCCCAAATACCATCAGTTGTCTAGTGCCCTTCTCCTTCTTCCCTATCAGGTTAGGGGTTTAGCATTTGTATATAGAACTCAATTCATTTATACTGACTTTTATCTACCATTTTCCCCACTTCATCTGTAAAAAATTGTGAAAGATTTTGAAAAATACCTAAGTACAAAGAAGTCACCTTGGCAGTCTGCTTAGTAGCCCCCAACATTGTTTCTGACTCTCACTGTATTTGACCAATTGGCAACTCCATAAATTATAGGTCACTAGTAGCAACACAAGCAGATCCACTTTTGTATAGTCTATCTGCATAGGAAAGGAACAGTTTTCTCCCAATGTGTGTGGGAACGGGACAGTTTCATATCACTTGTAAATTTATTTTTGTATTCATGAGAGTTGTTTTGTGTATTGCTGCAAATTCTTCTTCGAACCACTGTTGTAAAACTCTCATTAATTAATAAATTAAATAAAATATTTGACATGTGTTCACAAAACTGTGTTTGTATCTCTATGAGAGTTGTGATTCTATCTTAAAAATCTTTAATACGTCTATTCTTGACATTGTTATTAATCTTAATTTGGATTTCCCAGAAAGCAGAGACTAAAGTGCAAATTTGGTTGTGAATATTTCATTGTGGAGGAAGGAGGTATGTAAGAGAATTTTACATTACTATAACAAATACCTGAGATAATGAGTTTTTAAAAAGGAAAGGATTACTTTGTTCAGAATTTCACAGGGTTTGGCTTGTGATGGGTTAACCCCTCTGCTTGGGGGTGCACATGAGATGGGCCATCTTGGCAAGTTCTTGTGGTAAAAGGAACTCCTCAGCTACTGGTGGACAGGAAGGGAGAAGAGAAAGGAGGAATCAGGGCCCCATGACCTGAAACCTTCCTCTAAGTCCTACCTCTGAAAATTTTGTTACCTCCCAACAACATTATATTGTTGGCCAGTTGTTTAACACATGGGCTTCTGAGGGTCATTACAGCTCTGAACTACAGCACCAGGCCCAAGAGATGTGTATTAATGATGTTGGAAGATGAAAGGAAAACCACTAGTGCTTACAGATCTGATTACCCTGAGCACTGGAGCTCAGTTCCTCTGGGGCCTCTCCTAAGAGCTATTATAGAATACACACCTCAGAATTGCTCACACAGAAGATATAAGGCTAGCCTGTTTCTCTGCCAAGTTCTATCTTCTTACTGGTTGAGGGTTACCTTTGGTGTGGTAACTCTCTGTAATTCCTAGTTGTATCTTCCATGCTCTTATTAGCAGAAAAGAGTATGGGGCACGAAGGTGAAGAAATACTGTTCTGTGTAGCTGAGGTCTCACATTGACAAGAATGCTCAGAACCTCTGTGAAAAGCCCAGACAGGCAGAGGCAGTTCTGCAAGGGATTATCCAACCAAATGGATAACCAGCATAAGTGATTCAAAGTAGCACCATTATATCCTTCTTCAACTGAGAACCTTAGTTCAATTTCCCCTGGATTTATAAGTTCTAAACAAATGGTCCTGCATACTTTGGCTTTGGTCTCATCTGCCACCTCTGCCTCTTCACACCCTCTTCCTCCATCTTTCCTCAGATACTTGCTATCTTCCTCAATACTATTTTAACTCTTTGTGGTAATTATTTATCCCATCTAGCTAATTCATCTTTAACAAGCACCAGAAGTATTAAATGGCTACCCATCATTTCCTTTCCATCTGTTGTCACTTTATTTCTACTCCTGACTTATGTCACTGTTCTGCAATTTGTTTGTCTTTATCACAGAATAAAGTAGACTGGGTTTTACATTTGTGTATTTCTCTTTTCTCTCAGTCTCCACTTGCATGAGTTCTTAGGGAACAGAAATAATGCCTATCCATCTTCATAGCACCAGTGCTAAAGACCTCCTCAACCAAACCATGAACTCAAAAAAAAAAAAAAAGTTTGATGACTTCATGAAGAACTCATTCTACAGTGCAATGTAAAGAGTTTGCATTAGTCAGGATTGGCCAAACTATTATTCTTCAGGAACACTCGAGACACTGCCATTTACCCCCAATCAATCATATTTGAGCAGAAGGCCTCCCCTTATAACAGTTACTCAGGATGCCAGCAGATGCTCTAATCAATTTTTTTTACCATGTTACCTGATTTTTAAATGGGGCCATTGCAAGCATCCTCAAGAACAGAATGACACCTGATTCTTGTGGCGAATCTAAAAGCACCTGAAAGAAACATAAGAATGCAAGTTGTATATTGGTGTTGGGGGGTGATTTCTGGAAGGAGCGTAAAGGAGCTGGAAAAACGATACAGGAAAGGAAGAAAAAAAGAAAAAGGAAGCAAGATGGAGGGAGGAAAGGATGAAGAAAATTAATTCCTATGAAAAGCATCCAAGGTTTACTCACCAGGACTCCATGCATAGCTTTCTCTGCCTACATTGTTCTGAGAAGTCAGATGTTACTTTGATGGGTTGGCTTGTGGGGTATCTCTTGAAGTTTTTAATGCTCTCTCTGTTCTGACTATTTAATATGTTAGATATAATCAATTTTCTCTAGTTTTCTCTATTTTTTCTGGTTCTATCTATTTGGTGTTCTGTCTGCTTCTTGTTTCTGTATGGGTGTGTCTTTATTTGGGGGAAGTTAGCTCCGATGACCTTATTGAAGCTAAGATATATTCTCTTAAACTGGTATTTTTCTCCTTCAATTATACTTATTAAATTGAGTACTTAATCTTCTAAATGAAAACTTTGGAAGCCAGAAGTTATTTTCAAGTCAAAAAAAAAAAAAAAAGCAGAAGCCAACATAGATTACTATACCCAACTAAACTACATGCCCTAGTTGAAGAAGAAAGAAAACACTTACATTATTTGAAAGATCTAAAATAATTTATGTTCTCCAAAACAGCACTTCAGAAAACAGCAAGATCAATACTTCACACTGAAGAAAAGAATGAGCAAAACCAAGAGTCTACAGAAAGAAAATAAACAAAGTATAGATACTGAAACACAAAACAGGACTAAGAAAATAAACGACAATTTTAAAAACTGACAATCAATAGCTAAGTAGAATTCCATTGTGTAAATTACCACATTTTCTGTATCCATTCCTCTGTTGAGGGACATCTGCATTGTTTCCAGCTTATAGCAATTATAAATGTGGCTGCTATAAACAGAGTGGAACATGTGTCCTTATTATATGTTGGAGAATATTCTGGGTATATGTCCAGGAGTGGTATAGCTGGGTGTTCAGGTAGTACTATGTTCAATTTTCTGAGCAAGCACCAGACTGATTTCCAGAGTGGTTGTACCAGCTGGCAATCCCTCCAGCAATTGAGGAGTGTTCCTCTTTCTCCACATTCTAGCCAGTATCTGCTGTCACCTGATTTTTTTATCTTAGCCATTCTGACTAGTATGAGGTAGAATCTCAGGGTTGTTTTGATTTTCATTCCCCTGATAACTAAAGATGTTTAACATTTCTTTAGGTGCTTCTAGGCCATTCGAGTTTCCACAGTTGAGAATTCTTTGTTTAGCTCTGTTCCCCATTTTTAATAGGGTTATCTGGTTCTCTGGAGTTTAACTTTTTCTGTTCTTTGTATATATTGGATATTAGCCCTCTATTGGATGTAGGATTGGAAAATATCTCTTCCCAGTTTGTTGGTTGTCATTTTGTCCTATTGACAGTGTCCTTTACCTGAAAGAAGCTTTGCAATTTTATGATGTCCCATTTGTTGATTGTTGATCTTAAAGCATAAGCCATTAGTGATCTGTTCAGAGAAATTTTCCCTGTGTCCATGTGTTTGAGGCTTTTACCCACTTTCTCTTCTCTTAGATTCAGAGTATCTGGTTTTATGTGGAGGTCTTTGATCCACTTGGACTTGAATTTTGTACAAGAAGATAAGAGTGGATCAATGTGCATTTTTCTACATGCTGACAGCCAGTAAAAACAGCACCGATTATTGAAAATGCTGTCTATTTTCCACTGCATGGTTTTAGCTCCTTTGTCTAAGATCAAGTGACCATAGGTGTGTGGGTTCATTTCTGGGTCTTCAATTCTGTTCCACTGATCTACCTGCCTGTCACTGTACCAATACCATATAGTTTTTATCACAATTGCTCTGTAGTACAGCTTTAGGTCAGAGAAGGTGACTCAGCCAGAACTTCTTTAAAGTGTAAAACAGAGGCAGAAGGAAAGGCCATCCAGAGATTGTCCCACCTGGGAATCTATCCCATATACAGTTACCAAACCCACACACTTATGTGGATGCCAACAAGTTCTTGCTGATATTAGCATGATATAGCTGTCTCCTGAGAGGCTCTGCCAGTGCCTGAAAAATACAGAGATGGATGCTGTCAGCCAACCATTGGACTGAGCACAGAGTCCACAATGGAGGAGCTAGAGAAAGGACCCATGGAGTTGAAGGGGTGGCAGCCCCATTAAAGTAAGAACAATATGAACCAACCAGTACCCCCAGAGCTCCCAGGGACTAAACCACCAACCAAAGAGTACACATGGAGGGACCCATGGCTCCAGCAAATATGTAGCAGAGGATATCCTTGTTGGACATCAGTGGGAGGAGAGGCCCTTGGTCCTGTGAAGGCTCAATGCCCCAGTGTAGGGGAATGCCAGGACAGGGAAGCAGGAGTTGGTGCGGTGGTGAGCAAGGGAAGGGAGCATGGGGTTGGGTTTTTTTGGAGGGGAAACTAGAAAAAGGGATAACAGATGAAATGTAAATAAAGAAAATATCTAATAAAAATGAATTCACAAATCATAAATCCTGAGTGAGGTAACCCAGTCACAAAATAACACACATGGTATGCATTCACTGATAAGTAGATACTAGCCTAGTAGCTCAGAATAGCCAAGATAAAATTTACAGACCATATGAAGCTCGAGAAGAAGGAAGAACAAAGTGTGGATGCTTCAATACTTCATGAGGGGCCCTGTGTTCCATTCAATAGATGACTGTGAGCATCCACTTCTGTATTTGCCAGGCACTGGCATAGCCTCACTAGAGAGAGCTATATCAGGGTCCTGTCAGCAAAATCTTTCTGGCATATGCAATAGTGTCTGGGTTTGGTGATTGTATATGATATGGATCCAAATGGATGTATCTGGAGGATATCATCCTGAGTGAGATAACCCAGTCACAATAGAACACACTTGATATGCACTCACTGATAAGTGGATATTAGCACAGAAACTTAGAATATCCAAGATACAATTTGCAAAGCACATGAAACTCAAGAAGGAAGACCAAAGTGTGGATACTTTGCTCCTTCTTAGAATGGGGAACAAAACATGGAGGGAGTTACAGAGACAATGTTCAGAGCTGGGATAGAAGAAAGGACCATCCAGAGACTGCCCCATCCAGGGATCCATCCCATATACAACCAGCAAACCCAGACACTATTGGATATATTCTTTATTTACATTTTAAATGTTATCCCCTTTCCTAGTTTCCCCTCCTAAAACCCCCTAAGAATTTTTTTTAATCATGAAGGCATACTGGATTTTGTTGAAGGCCTTTACTGTTTTCATGCAATTATCCAGTATTTATTGTGCTTTAGAAGCCAGAAACCTTGAAGCAGACCAATGAATGGTCCTTGCAATAAATATTTGCATATAAAGTTGTCTGGAATTCATAAATGCATGCATGCATACACACAGACCACACACACACACACACACACCTGCAGTTTCCAAGTCCAATACAATGAACTACAATGAACCAATATTCAGTAGAAAGTTGGGAAAGGTAGAGGAAACAAGTCAGAAGAACGAGAGACAGCATAATGGTGACAGGTAGGACAGAAGCCTGCTGTGGATGGAGGAACATGTCTTTGCTGAGTGAAGCCAACAGGTTACTTTGCAACAGCCTGGAGCTTTCACCCCACCACCAATATTCTTTTTTTTAATTTACATTTCAAAGGTTATGCCCTTTCCCTGTTTCCCCTTTGCAAACTTCCTATCCCATCCCCCATTACCCTGCTTCTGTGATGGTACTCCCTCATCCACCTAACCACTCCCATCTCACTACCCTAGCATTTACTCTACACTGGAGCATCAAGCCATCCTAGGACCAAGAGCCTCCCCTCCCACTGATGCCAGATAAAGCCCCTTCAGCTCCTTCATTCCTTCCTCTGATTCCTCCACTGGGGTCTCTGAGATGAGTTTGATGCTTGCAAAGAGCGTCCACATCTGTATTGGTCAGGATCTGGCAGAGACTTTCAGGAGACAGCAGTATCAGACTGTCAGCAAGCACTTCTGGGCATCCACAATAGTGTCTGGGTTTGGTGTCTGCATGTGGAATGGATTTCCAGATAGGGCAGTCTCTGGATGCCCTTTCCTTCAGTCTCTGCTCCACACTTTGTCACTGTATAACCTTTAGAGAGGAACAGTTGTGGGTTAAACGGAGGGCCATGCCTAACTTGTGGATATGGTCTCAACAGATTCTCCCTCCCCTTTGTGGGGTATTTCAGCTAATGCCATCCCCCTGGGGTCCTGGAAGGCTCTTAATTTCCTGGTATCTGGGACTTTCTGGTTGCTACCCACAGTTACCCATCCACCATTGATACATACCTCTGTTCAATTTCCTGACTATCTATACATCTCCTCCCATACCTGACTCTTGTCCTCTTTTTCCCCTTCCTCTCTTCTCTTCCTCCCAAGTCCCTCCCACCATCTACTTCCTTAGATTATTTTGGTCCCCCTTCTAAGTAGGACAAAAGCTTCTATTTTGTGGTATTCCTTCCTCTTAAGATTCATATTGTCCCTGAGTTGTATCATGGGTATTCCACGCTCTTTGCCTAATATCCACTTATCAGTGACTATATATACCATGTGTGGTTATTTTTGACCTGAGTTACCTTACTCGGGATGATAATTTCTAGACCCATCCATTTTCCTGTGAATATCATGAAGTCATCGTTTTTAATAGCTAGGTAGTATTCCATTGTGTAAATGTATCACAGTTTTTGTATCTGTTCCTCTGTTGAGGGGCACCTGGGTTTTTTCCAGCTTTTGGCTATTATAAATATGGCTGCTATGAATATACTGGAGCATGTGTCCTCAATACATGTTGGAGCATCTTCTGGATGCCCTGGAGTGGTATATCTAGGTCCTCAGGTAATACTATGTCCAATTTTCTGAGGAACCACCAGACTGATTTCCAGAGTGGTTATACCAGCTTGCACTCCCACCAGCAGTAGAGGAGTGTTCCTCATTTGCCACATCCTGGCCAACATCTGCTGTCAACTAAGCTTTTGATCTTTGCCATTCTGACTGGTATGAAGTGGAATATCAAGGTCGTTTCAATTTGCATTTCCCTGATGATTAAGGATGTTGAACATTTCTTTAGGTGCTTCTCAGCTATTCGGTATTCCTCAGATGAGAATTATCTGTTTAAAAGCTGCTCCCCATTTTTAATAGGATTATTTGGTTCTCTGGAGTCTAACTTTTTGAGTTCTTTGTATATATTGAGTATTAGCCCTCTATATGATATAGAGTTTGTAAAGGTCTTTTCTAAATCTGTTGGTTGCTGTTTTGTCCTATTGACAGTGTCCTTAGACTTACAGAAGCTCTGCAATTTTATGAGGTTACATTTGTCTATTCCTTTGTTTGTTTTTTTGTTGATCGTTTGTTTGTTTGTTTTTTGTTTTGTATTGTTTTTGTTTTTTAAGACAGGGTTTCTCTCTATAGTCCTGGCTGTCTGGGAACTCACTCTGTAGACCAGGCTGGCCTTGAACTCAGAAATATGCCTGCCTCTGCCTCCCAAGTTCTGGGACCATTTGTCAATTATTTATTTATTTATTTATTTATTTATTTATTAGATATTTTCTTTGTATACATTTCAACTGATATCCCGAAAGTTCCCTATACCCTCCCTCTGCCCTGCTCCTTTACCAACCCACTCCTACTTCTTGGCCCTGGAATGCCCCTGTATTGGGGCATATAAAGTTTGCAATACCAAGGGGCCTCTCTTCCCAGTGATGGCTGACTAGGCGATCTTCTGCTACAAATGGAGGTAGAGATATGAGCTCTGGGGGTACTGGTTAGTTCATATTGTTCCACCTATAGGCTTGCAGACCCCTTCAGCTCCTTGGGTGCTTTCTCTATCTAGCTCCTCCATTGGGGGCCCTGTGATCCATCCAATAGCTGACTGTGAGCATCCACTTCTGTGTTTGCTAGGCCCCGGCATAGCCTCACAAGAGACAGCTATATCTGGGTCCTTTCAGCAAAATCTTGCTAGTGTATGCAATGGTGTCAGCGTTTGGAGGCTGATTATGGGATGGATTCCCGGGTATGGCAGTCTCTAGATGGCCCATCCTTTCGTCTCAGCTGATCTGATAGGATGCATGGGATTATTTCAGTCTTCTTGCATCTGTTGAGTTCTGATTTGTGACCGATTATATGGTTAGCTTTGGAGAAGGTACCATGAGGTGCTGAGAAGAAGGTATATTCTTTTGATTTAGGATGAAATGTTCTATAGATATTTTTTAAATCCATTTGGTCCAAAACTTTTGTTAGTTTCACTGTATCTCTGTTCAGTTTGTGTTTTCCTGATCTGTTCATTGATAAAAGTGGGGTGTTGAAGTCCCCCACAATTATTGTGTGAAGTTCAATGTGTGCTTTTAGCTTTGGTAAAGTTTCTTTTATGAATGTGAGTGCCCTTGCATTTAGAGCATAGATGTCCAGAATTGAGAGTTCTTCTTGGTTTATTTTTCCTTTGAAGAGTATAAAGTGTCCTTCCTTATCTTTTTTGATGACTTTTGGTTGAAAGTGGATTTTATCCACTATTAGAATGGCTACTCCAGCCTTATTCTTGGGACCATTTGCTTGGAAAATTGTTTTCTAGCCCTTTTATCTGAGATGGTGTTTGTCTTTGACACTGAGGTGTGTTTCCTGTATGCAGCAAAATGCTGGGTCCTGTTTACTTATCCTGTCTGTTAGTCTATGTCTTTTTATTGGAGAATTGAGTCCTTTGATGTTAAGAAATATTAAGAAATAGGGGTTGTTGCTTCTTGTTAGTTTTGTTGTTAGAGGTGGAATTTTGTTTGTGTGGCTATCTTCTTTTAGCTTTGTTAAAAAAAAAGATTACTTTCTTGCTTGTTCTAGAGTGTAGTTTCCCTCCTTGTGTTGGAGTTTTCCATCTATTATTCTTTGCAGACCTGGATTTGTGGAAATATATTGTGTAAATTTTGTTTTGTCATGGAATACTTTGGTTCTTCCATCTATGGTAATTGAGAGTTTTGCTGCATATAGTAGCTTGGGCTGGCATTTCAGTGCTCCTAGAGTCTGTATGACACCTGCCAAGGATCTTCTAGTTTTCATAGTCTCTGGTGAAAAGTCTGGTATAATTCTGAAAGGTGTGCCTTTATATGTCACTTGATCTTTTTCCCATACTGCTTTTAATATTCTTTCTTTGTTTTGTGCATTTGATGTTTTGACTATTATGTAACAGGAGGAATATATTTTCTAGTCTAATCTATTTGGAGTTCTGTAGGCTTCTTGTGTGTTTATGGGCATCTCTTTCTTTAGGCTAGGGAAGTTTTCTTCTATAATTTTGGTTAAGATATTTACCGGTCTTGCTCTTCCGGTCAGAAAAGCACCGGGGTAGCTAGGGCGCAGGGTCGGCTAACACTCGCCAGCTACCCACAACACCCACCACAGGATCTTAAGACTTCTGGTGAGTGGAACACAGCTTCTGCTCCAATCCAATTGCTCGCGGGATCTGAGACTGCATTAGTTAGGGAAGCAGAAACCAGCCTGAGTAGGGCCACAGGCCTCATCCAGCCGGACCAGGACCGGCGTAGCTAGAGCGCAGAGTCGGCTGACACCCGCCAGCTACCCACCACCCCCACTACAGGATTTTGAGACTGCTGGTGAGTGGAACACAGCTTCTGCTCCAGTCCAATCACGCGGGACCTGAGACTGCTTTGGTTGGGGAGGCAGAAATCCGGCTTACTTAGGGCCACAAGCCTCTTCCGGTCAGAAAAGCACCAGGGTAGCTAGGGCGCAGGGTCGGCTGACACTCGCCAACTACCCACAACACCGGCCACAGGATCTTAAGACTTCTGGTGAGTGGAACACAGCTTCTGCTCCAACCCAATTGCGCGCGGGACCTGAGACTGCATTAGTTAGGGAAGCAGAAACCGGCCTGAGTAGGGCCACAGGCCTCATCCAGCTGGACCAGGACCGGCGTAGCTAGAGCACAGGGTCAGCTGACACCTGCTAGCTACCCACCACCCCCACCACAGGATTTTGAGACTGCTGGTGAGTGGAACACAGCTTCTGCTCCAGTCCAATCACGCGGGACCTGAGACTGCTTTGGTTGGGGAGGCAGAAATC
This sequence comes from Mus caroli, assembly GCF_978045245.1. NCBI lineage: Eukaryota > Metazoa > Chordata > Mammalia > Rodentia > Muridae > Mus > Mus caroli. The sequence goes on from NW_028227273.1 coordinate 42,435,666, forward strand.
TGGCCTACATAGGGCCACAAGCCTCTTCCAGTCAGAAAAGCACCGGGGTAGCTAGGGCGCAGAGTCGGCTGACACTCGCCAACTACCCACAACACCCGCCACAGGATCTTAAGACTTCTGGTGAGTGGAACACAGCTTTTGCTCCAATCCAATTGCGCACGGGATCTGAGACTGCATTAGTTAGGGAATCAGAAAACCGGGCTGAGTAGGACTAGAGGCCTCTTCCGGCATACCGCCAGCTACCCACGACCCCCGCCACAGGATTTTGATACTGCTGGTGAGTGGAACACAGCTTCTGCTCCAATCTTTAAACAGTGACAACGACAACAACTAACCCCAGAGATTACCAGATGGCGAAAGGTAAACGTAATAATCTTACTAACAGAAACCAAGAACACTCACCATCATCAGAACCCAGCACTCCCACTTCGCCCAATCCAGGGCACCCCAACACACCGGAAAAGCTAGACACGGATCTAAAAGCATATCTCCTGATGATGGTAGAGGACTTCAAGAAGGACTTTAATAACACACTTAAAGAAATACAAAGGAACACTGGTAAACAGGTAGAAGACAGTAAAGAGGAAGCATAAAAATCCCTTAAAGAATTGCAGGAGAACACTGCTAAAGAGTTACAAATCCTTAAAGAAAAACAGGATAACATAATCAAACAGGTAGAAGTCCTTAATGAAAAACAGGAAAATACATCTAAACAGATGATGGAAATGAACAAAACCATACTAGACCTAAAAAGGGAAGTAGACACAATAAAGAAAACCCAAAATGAGGCAACACTGGAGATAGAAACCCTAGGAAAGAAATCTGGAACCATAGATACCAGCATCAGCAACAGAATACAAGAGATGGAAGAGAGAATCTCAGGTGCAGAAGATTCCATAGAGAACATCGGCACAACAATCAAGGAAAATGTAAAATGCAAAAAGATCCTAACTCAAAACATCCAAGAAATACAGGACACAATGAGAAGACCAAACCTACGGATAATAGGAGTGGATGAGAATGAAGATTTTCAACTCAAAGGACCAGCAAACATCTTCAACAAAATTATAGAAGAAAACTTCCCAAATCTAAAGAAAGAGATGCCCATGAACATACAAGAAGCCTACAGAACTCCAAATAGACTGGACCAGAAAAGAAATACCTCCCGACACATAATAATCAGAACAACAAATGCTCTAAATAAAGACAGAATACTAAAAGCAGTAAGAGAAAAAGGCCAAGTAACATATAAAGGCAAGCCTATCAGAATTACACCAGATTTTTCACCAGAGACTATGAAAGCCAGAAGATCCTGGACGGATGTTATACAGACACTAAAAGAACACAAATTCCAGCCCAGGCTACTATACCCAGCCAAACTCTCAATTAACATAGATGGAGAAACCAAAGTATTCCACGACAAAACCAAATTCACACATTATCTCTCCACGAATCCAGCCCTTCAAAGGATAATAACAGAAAAAAACCAATACAAGGACAGGAACCACGCCCTAGAAACAACAAGAAGGTAATCCCTCAACAAACCTAAAAGAAGACAGCCACAAGAACAGAATGCCAACTTTAACAACAAAAATAACAGGAAACAACAATTACTTTTCCTTAATATCTCTTAATATCAATGGACTCAACTCCCCGATAAAAAGACATAGACTAACAAACTGGCTACACAAACAAGACCCAACATTTTGCTGCTTACAGGAAACTCATCTCAGAGAAAAGGATAGACACTACCTCAGAATGAAAGGCTGGAAAACAATTTTCCAAGCAAATGGCATGAAGAAACAAGCTGGAGTAGCCATTCTAATATCTGATAAGATTGACTTCCAACCCAAAGTCATTAAAAAAGACAGGGAGGGACACTTCATACTCATCAAAGGTAAAATCCTCCAAGAGGAACTATCAATCCTGAATATCTATGCTCCTAATACAAAGGCAGCCACATTCATTAAAGAAACTTTAGTAAAGCTCAAAGCACACATTGCACCTCACACAATAATAGTGGGAGACTTCAACACACCACTTTCACCAATGGACAGATCATGGAAACAGAAACTAAACAGGGACACAGTGAAACTAAGAGAAATTATGAATCAAATGGATCTGGCAGATATCTACAGAACATTCTATCCTAAAACAAAAGGATATACCTTCTTCTCAGCACCTCATGGTACCTTCTCCAAAATTGACCACATAATTGGTCACAAAGCAGGCCTCAACAGATACAAAAATATTGAAATTGTCCCATGCATCCTATCAGATCACCATGGACTAAGGCTGATCTTCAATAACAAAATAAATAATAGAAAGCCAACCTTCACGTGGAAACTGAACAACACTCTTCTCAATGATACCTTGGTCAAGGAAGGAATAAAGAAAGAAATTAAGGACTTTTTAGAGTTCAATGAAAATGAAGCCACAACATACCCAAACTTATGGGACGCAATGAAAGCATTTCTAAGAGGAAAACTCATAGCTCTGAGTGCCTCCAAAAGGAAACTAGAGAGAGCACACATTAGCAGCTTGACAACACACCTAAAAGCACTAGAACAAAAGGAAGCAAATTCACCCAAGAGGAGTAGAAGGCAGGAAATAATCAAACTCAGGGGTGAAATCAACCAAGTGGAAACAAGAAAAACTATTCAAAGAATCAACCAATCAAGGAGCTGGTTCTTTGAGAAAATCAACAAGATAGATAAACCCTTAGCCAGACTCACTAGAGGGCACAGGGAAAGCATCCTAATTAACAAAATCAGAAATGAAAAAGGAGACATAACAACAGATCCTGAAGACATCCAAAACACCATCAGATCCTTCTACCAAAGGCTATACTCAACAAAACTGGAGAACCTGGATGAAATGGAGAAGTTCCTAGACAGATACCAGGTACCAAAGTTGAATCAAGATCAGGTTAATGATCTAAACAGCCCTATATCCCCCAAAGAAATAGAAGCAGTCATTAATAGTCTCCCAACTAAAAAAAGCCCAGGACCAGATGGGTTTAGTGCAGAGTTCTATCAGACCTTCAAAGAAGATCTAATCCCAGTTCTTCACAAACTATTCCACAAAATAGAAACAGAAGGTACTCTACCCAACTCATTCTATGAAGCCACAATTACTCTGATACCTAAACCACAAAAAGACCCAACAAAGATAGAAAACTTCAGACCAATATCCCTTATGAATATTGATGCAAAAATCCTCAATAAAGTTCTTGCTAACCGAATCCAAGAACACATCAAAACAATCATCCATCCTGACCAAGTAGGTTTCATCCCAGGGATGCAGGGATGGTTCAATATACGGAAATCCATCAACGTAATCCAGTATATAAACAAACTCAAAGACAAAAACCACATGGTCATCTCGTTAGATGCGGAAAAAGCATTTGACAAGATCCAACACCCATTCATGATAAAAGTCTTGGAAAGATCAGGAATTCAAGGCCCATACCTAAACATGATAAAAGCAATCTACAGCAAACCAGTAGCCAACATCAAAGTAAATGGTCAGAAGCTTGAAGCAATCCCTCTAAAATCAGGGACTAGACAAGGCTGTCCACTTTCTCCATACCTATTCAACATTGTACTTGAAGTCCTAGCCAGAGCAATTCGACAACAAAAGGAGATCAAAGGGATACAAATTGGAAAAGATGAAGTCAAAATATCACTTTTTGCAGATGATATGATAGTATATATAAGTGACCCTAAAAATTCCACCAGAGAACTCCTAAGCCTGATAAACAGCTTCAGTGAAGTAGCTGGATATAAAATTAACTCAAACAAATCAATGGCCTTTCTCTACACAAAGAATAAACAGGCTGAGAAAGAAATTAGGGAAACAACACCCTTCTCAATAGTCACAAATAATATAAAATATCTTGGCGTGACTCTAACTAAGGAAGTGAAAGATCTGTATAATAAAAACTTCAAGTCTCTGAAGAAAGAAATTATAGAAGATCTCAGAAGATGGAAAGATCTCCCATGCTCATGGATTGGCAGGATCAACATTATAAAAATGGCTATCTTGCCAAAAGCAATCTACAGATTCAATGCAATCCCCATCAAAATTCCAAATCAATTCTTCAACGAATTAGAAAGTGCAATCTGCAAATTCATCTGGAATAACAAAAAACCTAGGATAGCAAAAACTCTTCTCATGGATAAAAAAACCTCTGGTGGAATCACCATGCCGGACCTAAAGCTCTACTACAGAGCAATTGTGATAAAAACTGCATGGTACTGGTATAGTGACAGACAAATAGACCAATGGAATAGAATTGAAGACCCAGAAATGAACCCACACACCTATGGTCACTTGATCTTTGACAAGGGAGCTAAAAACATCCAGTGGAAGAAAGACAGCATTTTCAACAAATGGTGCTGGCACAACTGGTTGTTAACATGTAGAAGAATGCGAATCGATCCATTCCTATCTCCTTGTACTAAGGTCAAGTCTAAGTGGATCAAGGAACTTCACATAAAACCAGAGACACTGAAACTTATAGAGGAGAAAGTGGGGAAAAGCCTTGAAGATATGGGCACAGGGGAAAAATTCCTGAATAGAACAGTAATGGCTTGTGCTGTAAGATCGAGAATTGACAAGTGGGACCTCATGAAACTACAAAGCTTCTGCAAGGCTAAAGACACCATCAATAAGACAAAAAAACCACCAACAGATTGGGAAAGGATCTTCACCTATCCTAAATCAGATAAGGGACTAATATCCAATATATATAAAGAACTCAAGAAGGTGGACTCCAGAAAGTCAAATAACCCCATTAAAAAATGGGGCTCAGAACTGAACAAAGAATTCTCACCTGAGGAATACCGAATGGCAGAGAAGCACCTGAAAAAAATGTTCAACATCCTTAATCATCAGGGAAATGCAAATCAAAACAACCCTGAGATTCCACCTCACACCAGTCAGAATGGCTAAGATCAAAAATTCAGGTGACAGCAGATGCTGGCGAGGATGTGGAGAAAGAGGAACACTCCTCCATTGTTGGTGGGATTGCAAGCTTGTACAACCACTCTGGAAATCAGTCTGGCGGTTCCTCAGAAAATTGGACATAGTACTACCGGAGGATCCAGCAATACCTCTCCTGGGCATATATCCAGAAGATGTCCCAACCGGTAAAAAGGACATATGCTCCACTATGTTCATAGCAGCCCTATTTATAATAGCCAGAAGCTGGAAAGAACCCAGATGTCCCTCAACAGAGGAATGGATACAGAAATTATGGTACATTTACACAATGGAGTACTACTCAGCTATTAAAAAGAATGAATTTATGAAATTCCTAGCCAAATGGATGGACCTGGAGGGCATCATCTTGAGTGAAGTAACACAATCACAAAAGAACTCACACAATATGTATTCACTGATAAGTGGATATTAGCCCAAAACTTAGGATACCCAAGATATAAGATACAATTTGCTAAACGCATGAAACTCAAGAAGAATGAAGACCAAAGTGTGGACACTGTGCCCCTTCTTAGAATTGGGAACAAAACACCCAGGGAAGGAGTTACAGAGACAAAGTTCGGAGCTGTGATGAAAGGATGGACCATTTAGAGACTGCCGTATCCAGGGATCCATCCCATAATCAGCTTCTAAATGCTGATACCATTGCATACACTAGCAAGATTTTGCTGAAAGGACCCAAATATAGCTGTCTCTTGTGAGACGATGCCGGGGCCTAGCAAACACAGGAGTGGATGTTCACAGTCAGCTATTGGATGTATCACAGGGCTCCCAATGGAGAAGCTAGAGAAAGTACCCAAGGAGCTAAAGGGATCTGCAACCCTATTGTTGGAACAACATGATGTACTAACCAGAACCACGGAGCTCTTGTCTCTAGCTGCATATGTATTGAAAGATGGCCTAGTCGGCCATCAATGGAAAGAGACGCCCATTGGACTTGCAAACTTTATATGCCCCAATATAGGGGAATGCCAGGGCCAAAAGAATGGGAATGGGTGGGTAGGGAAGTGGGGGGCGCTATGGGGGACTTTTGGGATAGCATTGGAAATGTAATTGAGGAAAATATGTAATAAAAATATTAAAAATTTTAAAAAAAGATATTTACTGGTCTTTAAGTTGGGAATCTTTGCTCTCTTCTATACTTATTATACTTCGGTTCGGTCTTCTCATTGTGTCCTAGATTTCCTGAATGCTTTAGGTTAGGAGCTTTTTACATTTTGTATTTTTTTTGACTGTTGTGTCAATGTTTTCTATGGTGTATTCTGCACCTGAAATTCTCTCTTCTATCTCTTTTATTCTGTTGGTGATTCTTGCATCTATGACTCCTGATCTATTTCCTAGGTTTCCTATCTCCAGGGTTGTCTCCCTTTGTGATTTCTTTATTGTTTCTGTTTCCATTTTTAGATCCTGAATGGTTTTGTTCAATTCCTTCTCCTGTTTGGTTGTGTTTTCTTGTAATTCGTTACAGAATTTTTACGTTTCCTCTGTAAGGGCTTCTACCTCTTTACTTGTGTTCTTCTGTATTTCTTTAATGGTGTTATTTATTTCATTCTTAAAGTCCTCTATAATCATCATGAGATGTGATTTTAAATCAGAGTCTCGCCTCTCTTGTGTCCTGGGGTATCCAGAGCTTGGTGTGGTGGGAGAACTTGGTTCTGATGATGCCAAGTAGCCTTGGATTCTGTTGCTTATGCTCTTGCCCTTGTCTGTCGACATTTGTTTATCTCTGGGTTTAGCTGTTCTTGCTGTCTCTGAGTGTAGCTTGTTCCTCCTGTAAGCCCATGTGTCAGCACTCCTGAGAGACCAGTTCTCTCTGGGAGGAATTTGGGTATGAGGAGCTGTGGCACAGGGTCAGCTCTGGGTACAGATGGAAACTGAAAGGATCCTGTCCCTGGCTGCTCCTCAGTTCCTGTGTCCTAGGGGCTCTGGGTGGGTCCTTCAGAACAGAAGTGGTGGTTCTATCTGTGCTCACAGGTGTGTCAACACTCCTAGGAGACCAGCTTTCTCCTGGCAGGACCTGGGTATAGAGAGCTGTAGCACAGGGTCAGCTTTGGGTACAGATGGAAACTGCATGCCCAATATTCTGCCCAGCACAGGATTTCCCCGGCTCTGAGCAACAACAGGATGTCCAAGATTAAGAATAGGTCATTTTCTGGAATGGACTAACTGTAAAGGCATTTATGGCCTGTGATGTCCCTGGAGACCATTTTAGTATCCATGGTCTGCTGTCTTGGGCTGTGTTGAAGCCCCGAGTTCATGAGGATGTCGATGGTTCTACAGCATCCAGGAGTAGTGTTGATGTTACTGGCCAGAGTTACTGATGAAGACCATACAGATGTCATTGGCCTGGACTGCTGAGGATGGTCCATGATTTGTGTGGGCACAGAGGGCTATGTTTATGTTCATAGTCGGTACTATCATTGGGAACTTTTCTGAGGTCTGTGCTGATGCAGGAGTTCATGTGGATGTCCATGGTCTATGTTCTTATTGTAAGTCCATGACCCATGTTCCATGTTCCTACTAATGATGAAGGGCAAGAAAGCTATTCATGGTGTTGATGAGCTAGACTCGCAGCTAAAAACGGACATAGAAGGCTTCTCTCTCTCTCTCTCTCTCTCTCTCTCTCTCTCTCTCTCTCTCTCTCTCTCTCTCTCTCTCTGTATCCCACCCAAAGCTTACAGTCTAGATATAAAGACATTAAAGAGTTCTCTCTAAAATGTGATAAAAATGATGAAGAGTCACACCCCACAGTTCTGGAGAGGAAGGGAAGGGTAAAGGACTCAGTTTTATTTAAGGGTCTAGCCAATGGGAGTTTGACCATGCTCCAAGAAGTATATGGGTAATACAAATTGGACCTTTGTTGTTGTTGTTTGTTTGTTTGTTGTTTTTGTATGGGGGAGGGGATCATTGAGAGGTGGGGAAGAGAACAGACCTGGAAGGACAGGGAAGTGAGTGTGCTCAAGGTTATTAATTTGAAATTCCCAAATAATTGATAAAAATATTATGAAAAAATCTTAAAATAGTTTTGGAGAAAACATACCTTAACATAGTCAAAAATATGTATGATAACCTCACAGCCAACATCATCCTAAATGGAGAATATCTTAAAGAAATGACATAACAGTTAAGAACAAGGCATGATTGTCTGCTATCCCTACTCATTTTCAATGCAGTCTATGAAACGCTGTTCAGATTATTAAGACAAGAGAAGATTAACAACATAGAAATAGGGAAAGAAGTCAAAACATCCCTACTTAACAGATGATATGATATTATACAAACAAACAAACAACAACAACAAAACCCTCTCCCTAATTTATTATCCAAGGTCAAGAGATCTGCCCTAAACCTTGAAACATACACATTCAAACAAGCAACACTAAATATACTCAGTAGGATTGCATTAAAGAATTAATTAAAGAAAAGTTCAGAATTTTGAGAGACAATGAGGGGCTATGAGAAGAGATAGAGGTGGGATAGGGAAGAAGAGAAATAATGAAACTATGGTATTCATGTGTAAAATTCTCAAAAAATAAAGTAAAATAAAACTTAACAATAAAAGGAAAACACTAGCACATGGGGTCCTGGGAACACAGCAGCTCATGCTCAGACCTTACTGCTTAGATGGTGCTTTCTGTACTTCAAGGATCTGTGGGCAAATTTCCAGGTCAAAGACTCCTGTTGCTTCCTGTTCCCCTTTTTTGAAATTAGTCAACAAGGCCCTGAGAAGATCCACAGAGAATTACATTTGTTAGGAGTTTTGCTGACTTACTGAATGATTTAATTTCTTTATTGGAACAACTACTTATATTCAGCACATTTGTGCTGCCTACATGTCATCCTATATGAAAAACGCCCACACAAAACAGTTTGGTGTGAATTTGTTCCATAGTCACTTACACCTGAAGTCTTGCTGCTCTGGGATCATGTGGCTCTTGAAGATGATGTGTCTCTAAGTGAAAGATATTTTTACTGTCAGGTCCTCCTGTTCTGTGTACTTCTACTCCATTTGTATGCCGGTTCCTGTCCCTTTCCAAGCTTTTCTGAAGACTCACATCCCTATTCCATTCCTCCCATCTGAGATTTATCTTTTCTCTCTTCCCACCTTATTCTAGCTGCACAGAATAATTAATTTGACACAAAAGGAATCTCATTCCATGCATTTTGAGATAAATATATGAAAATATTCTATGATATATGGTATTATGCTGAAGTAGGGATGTGCCAGATCTCAAAGCCAAGCAGGGCCCTTCAGGCATGGCATACACACTCATTGCTTCCATTGATCAGATTTAAACAGATGATTTTCAGGATGTCTAGCTGAGAAAGAGACAGACTATATATTTTTCAAAAAGACTTCCTTCTCAGAAATATCTCCATGTGGGAAAAACAGACCTTGTACTCATGGTCCTGTTGGGATGAGAGTATAAACAATGAGTCATGGTGGTTCAGTATCACAGAGCTATCGGGAGTAGGATATGTTGACAGTGCAGGAGTTTGCCAGTTTCTTAAGAGATGCTATTCTATGTACATTTGAGGAATGGAAATTTGAAATCTAGATATGCTTAATGTTTTTTTACTCTGCTATTTTCAATGAACCCAATACTTCAGAACATCAAAATAAGTTCATCTGTAAATTCATCTCTCCACCATGTTTATGAAATTTTTATCCTTATGAGATGGAAAGCAGGAGGAGATATGAAACAACAAAACACAATGTTCATAAAGCAGAAGAAAAGTGATTTTTATAAGAAAATATTTCCATCTTATATTTTCCAGGGTCAAGTTAAACAATAGTGAATTAACATTTTTAAAATTATGCACAGGGACACTTGCCAGTGTTTTGTTAATTATGCAAATGTAGAGTGCTGCTCTACTTCTTACTTCAGATCTATCAGTGTGCATCTGCTCAGCAAATATTTCAGGAAGTAACCCCTTGCCACAGTCAGAAAAATCCTCTATAACTACTGAATTCCTGAAAATCGACGTCAGCATTCACCAAAGGAATAGGGAGAGTGATAGATTTCTGATGTTGGTCACATGAGTCTTTGTCTTCTTGCGCACGTCCAACTCGACCAGCAAGAACGACGCTGCAACAGGAACCTTCTGCACACGTTTATTGGGAGAGCTTGATTGTAGAGGCGAATAGACCCCAAGCCCAGAACTGGTGCTGCTTATATAGGCCTAGGAGAGGCGTGTCTCACACCTGGATTGGTTGTGCTTGATTGATGCTTACCACCTCATTTGCATGCCTACATCTGATTGATTAATTTCTCTCTCATCTGATTGGTTAACTTCTCTCTCATCTGATTGGTTAACTTCTCTCTCATCTGATTGGTTAACTTTGGTTAATTCTCAAAACCTCATCTTGGCAAAAAAACTTTACTGCCTATGTATGCGTGGTGGCCAGCAGAAGCCAGCACCACCCTGCAACGGCACATGTGGCTTCCCACAATGTCTCAAGGGTAGGGAGGAAATAGAAAGAAATTAATTTTGTTGAGTAGCTACTAAAGAAGTAATTTTCATTAAATATCGAATCTGATTTTCATTATTAGCTATCATTGAGGTATCTGCTAAGATGTTTATAGTTTTTTTAAAAAGGAAAAGAATGGAGCTGGAGAGTTGGCTCAGCAGGTAAGAATGTGTACTGCTCTTGTCGATCTGGTTTGATCCTCAGACCCACACTGGATAGGTCACAATTGCCTGTAACTCCTGCTTCAGGAGATCTGATGACTTTCACTGGAATATGGGCACCTCCATTCACACACATGCATGAACTCATGCATGCTAATAGCAAGTAAAACATTAAAACACTGAGAAGTAAGCAGGGAACACTATAGCAGAAATTCTGAGTGTCTCAGCAACCCTCTCAGACAGGCCGTAGAAAATGATCTTTCAAAATAATCCCAATTTAATCAGCAAGACAAAGGGATAAGGTATGACCAGGAACTTTATTACAAACAACAGTGACAAGGCTAACAATCATTGGGTAATAGCAGACAAGTAGGATATGATGCAAACCGTCAATTAAGAAGCTTAGCAGAGAAATCAGAAAGAGATGATGATGCAGGAGAGCCTAGTTTGAAGCACTGTCGTCTCTGCAGGTGGCAGAATGATAAGAAGGATTGGGGTGACCTTGTAAGAAACAATTCTTAGGCTACATTCTGTGGCTGGAAGAGGCCTCTAGATTCCATTCCTCTGTTTCTTAACAACAGAACTAAAGGTCAGGCAAACACAATCATAATGTTGAGATCAGGAGAACCAGGAGCTAGAATGTCTATGCTATCTACAATGTCTACTTTTCACTAAAAAGATGAATAAAAAAAATACAGCAAGTGTCACATATGTGTGTGTATCTTCTTTTCACACACACATAGATGCACACACATATATACATACATACATACACATATACATACATACTAAGTTAAGACAAATGGTTTGTGTGTTACATTTAATATATGAAAATATCAAAGTAGCCATGATAACCATACTCAAAGAACTAAAGGAAACTATGCTAAGAGAACAAAGGACAGATTTGTCTGATTATACTTTAATGAAATGTTAACATATAAATGTCAACCAATAAAGAAATAGAAATAATTTCCCAATAGAAAACGGTAGAATGTAGTGGTAATAGTTAAAATAATAGTAAAAGTAATCTTAGTCATAAGTCACACAGCAGCTCAGTTGTAGAGCAGAGTTGGCAGAAAAAGACATTAGAGTGCCTCAAATCAGATCAATAGAATTACTCAATCTGAGAAACACAGAGGATGGAGAGCCTAAAAAAATGGGTACCTCCTATGGGAATTATGATCACTATAATGTATACTAACACAGCAGGTGCTACTAGGATAGGAGAGAGTAAAAATGAAACTAAAACTTAAAAGACTGAAACTGCCCAAAATCCATTTAAAAAGGAGTTCATCTGCACACTCACAAAGTTAAAGAAGCCACAAACAGACAGTCACAACAAAGGACTTCACATCTACGCACACCATATGTAAACCTATGAAGACAAAAATAAGTGTTATACCCAGTTGGTGAGATCTCCGTGAGATCACCAGAGACCACAACTCTGATGCAAGCATACAAGAGTCTTTTTATTCGAGTTTGGACTCAGGTCGCAACCCTCCTCGTGCAACAGGGTAGGAATGCAATGCTCAGGTCTAGGGACTTAGGACTTATATAGGGAAAAATGCACAAGCTAGGGCTTTCAAGCCTTGGAGTTACATGACTGGGTCAAGGGGTAAAGGAACCTTAACCTTCAAACTGACAACGTTTGTTCGGATAAAAAGGAGAGACCACACATCTGGAAAAGGGCATCTTTGACCTGGGAAGGAATAACTCATCCTATTATTGGGACCAGTCCTTTCCGGTTGTTGCAAGCTAACCACAGCTGTTATGTCTATTTTTGATTGCTGGAAATACTCGATCATCTCTTTCCTAGTGCTCAAGGGTGGGGCCCTTATCACTCCAAGGACATTAATTTTTTTGCTTCCTCCAGGGACTGGAGAACTCAGTCTTTCAAAAGGTTAGCAGCTTAAAATACAGTTTCAAGGAGAGGATGGAGTCTGTCCTGCTGTGGCTTTTTGTCTTTACTTAAGAAGACTCCCTTGAACAGAACTGGAGAAAAACAATGGGTGAAATTTAAACCCAAAGATGGACAGTTGACCTTCCATCTGAATCAGTGGATGCCAAAAAATAATTGAAACTGTTGATCATTAAGACCAACACTACAAAATGGCCTTTCAAACACAGCTATGAACATGACTACCTTCTATGATAAACAAACCCTAAAAGAAAAAAAATTCTATCTAGCCCATTTTACACGAAATACTAAAGAGTGCATGACTTTAGGATCCTAGCACATGAAAAGCAGAGGCAGGAAGACCATTAGTTTAAAGAAGTCTCACATATATAATAAATTCCAGGGAAGCTTGAGAGATGCAGTAAGACCTTCTCTCAAGAAAAACCTGATAAGTGAGTTCAATCCCCAGGACCGACATGTTAGAAAAAAAATCTTTTTCCTCTGATATCCTTATGCACACCACTGCAGGCAGACCCACATATTTTCACCCATAGACACACTCCCACACAAACACACACATATATACACAAACCAAACAAATAAATAAAAATAGTATTAAAGTAACCAGTAAAAGGAAAGAAACACAAAAGCTCTAAAGGATAAAGCCCAGTGACCTCAGTCCTAACTCACACACATTTCAAAAATGAAGAGTATCAGTAGAGATGAGTACACGCCATCAGTCAGGAGCTGCAGACAAAAGTGAACTGACAAGGAGAGCTAAATGAGACGCTTTATGTAACATTTTTCATATATAGACTCGTTCTCCTTTCTTCTTCTAAGCTTTCTAAAAACATAATTATAAAAATGCATTGGCTTGCAGTGTCTGGTGATATAGTATTCACAGCAATGAGCACAGGAATGAGAAGAGGAATGTAGCTGTACAGGAATAAAATTCCTGCATTTCACTGAAACCATGTCAGTAGAAATCTAAATCAACCCAAATAATGAAACCGAACTAAAATTCAGAAACAAGCCCTCCTATGCAACCCTCCTATGCAATCCTCCTATGCAACCCTCCTCTGTAACTCTCCTAAGTAGTCATTGTGAGCAAGGCTTGTATGCAGTCTAGGCAATCTTTCAGTAGCCCTCCTAGGCAAAGCCTCCTGGGGAGTCTTACTTCATAGCCTCTGTTTGTGTATTAGTTTCCACCAAGACTATTATCTTCCACCTCACTTAGACAACAAGATAGTTAAAAACAGGATGATAATAGGGAAGTGAACTGTGATGGGGAGGTGAACCATTCCAGCCTTCAAGAGAGCTCCTTAAACTCAGGAAGTAAACAACTCAAACTAGCTTCAGGAAGTCCTTAAAACTGACAGTGTTTACTAGTCCCTCTCTGCTTCCCAAGACTATACAAAACCTGCTGAGAAACATTCCCAGACAAGATGAGCTGCCCAGATGAGGCTCAAGACAGCAGAGGACCAGCCTGAAAAGACAGAGACCACCAGAACTGCCTCGAATAAAAAAAGACCAGGGGATCTGCCTGGAAGAGACTCAGACCGACTGAGCCAAAAATAAAGGACACATTCCAACCTGCTAAGCTGTCTGCAGGTTGTGTAGTCCACTACAACTTTCTAGCTTTCATGAGCTGCCACTCATGCTGGGGTGAGCTTTCAGTAAAACAGATGTCTGTAAATCTCTGTGCTCCTATAAGTAACCCTTCACCCATATTTCTGTTATATCGGGCCCCTAGACGTTAGCAAAACTGACTATGATGGAAGTACTAGTCAAGCCTTGAAACTCAGCATGTAGGCAGCAACACCTGCCAAACCAAAGGCATAATTCAACAAAGTGTATGGTTCTGAGAATGTCCCTAAATGTACTAACCTTGCCTTTTGGTCTTTAGAATTCCATTTCTGGCTAGCTTTTCTTGCTAACTGGGGTATTTCAGCCCAGGATATGGTTACTGTACTTAAAAACTCACCTTGAGAAAGACTTGGGACTGCATTTGGATAGTTACTGGCTGGCTAATAAAGATTTTCTATTGGCTTGAACCCAAGTCTAAATAGTGTTTGCTCATGGATACTCCACAAATCTGTAAGTAACACCGATATGGTTCACCTAGTTGGACTTAGTTGGTATCCATACTTTGGTCTGTTGTCGGTTCCCTATCTGAAGTGAGTAGATATTTGTTCATATTTCCCCATGAATAATCATACATAACAACTTCCTATGTGACTCTCGTATGAATGCCCATTAGTTTCTGATGGAATAATGACAGCTCAATGTATCAATAAATCCTCTATGTAGCCCCCCTGCCCCATTCCCTAAGCAAGGCCATGGGTTCCTGAGGGGATGCTGACAACTCAAAAGGGAAAATAAAATATTTTCCATCAAATAGTGCTGAGACTCCTGGATACATATAAAATGCTAAGTGAAGTCAGGGCCATTGTAAAAGCTAGAGCCATACAATTCAAGAAAAATGACAGAGAGATTCCTTCATTGTTAAATACTTGCTCATGACCTCATAGTAGCTGTGACTAGCCACACAAGAATGATACAAGGATACAAGATCAATCAACATCCCAGCACGGAAGGAGGAGGGACTCATGCACTACCCAAGGTAAGAAGCTGTTGATAATTGATGACTTTTAGGATGCCTATGTGTACTACAAATTGGAAACTGGGTTTTCTCAAGAAAACAATCACAGGAGGCAGAGGGAAGGAGGGATATATGTGGGAGATGGGGAATGGAGGGGAAAAGGGAAACATGGACAGATATGGTGGGGGATACAGGTGAGAAGCCCCAAAGGCCAGCAGAATGAACAGAAATATGCAACCTCAGGGGCTGAGAGGTTGGGCGACCCTCTAGAAAGTACCAGAGACCTGGGAGGTGAGAGAATTTCATGATTCACAGGGAGAATCATTAGATGGAACACCCAACAGTGGGGAGACAGAAAGACAGGGAGGCCATCAAGTGGATTGGGTTGCCATCTTACAGTCAAAAACTCTCACCCAGAATTGTTCCTGTCTAAAGGAACTGCAGGGACAAAACTGTAGAAGAGACTGAGAAAAAGGTGGTCCAGTGACCTGCCCAAATCAGGATCCATCTCAAGGGCAGGCTCCAAGGCCTGACACTATTACTTATGCTATGGTGTACTTACAGACAAGAGCCTAGCAGGGCTGTCCTCTGAGAGGCTCAACAAGGAGCTAATTGAGACAGATACAGATATTACACTCAACCATTTGACTGAAGTTGGGGACCCCTGTGGTTGAATTAGGGAAAGGCTAGAAGAAGGTGACCCCACAGGAAAAACTGCAATCTCAACTAACCTGGGCCTCTGAGATGGCTCAGACACTGAGCCATGAACCAGGCAGCATACACTAGCTGGTCCTAGACCCTCAACACATACTGCAGAGGACTGGCCTCACTGGGAGAAGACATGCCTAACCCTTGAGAGACATGAGGGCCCAGGGATTGGGAAGGCCTGGTATGGGGGGGATACCCTTGGGGACCAGGGATAGGAGGAATGGTAAGAGGAATTGTGGGAGGGAGAACCAGGAGGGAGACAATGACTAGACTATAAAAAAATAAAAGTAATTTTAAAAGTGGTCAGGTGGGGTTGGGGTGGGGACATCCACATGTAGACAGGGGCCTGGGGAGGAAGTATGGTATGTGGAACAGTACGAGGGTGGGCAGGGGGAGGAATAAAATATGGAGTGTAAAAAAATTAATTAAAAAAAAAAGGACATCAAGTTGAGAGGTGTTGTGATGTAATGGCTCAGGAGGAGTTTGGGGAGGATACAAAAGGTGAACTCAAAATACATTGCCAATGAATTAATAAAAGTATAATTTGAAACAGTACATGTAATATATACGGACCTTATATGGAATAGTCATTCAGAGAACTCTATAAAGACAGAAGGTAGAGTGATGATTGTTCAAGGTTTAGAATGAGAAAAAAACAAGGAGTGACTGTTAGTGGCTTCAGGATTAATGGCGATGCTACCAAATTAGACTGTAGTGATTATACTTTTAAGTATACTTTACTCTCTGTGGGGTCTCTGTCCCAGTCAGTACATTACAGCATAACACATGCACATACGGCTCAGGGAACATCATAGAAGAGGGCTGAGAAAAGATAGTAAGAGCTAGATTACCACACATCTGCTTCAAAGCAGTCTCTTCTTAAAAAAAAAAAAGGAAATATGATAAAGGTATATATGCAATACATATGTAGTATATGTAATATATGTAGTATATGTAATATATGTAATATGTGTAATACATATGTAGTATATGTAATGTATGTAGTATATGTAATATATGTAATATGTGTAATATGTGTAATACATATGTAGTATATGTAATATGTGTAATATATGATATTGTGGGGTGGTGGGCTGTGCATAGATAGAGGTCTGGAACCCCAGAGGCCTGGTGGGCGGTGATTTCCATCTGTATGGGACAGGAGTTCAGCCACTCCTCCTGGGCATCTGGCTCCTGTCACTTAACTACAGCCTCCCACAGCCCCCCTTTGCCCCCCTGAAGAGAGGTATGTGGTATCAATCACATAGTAGCTACACCAAGCCCTCCCACATGCAAATAAGGTTTCCCCAAACTGTCAGTCCAAGCCAATGAGAAGTACCTGCTGTCAAACTCTGAATCATCCCCAATACTGTATATAAAACCTATCCATGGAATAAAAGGTATGGAAGAACTATTCAGTCATCAGAGCCTTTTGTCCTAAGAGCTGTAACACTTGGGAAGAGATCTGCTCTCCCAAAACACCACCTGAGGCTCTGCCACATTCCTCACTGGCTAGTCAGTCTCCAGTTGGCCCAGCCCGACCCTACTCAGGGCAAGGCGGCAAAGCACAGTTACCAAGTTACCAAGTTACCTGGAAGGCACAGCAGAGATGGAGGTGGAGCCTACCACCACAGTGGAAACGGGGATGTGACTTCTCCTCACTGGCCACACTCCTTTGCAGGAACACTCACACCAGGCCTGGCCAGAGATCTCTGCAGAAAGCCTCTGGTACTCAGGCCCACATGATATTATTTGTTTTTTGAAATTATAATATAATTACACTACATTCTCCTTCTCTTTCCTACCTCCCTCCTGTTCTATATACCCATTCTTTCTCACAAATACATGGCCTCTTTATCATTAATTATTGTTATGCACAGATATCTATATACATACATTGTCTTAAACATACAAATATAACATGCTCAATCTAAATCATGTTAGTTACATGTATCTTTTCCCTTGGGGAGACTATTCCTTTTGCTCTCAACAACCTTAGTTATCTGTAGTTCTTTGTGTATGATTGAGACCTTGTAGGCTTTCCTCAATTCATTTTAGCACAACCAATATTTGGGTTTTTTTGTTTGCCCATTGATGTTAATACTGGATAAGGTAGCAATTCATGTAATCCCAGAACTAGAAACATAGAAGAAACAGGATCCCTGGGACACTTTAGCCTGCCAGTCTGGTATACCAGTAAATTCCAGGCTGAGGAAAGACCATGTCTAAAAGGAAATGGATGACTTTCCTGCAAATAACACCTGAGGCAAAGGACAAAATGACAAATAGGACAAAATGACAACCAACAAATTGGGAAGAGATCTTTTCCAATCCTACATCCAATAGAGGGCTAATATTCAATATATACAAAGAACTAAAGAAGTTAAACTCCAGAGAACCAAATAATCCTATTAAAAAATGGGTAACAGAGCTAAACAGAGAATTCTCAACTATGGAAACTCGAATGGTCTAGACGCACCTAAAGGAATGTTCAACATCATTAATCATAAGGAAAATGCAAAACAAAACAACCCTGAGATTCCACCTCACACCAGTCAGAATGGCTAAGATCAAAAACTCAGGTGACAGCAGATGATAGCGAGGATGTGGAGAAAGAGGAACACTCCTCCATTGCTGGTAGGAGTGCAAGCTGGTAAAACCACTCTGGAAACCAGTCTGGTGCTTCCTCAGAAAATTAGACAATACCACTCCTGGGCATATACCCAGAAGATCCTCCAACATGTAATAACATGTTCTACTGTGATCATAGCAGCTATATTTATAATACTCAGAAGCTGGAAACAAACCAGATGTCCCTCAACAGAAGAATGGATACAGAAAATGTGGTACATTTACACAATGGAATACTTCTCAGCTATTAAAAACAATGACTTCATGAAATTCTTAGGCCAATGGAACTAGAAAATATCATCCTGAGTGAGGTAACCCAGTCACAAAAAAAAAAAAAACACACATGGTATGCACTTGCTGATAAGTGGATATTAGCCCCAACGCTTGGAATACCTAAAATACAATTCACAGACCACATGAAACTCAAAAAGAAGGAAGACTGAAGTGTGGATGCATCTGTACTTCTTAAAAGGGGTAACAAATACTCACGGAGGAAATACGGAGACAAAGTGTGGAGTAGAGACTGAATAAAGGGCCATCTAGAGACTGCCCCACCTGTTGTTCCATCCCATATACAGTCACCAAACCCAGACACTATTGTGGATTCCAGAAGTGCTTGTTGACAGGAGTCTAATACAGCTGTCTCCTGAGAGGCTGTGCCAGAGCCTGATACGTACAGAGGTGGATGCTCTCAACCAACAATTGGACTGAGAAAGGTGTCCCCAGTGGAAGAGTTGGAGAGGGCCTGAAGGAGCTGAAGGGGTTTGCAGCCCCATAGGAAGAACAAAAATGTCAACCAACCAGACCCCCAGAGCACCCAGGGACCTGACCACCAACCAGAAAATGCACATGGAGGGGCCTGTGGCTCCAGCAGCATTGTATCAGAGGATGGCCTTGGGAGTAGAGGCCCTTGGTCCTGGGAAGGTTTGATGCCCCAGTGTGGGGGAGTATGTGGGCAGGGATGCAGGAGAGGGTAGGTGGGTGTGAAGCACCCTTGTGGAGGCAGGCAAAGAGGGGGTGGGATAGGGGATTTCTGGGGGGAAAAGGGAATAACATTTGAAATGTAAATGAAGAAAATATCTAATAAAAAAGGAAAAAAGAAAAAACAAAGTAGATCTTTTTATTATATTAAAAAAAGTGTTTTCCAGTTGGAGAGTTGTAGTCAGACAATGCATATTATGAATATTATTTTCTTCTTTACCAGTGTTTTGATTCAATGGATAAGTGAACCTAGGAGTAGATGGTGGTGACTTATATACTGCCTTTATTACAAAGAAAGGTATTTGGAGAATGTAATTTGAATGGATATCCAAGGAGGCTTGCTGTTTCTTTGCCTCTAGAGTTATCAGGAATTAGCAGTAAAAGAACTATACTGTCTGTTTCTATGTAGCAAACCCCTAAACCCAGAGTATCAACACAGTGCTATATCAGTTATGATGGTTTTGTGGATTGACTAGAAGTTCCATAGATTCTGTGGCTCACCCATAGAGTTCTGTTGGTTGTATGGTTCAACTTGATGGGTCTTGTGTTTCCGGGGCTCTATCTAATAGGTTAGTAGGGAGTCTAGACAGTTTTTCTGTGTGTGATCTGGATAGTTCTGATAGTTCTTTGGGTTGAACATACAGGTCTCATGGCTCTATAAGTTTATTGAACAGTTATGGTGCTTTTGTGGGTTCATCACACAGTTCTGATAATTCTATGTCAACTAGATAGTTCTGGTGGTTCTTTTAATAGGTTATTGAATTCTAGGTATAGGTTTAGTGAACAGTTATGGGGGGCTATAAGCTGACTACATATTTCTAATAGTTTTGTGGCTTTTCTGGACAGTGCTCATAATTCTGTGGGTTTGTCACAGAGTTTTAATGGTCCTGTGAGCTATGGCCCTTACTCCATTACTCTGTCTCCATGAAGTTGCTCCCATCCTTTCCTCCCCCTCCCTCTCCCCCCCTGTGTGTGTGTGTGTGTGTTTGTGTGTGTGTGTGTGTGTGTGTGAGAGAGAGAGAGAGAGAGAGAGAGAGAGAGAGAGAGAGAGAGAGGTGTCCTTCTTGCTGAAACAGTCTGAACTTAAGTCCAACATGGCAACTAGATTTCAAGAAGGAGAAAATGGAATATTCTAGGTCTTTCAAGAACTATACTTGTGACTTGTATAGCATCATCACCAGTGCCCTTAACTGGTATAAACAAATGAGAATAGTCTATGATGGGAGATAGGTAAAGCAAATAAGAGAAAAGAAAGAATCATGGCAGCCCAGTTAAGAAGACCCAAAGCACTCCTATACACCCAGTCACAGATAAAGCTGAAATTCGTTCTGCTACTAACTGCAAGGCAGAGAGTCAAAAGAGCAGTTTTTATCTACAAATAATCAGATTACAGAGAAGAGGAATTCCTGAACTTCCAGTCCTGGGAATCTCTCCAGCCCAGAGATGAATGAGTAAAGGTGCACAGGAGACTCTAAGATAGTGTTTCTCATGGACATAGATGTGGCTATATATGGCACAAGGCAGAAGCCATGTGCTATTCACAAAGCAAAGCATCAGGAGGTGCATACACTTCCTGCTCCTCACTAGAGCTTGAGAAAACACAGGCATGTTGCTAGCCAAGACAAAGAAGAAAAAATAAATAAACACACATGATCTCATTTTCTAAGGTGGCATCAACTGTCTCCAACTCCATACAGCATTATTTGCAGTCTCTGCCCTTCCTCATAGAAAAGATTTAAGTTTAAGTACATACTTGTGATACCTGAAGATGGTTTACTTCAATGACAAGTAAGAGGGCCCCATGTTGGGAGGAAGCTTATAATTTTTTGACTCAGAAAGTCCCCAGAGCCACTACTAGGTCAAGTTAGAATGCCAGGGTTTGTGCCCTTCTGCCACAAAGGACTGGGGGTGTGCCTGACTCCATTTCCTAATTGATGAGGCAAATTCTGGATCACTGTCAATGTTTGTTCCTAATGAGCACAGACAATAAGACAGGTTGCTTCCATTTAGATACACTAATGAATATGGTTTTAATTTTAATCCTTCTTCTCTCCAAAGCAATTGCTTTTAACCACCTGGAAAAAAATGGCGGGAGCCTAGGAGAATCACAAATGGGCTTTCTCCCTGGGGTAATTCACCTAGAGCAGAAATCTGCAGGCAAAGAAGAAGTGAATACACAGAAATTAAAACCACCACTTGGTGCCTCCTAGAAAAGTCTTCTTGTCCCCATTTGGAATCCCACTGGGCCTAGAACATTCCATATTGAGAGTTGCTTTTTTGTTTGCTATTCCTTGCTTTGAGATTGTGTTTTTTGTTTTTTAGGGTTGTTGTTGTTGTTGTTTTAATGATTGTTGCTTATGAGAACTGTGAAAGCATGTTAGGAAGAAAGGAGATATAGAACTGCATTGAATTGCTGTCTTAGACAAGGCTAGGTTAAAGGGTAGGCCTAGACTTTTTGAAGTCCAAGTCCTGGATAAATGGAATAAGGTACTCATATTTAGCCAAATATCAACTTACAAATATAAAATTAGGTACTGAGCCTTATCAATAGCCAATATAATTTATGATCTCAGAAAAAGATTTTTTGTTACTTGATATTGTATCCTTTTTAGATACATTATATGATCTAATCATTTATTTATTTTTCATTAAAGATCAGTAAGACTGGTCCCATCATTGATATAGGTGCATTGTAGCAGACAAAAAAGAATTGTAACAGATAATAGGATATGCTAGGATAGATTAATAATTCACTGGCGCTACCATAAGGAAATACTGTAAGTGGGTAGCTTAGCCATAGACAATTCTGATCTCACAACTATGGAAGCCAGGTCATCATAGTCTGTCTGCTTCTGAAAGCTTCTTGCCTAGTATCTCATCTTTAGCTTTTAATTGCTTTTCAATAGATCAGCCCAGAATCTGATTTTAACTGTACCTAGTATACTTCCTCCACCTATATACCTGTCTCTAGACACAAATTAAGGACATTAGTCATATATTAAGACACTTATGCTCATTTTCTTTGATCTGACTTATTAACAGCGATCTTATCTCTGAATGATGTCACATTCACAGGTACTAGGAATTGGTCTTCAATTTTTAAATAAATGCAATTTGGGTCATAACAATGGGTAGCAGGATATTGATATATAAACTATCTAAAGATATCTAATGCCCATGGTAATTCATCCTAGTATATCATTTACATTCTAATCTGACATGTGGAAATTTGATCAGAATGTCACTATAAAAATAAAATTGTCAATTTTGTCAACATTAAGCCAACTTTGAAAGCTGGCAAGAAGTGCCCATTGGTTGCAATAGTGGTATGAAAATTATGGGGTTCACTCCTTTTTGATTGGACAAGGCCTGCTCCACAATAAGAGTTCTGTGCTTAGTAATATACAACCATTCAAAAGTTCATGACTAGGGTGGTCATAGGTCCTAGTCAGAGGTCATGAGTGGCATGCTGTGGTGGTTGTGCTAAACAGTTACTCTCAAACTACACTCTAAATATTGATGTTTCTACCCAGACTCTTAACTTTGGTCAGAGAAGCTTTGGTTTGCAGTAGGTAGTGGTTAATGTGGAGACTCACAGTTGATCAAGGTGTGGAGTGTAACAACCTCATCCATATTAACTTCCCACCATACAAGAGTCTAGAAGAGGGAACAAAAACTACAAACATCAGCAGAAAGACAGAGAACTTCTGAAATGCTGACATTTGATGGCTACACACATGAACTCGGAGCTTCTGTAGTTATCTGCACAAGACATGCTCAAGATAATACTATTTGAAAAGTCAACATAGCTAAGGAAGGGGTCTCTGAGGCCCCAAACTTATCAGAGAAGCTATTGGTAATTGATGGCTGCTGAGGGAGGGAGAGTCACTCTCCTTTAGGCGTGTGGATGCTGGTAAGTTGCTCATGCCCCAGTGGATGGCCACATATGCATGTGCAAATGGGCAGCACTAATTAGGCTCAGGGGTTTTGCTAACAAAGAAAATAAAAGTGGAAAACAAAGCTGGCAAAGAAACGTTTGAGAACACTGGTTGGAAACAGAGAAGGGTGGACGGATATGACCAATATACATTGTAGACATGTATAGAAGAATAAAGACTCTACATTTTATACATATCTAGAAGAATAAAGTATATTATTTTAAAAGGAAAAGTGAATCCATGTAATTCTTTCCATTGTATACCTGAAAAACACCTATAAAATCTTTATAGTGTTTGAGCATCACTTTTTCTGGACTAGATTTCTAGTCCATTAACAGTGCCTGTCTCTTCAGATCTACTCCACGTCTTTTCTTACCCTAAACTCTTCCTGAAAAGACTGGTTTCATGGACTCTATTACCTTTGCTCCTAAGCCCAAGGGTTCAGGTTAGGCTCAGCCTGTGAGAACTCCTAAGAATATGTTGTAAAGTAGGATGGTGAGTAATATCTTCATACATAAGCCCTCCATCCACCTGACCTCATCTCTAGCTGTGTATCTCAAATGAAGATCCTCCCCTGGGATCTTTCTCCTTTAGAAAATCAGTATGTGATAGCCCTTATTCTCCCATACCCTGGATCAGGCTGTTTCCGGTGTTTCTTTTCTCCACACATCTGGAGAGCAAAGTTTCTTCTTGAATGGTTCTGTTTTATCTGTCCCATCTGTTTGTATTGGGACCCTGACTCATAGATTCCCCCAATTCCCAAATTTAATCACTCCTTCCTCTATCCTTCCAGTGCATTGAACTTAATATCAAACCCACAGACTAATTACATCATGTCTATATAATGGTATTTACCAGTCTGACTCTCATACTAGGCCAACAGGAGCAGGCCATCAAGTTGGACTCTCCAGCCCCTCCAAGTTTGGATCTGATTAAATTTGCCTTTCTTCTTTCTCTTTTCCTCTGTTTCTGGCGATTGAACATTAAAAGCATCCAATCAAGCAATGTTTAAGCTAATTTTAGAATAATGAGTCTTTCTTATACTGTACATTATTTGTCAAATCAAATGACTGACCAATATTCTTATAGTAAGAAAACAGTATAGTTTAGAAAGTTTTTAGTTGTTGTTGTTTTTTATTTTAGTTTTGGGTGTTTAGTTTGTTTGTTTGTTTTTTCAAGACAGGGTTTCTCTTTGTAGCCCTGGGTGTCATAAAACTCACTTTGTAGACCAGGATGTCTTCTATCTCAGAGATCCCCCTGCCTCTGCCTCCAAGTGCTGGGACTAAAGGCACACACCATCACTGCCCGGCAAGTTTAGAAAGTGTTAATTTCAGTCTGTACAGTTAGACCTGCAAGAGACTCTACCACTTTCTTTTAGTCATTTCTTAGGTTTAAAGAAAAACTTAGCACTCTCTCTCTCACTCTCTCTCTCTCTCTCTGTGTGTGTGTGTGTGTGTGTGTGTGTGTGTGTGTGTGTGTGTGTGTGTTGGAATTGATTCTACAGCCATGTGCATGCTGTAAACACTCTACTATTGACTAAATTTTATGCTTTGTGTCTATGCAATGGCATGTGTTTTTTTGGATCAAGTGCACTACTAGTGATGATTTATGTATCCTGTGGGTTCCTTTGGAGGCCTCTCCTATCACAGAAGCCTCTGATCTTTCTACTACAGATGATGATGTACTGGCATTTGCTATGAAGCTCTGTTGCTCCCAAACACCTTTCCCCCTCAAGTCCTTCTTCATCAAGGACAGGTGAGAACCTTACCTCTGTGCTTCCTTTGTCTTCCCCTTTTAATCTCTATCTACCTCATTGTATGTGTGTGTTTGCTTATAAAGCATCCTGTCAATAGCTATGTCTTCCTTCAGCTGTTTGCGTATCTGCTAACTATACAGTAGGCTATATATAATAGTGGACTATAATCCACTATTGTCTTAGGATGATTGACTGAAAAAATCACAGAGAAATAGAACTTCAGCTTTGAGTCTATGGACAGATGAATAAATGTGCTTCTGTGTATAAAGAACAAGAAAAGGATGGAGTGGTTACATCATGGTTGTCTGTGTACCTGATTGTAAGAGGACTTGTTTCTGGTCCCTAAATGTTTCCAGTTCCTCCTATGCTAGCTATCCTGAAGTGGTCAATGTAATTCTATGGCTCCTCATATTATTCTTACTTGCCAAACGTGTAGATTTGCCAGTTGGTACCCACAACACCTCCTCTTAATTTACATATTCAAGAATCCAGCAACTTTATAGGGGATTGTTTAAATTCTGTGTCTGTCAGAGTTACCTAGAAGGGTTATTCAAACATAAAGATCTGAACCCCACCAAAAGGACCTCTGCTTCAGAAGACCTTAAAGATGTCCCTTCTAACAAGTCCTAAGTGGGAGTACATCTACATCCAGGCATGTAGGTTGAATGACACCTGAGGGATGGGGTGTGCCTATTCTCTTCTAATGGCAAAGGCTCTCAATGATGAAGAGTTTGCTGTATTTACCTCTTCTCAGAAGAGTGCCTATTTTCTTCTTGTGTACACTGACACAAGATAGTTGCTTGCAAAACTTTAAGAATTGTGTTAGATACAGCCACTACCAGGTCAAGAATATTCAAGAAGGTGAACCATTTATTCAGAAAATATTAATAGGCACTTGCTTTCTGTAGTAAATATTGACAATCTACATATGTATAACTTGGCCTCTATGAAAGAGGCAATTCTGTGTTTTCAAAAGCATGCAGCTCCAAAAGTTCTAAAGTCCAATGTGTTCCAGAGATATCCTGTATAGTCATTCAAGGCCACACTATATGAACCAGGGCCATTATGCCTTTTCCACTTATTAGCAGTTATGTTGTCAAGATTTCCATTCCTTGCATGATTCTGGATATGTCTGGGAACTCATTTGGGAGCTGTAACCATTAGATACTAAGTTCGTTGTTCAGCAACATGGGCTGTGGCAGCTTTTGCACTTTGACTGACCCTGTACTTCAGACATAAAGCAAGCAGATGGCTCCAGCTACTCAAGTTCCCACTGGCTCTTTCAGGTGTTCTCATACATAGTAAAAAGTACCAGATCCTTCCACATGTTGCTCACTTTATTTGGATTGAAGGCACTTAGATGTAGACCTTGGTTCCAATTTTCCTTGTGAAGTCAGTTTTACTGTTGGGTGTAGTAGTAGTAGTATTTAATATATCTATATAGTATGTATTTATATATTATATTTGTATATAAATATAGTATTATGATATCATTATTTCTGGTGTGCTGTTGCTGTTTTGCATTTTAGATGATCTTTCCTTAGTAGCTCATATCACCCACAGTGAAATCCATCAAATCTCAAATAGGCAGAGTTTCCGCTGAAACCTCAATAAGCATTTGTAATTATTTATGACAAATCTCTATTCTGTGTTGCTTATTTTACAACACTCTTAGGAGTTCTGTTGCTTTACAAAAGCAGACTGAGTCAGGCACACAAATGTACAATACACCTACTGCAGCTGGGATTCATTCAGTACACCATTGTGCACTCATGTACAGGGCTTGTTCTAACACTTACAGGCTACATAACCTTGATATAACTACCGAACATCACTTCATGTGGGACGTGAAACCTTCAGTTTGCTAGCACAGACAAATTGTCATGGTCACTCCAACCATGATGTAACCACTCCATCCTCTTCTTGATCTTTGTACATTTTCTCCAGATTACTCATCACTCTACAAATCTTATTTATCCCTTTGTTGTTATATTTATTCTCTTTTCCTCCAGTGGGTTGTAAATCCTATTAGGAAAGATATTTTGTCATTTTTACTACAGTATCACCAATTCGTAGCCATAGAACAGGCTTTGATGCTCACTAAATATGATGGATGACTGGATTGCAGCCATCAAGCTTGAATAGTCAAAGCTACTCCAACATGGATAGATATCTGACTTAATAAATGAAGAAAAATACTAGAAGAATAGGTAGTTAATGGTGAGACCTCAATAAGCAATAGCATTCTTCTTTTTAAAAAAAATGTATAAGCTGGGAATGTAGCTTGGTGGTAAACTGTCTATTGGTATGCACAGGGCCTTAAATTGAATTCCAAGTGACCCCCAAATAATTAAGTAAACTGGATAAGGAAAAGTGGCCACTGTTTGTCTCAATTTCAAACAGATTGTGATACATGCCAAAGCACTGTTGTAGCATTTGAGAATGCAAGAATGATGCATATAATCAAGCAATAAGGCAAGGTTGCATTGATGAGAAGACATTCCTTGGGGATCTTAAATTATGAGTAACAGTTTAACTTGGCCCACCACCGTTTCATCTCAGGTTGGAGAGGGATTCATGAAGTCAAGGAAGGAGCACCATTGTCTTCAGTGGTGTAGCCACTGATAAGTTGCTCATACTTTAATAAAAATCATTTCTTCCTCATTCATGAAAGCAACTCCAATTAAACACAATGAGTCACCCACAAAATGTTCACATAAAAGTACAAGGCAGGGGACTAGAGAGATGGCTCAGGGGTTAAGGTCACTGACTTCTCCAGAAGTCCTGAGTTCAATTCCCAGCACTTACATGGTAGCTCACAACCATCTGTACTGAGATCTGATTCCCTCTTCTGGTGTATGTTTAAACAGAACACTCATATAAAATGAATAAAAATATAAAAATATAGAAAATACAACACAGACTTGTTGGAAAGAAACAGGGTTCCGTGGAGAAGGAAGGAGGATGAGAGGGAAGAACAGAGGATGTGAACTAAAATTTGTTAAATATGTATACAAAACTGTCAAAGAATTCATAAAATGAAAAATAAAATTAGAGGACAACACTTTGTTGTATAGCATATGCCTCCAAATTGTGACATTCCTTCCAAATTGAAGTATTTGCCACAGGAAAGAATGGCAGAGAAACACCTGAAAAAATGTTCAACATCCTTAATCATCAGGGAAATGCAAATCAAAACAACCCTGAGATTCCACCTCACACCAGTCAGAATGGCTAAGATCAAAAATTCAGGTGACAGCAGATGCTGGCGAGGATGTGGAGAAAGAGGAACACTCCTCCATTGTTGGTGGGATTGCAAGCTTGTACAACCACTCTGGAAATCAGTCTGGCGGTTCCTCAGAAAATTGGACATAGTACTACCGGAGGATCCAGCAATACCTCTCCTGGGCATATATCCAGAAGATGTCCCAACCGGTAAAAAGGACACATGCTCCACTATGTTCATAGCAGCCCTATTTATAATAGCCAGAAGCTGGAAAGAACCCAGATGTCCCTCAACAGAGGAATGGATACAGAAATTATGGTACATTTACACAATGGAGTACTACTCAGCTATTAAAAAGAATGAATTTATGAAATTCCTAGCCAAATGGATGGACCTGGAGGGCATCATCTTGAGTGAAGTAACACAATCACAAAAGAACTCACACAATATGTATTCATTGATAAGTGGATATTAGCCCAAAACTTAGGATACCCAAGATATAAGATACAACTTGATAAACGCATGAAACTCAAGAAGAATGAAGACCAAAGTGTGGACACTGTGCACCTTCTTAGAATTGGGAACAAAACACCCAGGGAAGGAGTTACAGAGACAAAGTTCGTAGCTGTGATGAAAGGATGGACCATTTAGAGACTGCCGTATCCAGGGATCCATCCCATAATCAGCTTCTAAACGCTGACACCATTGCATACACTAGCAAGATTTTGCTGAAAGGACCCAAATATAGCTGTCTCTTGTGAGACGATGCTGGGGCCTAGCAAACACAGGAGTGGATGTTCACAGTCAGCTATTGGATGTATCACAGGGCTCCCAATGGAGAAGCTAGAGAAAGTACCCAAGGAGCTAAAGGGATCTGCAACCCTATTGTTGGAACAACATGATGTACTAACCAGAACCCCGGAGCTCTTGTCTCTAGCTGCATATGTATCGAAAGATGGCCTAGTTGGCCATCAATGGAAAGAGAGGCCCCTTGGACTTGCAAACTTTATATGCCCCAATATAGGGGAATGCCAGGGCCAAAAGAATGGGAATGGGTGGGTAGGGAAGTGGGGGGTGCTATGGGGGACTTTTGGGATAACATTGGAAATGTAATTGAGGAAAATATGTAATAAAAATCAAAAAAAAAAAAGATCACATGACTGTGAAGAAAAGAAGCTTGGAAAATTCTTAAGGGCCTCTACCAACAATGTTCCAAGTGCACATAATTTCTGAGGAGAGGAGAGGAGAGGAGAGGAGAGGAGAGGAGAGGAGAGGAGAGGAGAGGAGAGGAGAGGAGAGGAGAGGAGAGGAGAGGAGAGGAGAGGAGAGGAGAGGAGAGGAGAGGAGAGGAGAGGAGAGGAGAGGAGAGAGGAGAGGAGGAGTCTTGGAGGGAAAGATGAAACCAGCCACACTACACAAAAGGAAATGTATTCCTACTGTGAGCTGCCTGCAAACTTCACAGAAAGCTCCAGGGTCACAGCTCTCCAGAGTCATCACCCATTTTGGCATGGGCTTCTGAATGATGCTGCAGCTTTTGTAAATAACTTCTCACCCAATCACCTGTTAGTAACCCCAATTTAAAAAGTATTCATTGGGAGCCGGGCATGGTGGCGCATGCCTTAAATCCCAAAACTTGGGAGGCAGAGGTAGGCAGATTTCTGAGTTTGAGGCAAGCCTGGTCTACAGAGTGAGTTCCAGGACAGCCAGGGCTATACAGAAAAACTTTCAAAAAACCAAACAAACAAAAAAAAGAATATTCATTGGTGCCGTTCTTAGTTTGCTCTATGATGGGGTGAGTAGATGTATATTGTGTCTCTTGTGTCTCCCCAGCTCTATCACACAACCCAGGTAATACTACTACCCAGAATGTGAAGTTGGTTCTCAGAAAATCTGAGAAGCCACATCAGCTAATCTAGGAAGGGACCTAAGGGCCAAGCCAGGGAAATCTGTACTTACTGTCTATGTTGAGCAGCATTTCACTGAATATATGCTCCCAGGGCAGTAGCAGCAAATGGCTCTAGAGGAACAAAGCCATATTCCTGATCAAGTACCATACCCTTGTTCTTCCTAAAACAGGCCAAGTACACACATAAAGCCAAGTACACACATTAGTCTAAGGCCAGGGAAATCCCCAGAGTAAAGCAACCTACTTTTTTTTTTCTTGTTCATCTGGTGATTCTACAATGGTGGTAGAAGGTTCTCCATTGAAGATTCACATTTACTTAACACAACATTAGCATCTATCAGATAAATTTTGACAAGCTTTCTATTTTTATAGCCTGTGATGGCTGCCAGGGAAAATGAAAGAATAAATATTACATATTCTTCATCTAAAGGAAGGTGATTAAAAGTGGACAGTTTATTGCGTAATTCAGAGGTAGAAAAATAACACAATCAAAGCTAGTTTGAGGTTGTGTTCTTTCTGAAGTGGCACACCATGGATTGAGTACTGGAAAGAAGAATGCATAAAGAACAGATACGAAGTCTCTGTACTTGCCCAAAATTCAGGCAATGAAACTTTGCTTTGGTGTTCACAACTGGATACACTAGTTAATCTCTTTCCCACATTTTTTAAGAGGAGTCAAGAGTCATCTAGAGACTGTTTGAAACCTAGAGGAAGATGGAAGACATACTTACACTCCAGACTACTGTTGAGATGGAAGGTGGTTGATGGTTCAAGCCGAAAGAGTCACAGTAATGGCGTGCCTACAAGAGGGCCAAAAGAGAAGTCCCCACTGGAAGAAACTTGTTGGAGAAAGCCTTGGAAGTCCAAGAGGTTACAAGTGACATGGGGACTACGGTCTAGTGCAGTCACCAAGTTGGCTTCACATAAAAACACAAATGGGCAAGGGCTTAGGTTAAAAGATATTGAAAATGAGGCATTCTTATCATCTAGAAGCTGATTAAGAGGGAAACAGACACAAACTTAAATAGAAATGTGTGTTTTCATCATGTGGCCTAGTAAATAATTGTTTATATTTCAAGGAAAGATGAAAATTGTGCTGAGTGTATGTGGAAATGGACATGTACAGGGACTGTAAACTGGGTTTTCTTTGACAAGATAAACACAAGATCCCAGGTACAAAAACATCCTGGCATCCCATCTCTTGGTGTTCTGATAAATCATTATTGGCTATATATGTATAAGAACTACCTACAAAGAAATTAAATTTCACCTAGTGGTGACTCCCTTGAGGACGTTGCATGCACTCTATACCTGTAAGTCTGTCTTGGTGTTGCTGCACGCAAGGTCATCTTGATACAACCTAAAATCATCTGGGGATGAAAAAAGTCTTGATGAGCTATTGTCCGAGTCAGGTTGCCCTGTTTGCTAGTCTGTGGGAGGCTGTATTAATTGCCTTACTTGACTCGAGAAGCCCCAGGGTCGTAAGTAGGACTAATCCTTTGTGTAGAGCTCTCCACTGTATGAGGATGGAAACGGTAGCTGGGCATAGAGTATGTGTACATTCATCCTCCATCCACACTGAGCTACAGATATGTGACCAGCCCCCACCACTGCCTCAAGGTCTTGTCACTGGGCTTTCTTCAAAGTGATAACCTGCGACCTACAATAGACAACCACAAAATATAAGCCCTTTCTCTTCTAAGTTACTTTCTGTCAGTGAGTTTTACCACAGCAAAAGAAAGCAAAGAAACAAATTTAAGAGAGTGTATAGTTCAATAAATATTTGATATGTGAATAAAAGAAAGATGTTGAGTGGGTGACCCTTCCCTAATTCAGAGAACACATAAAGATTTCTTAACGGGAAGAGAGGTCTCTGATAAAAAATAACCTAAATGTGTCATATGAAAGTCTGAAGACACAGTATACTACCAGACAAACCCTTCTGACATACCAAAACACTGAAGCAAAAGCCAGATATATTTCTGATGTCTTTTAACTCTCCATCTTAACTGCATTGTGTAGATAAAAGAAAATTAGAATTTGCATGACTGAGCCAGTTTTTCTGTGCTGGTTGTAAATGAAGACACACACGCACACACAGGCATATCATTTGGAAGGCGAAATAATCAAAACATCAGGCAAAGTGGAGAAGGGTGTGGTCATCTGATGAGCTTTTAGTACTGAAGATAGGAATTTGGGGTCTCAAGTGAATCCCGGGCATTTTTATCGCTCATGCTTTTGTCTTTGTAGCGGCAATGAAACATCCGTCTCACAATCAGATCTTTTAAAAGCAATTCTTCCTTGCCATTAACATTTGCCTAATGCAGTGTCAGTTGGCATTAAGAAAAGTTGATCAGGTAGACTTGGGTAGACTGAATTCTTTGGGGGAGGAAAAGCAAAACCAGATTATTCCGGTACTGAGGTAATTTAAAAATCCATAATAAATAAAGTAATGTGATTTTCAGAGAATCACTTAAGCAGAAGAAATGGCATAAAGTTACTACATTTACAGAAAAAAAAAAGAGTTCCTTAAAAGTTGTAGCTCTTAATTTATTGGACAAGCAGTTCACGTTGACTTAGCGATTAAGAAATGAAATATTTATTTTTCTGGTTTTGTGGAAGAGAGCACATTGTTTTATATTTGTATAAATTTATGGCTGAAATTTTAGTGTTGAAAATCTGCAGGGTCATTGCACATTAAATGGATATTGATCTAACATTAGAAATAAAAAACAATACCCATTAAATTAATCAATAAAGACTTAATTCCTGATGAACTCAGCAACCTAAGGTAGAGTATTTGTTTGCGGTTTTTTCCCTTTCCAAGCAAACTATTTCATGTTATAGTAAATAATCCAACATTTAAAAGATTATGCTGGGGGAAAACAGCGCTGGTGAAAGCTGCAGTTTGTAATTGCAAAGTTAATTATCTTTCCTAAACCATCAGTTGTCACTTAGAGAGACCAGATTCTTGCAGACTCTCCAGGGACTGCCTTTATTTCATTCCTAATGGCTTGGGACCCACCATTTTGCTGTCTCTGAACATTTGGTCACTGAATGCACCATTTATGGAGTATTGTTTAATTAAGGACAAATTAAGAGAACTGTGCACAGAATTTAATTTCATAGGCTCTGTAAATTCTTTTAAAGAGGATACTAACTATAGGCATGATAAGTTTTCATTATCCGTTTCTTCTATAAGGTATTGACAATTTATTGTCTGCAACAGTTCCGAGTTTTGTTTACTCTTCGGGGGATTTGTGTTGGCACTGTACTTTTGTGCTTTGCGGAAATCCTATTGGCGGCATCTGACATTCCATTAACCCCTTCCACTCAGAAGAATCCAGAAACAGAAGCTGGCGTTTGAAGATTGCATTTGGCTTTTGTAAAGACTAGGGATTTCTTCAAAGCATCAAATGAAAACTGACATCATTAAAATGTGTGTTTAAACGCTTTAGGAGATGGGATAAAAAATATTCCATATCATAGTTACTATTGATAGTTCCATTTGGCAAATATTTAGTGAGTGCTTTCTGTATACCAGGAAGCATCCTAATAGTGAACATCCCATTTGCTAAGTACATGAGTTCTGAAATGTTTGTTTTAAAAGAATTTTAGAATAAATGTTCTTCAAGATCCCTACTGTCACTCCAGAAACTAAGTTCAAATAATAAGCTGCAAGTTTTAATATCACTATCTCAATAGAACATTTCTGTGCTACATACAGAAGGAAACTTGGAAATAACTTTTGTTCAAGCTCATATGTGTTACTAGAAAAGAAACTGAGTCACAGACGTTAACCATTCAAATTCATCTAAGAAGTTAGTATTATTTATCTAATACTTTAATCCTCAATATAAAATTGCTTTGATTTACAGTCAAGTAGACAGT
Source organism: Mus caroli (assembly GCF_978045245.1). Lineage (NCBI taxonomy): Eukaryota > Metazoa > Chordata > Mammalia > Rodentia > Muridae > Mus > Mus caroli. The sequence continues at coordinate 42,469,840 of NW_028227273.1, forward strand.
AACAGCTAGCTGCTTTACAGAGGTGTTGTATTTGAATGAATCAGGTTCTGTTATGTGACACTGTTCTTGAGGAGACATGAAAAATGTCTATAAACCCCTAATAGAGAATGATGATCAACCTAAATAAGGATGCTACCAATGTCCAGTTTGGTAGACCAACACATTTATTTGGGTTACATACAGGAATGTGGGTGAGATACTATTCAGAGGAACAGAAATGGCTCAGAGAGAGCTGCATTATCAAAGCCCATCCCAGCACAGGAAAGCTGGGACCTGAAAAAACACCGCACAACCTACAGACAGCTGAAGAAGTTGGAGAATGTCTCCTTAAGATAGTGCAGCTTGTCTGATAATGACTATGATCTGGTCATACTCTGTACATATGCTCTAGGAAAGAAGGGCCTGGAGAATCTGCTCAGTTTCAGAGACTTCCTGAAACTATTGAGTTGTTTACCTTCTGAACTTAAATGAGTTTCCCTATGGAATAGAAGATTTTTATCTGGAAGGAAACTTCTATGCAGCAGAAGCTGTGTTTTAAGTCACCAAAACCCACATGAAATTTGGTACCAGAATTTGAAAACTTGAACTAACAGCAATGAGAATTTGGCGTAGTCTGGGAATGATACACATCCAGTATCTGCTTCATTCTTTCTCTCTTATGTGTTTGCATTTCAATTTTCTCTAATATCTCCATAAAATTGTTACCAATAGTGCATCTATTCATAAATTATTTTTCAGAAAGCCAAGGACTTAAAATTTTTATCCCTATTTAAAACTCTCGTGAAGGCATTCACTGGAGAAATTTGAGGTAACTAGAGAATACCTCTAAATCAGACTGTGATTAATTCTATGACCAAGGTTCAATATGGGACTTTGTGGGAACAGAGTGTGTGTGTTGGTGGAGTGTCATTTATGAATCTGCCTGCCCTTGTTAAGGGCATCTAAATATTTTTGGAAAAACTGAAATCAATTCTTTTCAACACTAATATGGCTAAATAAATTACTATGTTTTATATAATGGACTATATTGAAATAATAGAAATTATGTAATGCAGTTACTTGTAAAATCACACACACACACACACACACACACACACACACAGACCACACTTCTGAATTAAAAGAAAAAAAATCACATATGCCAGGTGTGGTTGCATACACCCTTAATCTCAGGAGGCAGAGAGAGGCATAGCTCCCTGAATCTGATGCCAGTCTGGTGTACATAGAGAATTCTTGCCTCTCAGGGCTACATAGGCTTCATATGATCTCTGTATCACTAACAACTAATATTATTGTTTTTATACAGATTTCAAAATCTAAACTTGCTGTTTGGAATTTTACATTTAAGTAGTAAACCTACAAATAGCAGCAAGGAAAGTGTTACTAAGAGTACAGGTCTGTCTTTGGAAGCCCTTTGTGGTATGATGATATTTTCTTAAACTAAACAGAGCTACTAGAAAAAAGTATTTACTTTATGGGATTTCAGTTTGTGTTATTTTTATAAAGGGGCTGTGGCTTATAAAATAAAATGTGCTAATATTTGTAACCAAAGAAAGATCTCCTTGGTCTATGAAGAGCCATTTCTCAGATTTATCGCTCCTCCACAATGTGGGTCCCACAACTTTGCATAATAATCATTCCCCTCTTCCAGTGCACTAATTTTGGCATGGAATCGTTAGCTTTCGCTTATTCCTGGAGCATGTTTAGGAGTTCCTATGTTTCAAGGCACATTTGGAGGAAAGAACAAAGGAAGAACATATTTTAAAGCAACCAAGACATGTATGGTGCTACATAACTGTAATCCCAGTGACTGAAAGGATAAGGCAGGTAGATCACATGTTCAAGGTCATCCAGGGCTGCACAGTGACTTCTTTTTAAAAAGTCTCCTCAAGTTCATTCCAGCTTTATTTTATGGCTATTTTCATCTTTTCATTCCTCATACCTAGACAACGGAGCCCTGATATCTTTGCTTACTTACAATACACAGGTCTTGGTTTGTTGTTGTACCAACCAATTAATTATTTTCTTACCCAAACTCCAAAAGTCTCTCTTTTGTAAGGATGTCACTATTCTTTGCAAAGTCAACTTCTGTTTGGCAGACCTTCATCCACTAGAAAAACAGAGATAAATAGAATCACGAAAGCACAAGTTAATAATAGCAGAGAGCACGTATGGGTGTGTGTACATGCTTGTGAATGCATGAATCGAAGCCAAGAGAGATTTTATTTTTTAAGATCGAATCAGTGAACACAGTGTAGGTCTAAACACGACTAAATTCTTGCAATTTGCATTTCTTCCATCATGAGAGAAATGAGTGTAAACATTTGGGTGTGGGAAAGAGAAGCATAATAAATGAGCGGATAGGCAGAGGTAAAGCTTTTGTGTGTCCTCAGACTCACAAATGTGTGTGTTGAGACATGCAGCCAGACAAAAAGATTTGCTTGTAATCATATTTCACAAAGAATTCCCTAGCTATGATCTAACTGCTAAAATATTTAGATAAGTTTAGTGTATATAGACAGCAGAAAAGGAAGGAAAAAAAGAGGGTATAACAGAGAAGTGAAGAATATGGAAGGGAGAGACCAAAGGGCTTAGAAATAAAATGTCCATCTGAATCATGGCTGACAAATTGCTCACCCAACACAAAAATACTATAGAGAAATTACACCAAATCCAAAACCTGTCAAACGAGATTTAGCAATGTGGTTTGGATGTTATCCCCCATTGAGTAACTGTCTATAATCTTGCAAGAAACCCCATAAGTGTGTGTGGTAGTTATTCCATATGCTAAGGGCAGCATATCATTTTAGAGCTGTCAGTTTTAACTTCAGTTTTATTAATTTTACCATAAGCCCACAGACATATGGTTCAGTGGGTGTATATCACATAGATCGTAAACTTTCACAAAGAAGCTGGTGATGGCTACAGGTTATCTCACAGGTTTGATGGAAATTAGATGCATCAAGAGAATAAGGAGAGAAGGGGAGGCTTAATGTATATGTCAAAACACACATGAAGAAAATAGCCTGTCCATAGATTAGCAGAAAAGATGTGTCCAAGTGATGAATGATCCTTTGGGGAGATATCATTTTTACAATAAGCCTCATGCTATAAAAATATAAGTTTAAAAGAATACCATGCTCTTAAGACAAGTTTATTTTTAAGAAATAGAAAATGAATTATCCTGGTAAAAAGCACTGCTTCTGATTTCAAAATTTCTCAGAATCCTGATGGTGTTCTAAGACGTGGAATCAAGTTGTCCATAGTGTACACTACCCATCTCTCTATCACCTGTTTGCTAGAGTGTGTGCTTTTTAAAACACATAGAAAAATGAAACATATATGGTAATGAATTAAACATGACTTCAGGTTCTTAGATACTCATCCTATTAAGAGGCAGATCCTTTCCTTCTGGGCTAACTCCTGACTAGCTGTGTCCTCTGGGATGTGGTAGGAGTGACTCTAGTTTCCATACCTAAGCTTAAAATCGCTAGCTCCAAGCAGTCCTGAGATAAACTGATTAGTGAAAAGGAAATTTTTAAAAAGTAAGAAATCTCAAATATAGCTTGTTGGTGGCTGTGGACCCCTCTGATTACCATAGAGTAAGAAGTTACCATTTTAAGGTTTTGCCTTTACATCTTGGAATACCGTGGAAGGCAAACATAGTCTCACATGCTGTTGCCATTGTTGCAAGGAAACCCAAGTTACTTGGAGAGGCAGAAGCAATATGATGCCTGGGGCATACGGGAAACTGTTTTAGATCACCCTCCTCATCCCTGTTGGTAACCACATAGAGCCAATGCCAGTAACCATATAGAGCTGAATGGATGACCCTAGATATTCTGAACAGTCTAGCAATGGTCCTAGCCCGATGTATAGTGACAGTTATGAACTAGCTTTGTTCGAAGCCACTGTACCTTGAGATGGTTTATAATGTATCACTAGAGAGTGTCCACAGACCATGTGTATGATATCTATAGTAGACAATCATTTGTGACTTAAAGAGAAGTTACACAAAGTAAGAAGTTTTTAAATAAAAGATTACATCTCTAACTTCACTTAAAAACCAGTGACATGGGCTACTAGGAAATGGGCACAAAGTGCATATGAAACACAAACAGTGGAGAAACTTGTCACTCTGAAGAGAAAGCAAACGAGCAGAGGTGGAGAAAGGATGTATATAGTTAACTGAAAAGCGTGTCTGGTAGGCTGGTGTCAGAAGATGGTAAGTCCGTTCAAAGGAGATGCCAGGTGCCAGCAAGAAAACTCAGCAGACAGAGGCTTGCCACAAAGCCTCATGAGTTTGATCACCAGGACTCTGCAAGTTGTCCCCTGACTTCCACAGAGCACCATGGAATTTTAAATTTCAACATAAAATCACTGTGGACAAAGAAAGGTAGTCTCCCTTTATAGCTGCTACTTGTTGCTGTTATATTCAAGATTGGCCATAAGAAGTCACTTAAATAGTTCAAGTACCCTGTGGCAACTATCTTTCTCCTGTCTAGTAGTTCTTGGCTGTCCATTCACGGAATGAAAATGGAGAAAACAAGGTAGTACTTTTAAATCCCTAGACCATAAATTAATTCAATGAGAACTTAGAAACATTAAATAGCTCAAACATTATCTAATGCAAAGATATGACTCTCAGTCTTCTGTCACCTAGGATGAGCTCTTGGGACAGCAAGGCACTTCATCCTCTGTTATCAAGAGAAAAGCAAAGATGAAGAATTTATTTTTGTCTAGGACTCAAAACAGCATCTCGCCTAAGAACCCTTATAGCAGAAAACATTAGCAATGAGCGTCTGAGGACATTGCCTGCTTCTTTGGGCTCATTTGGTTTCTTTTGTGGTACAGATAAGTCACCCAGGCCAATCACTCACCCCTTTAGTGGTTGGCCTTGCACCTAATGATGCTGGCCACATTGCGCTCCAGCAGCAGATGAAGTCAGAAACTAGAAGGAAGAGACCTGGTCCTGGCTCCTATGTAATGGATTAAGCACAAGCAAAATGCCAACAGTAATTAAAAATATATCTTGTCCATTAGCTCAGTGGTTGAAGAGTTCACAGCCTTTGTGGTTGTATCATTTGAAGGTTTGATTTGGGCTGTGGTAAACTCTAAACGCTTGTCAGCACTCACTATGGCTATGAATAGAAAACATACCATAGACTCAGTTGGGTTTTATGTCGCTGTTTTGGTGTGTTTCCCCATGGCCGTTGATGGCCCTGTTGACATTCCATCATTCCAGCACACTAAAAACTCTTCAGCTGTTTTTAACAGTAACTTTTTTAAAAAATAAAATGAGATGTGTCATTCTACAGACAAAAAACTTACTGACTATGTGCTTGGCGCTGTGCTATACAGTAAAACATTGAAATTTTTCTGAAAATGTTCCTTTGGAAGAATGGAGAGATGGTTTGGCAGGTAAAAGGACTTGCTGACAAGCCTGAGGAGCTAAGTTCAATCCCCAAAACATACATGATGGAAGACAAGAAACAAGCCCCAAAAGTTGTCCTCTAACTTCCAAAGGTAACCTATGATACACATACACACATACATACATACATACATACATACATACATACATACATCAGATAAGTGGGAAAAAAACAGTAAACACTCCTTTGACTGGCTACCTGCTACCTTTTATGATAAGAAAATTATTAAATCCTGTAACCCTTCAATACAGTTCCACATGCTGTGGTGATCTTCAACCATAGAACTACTTTGTTGCTACTTCATAACTGTAATTTTGTTACTGTTATGATTGATAATGTAAATATCAGATACACAACCCTGAGAATCACTGCTCTAGAGACTGGGAAAGCAGCAGTTTCCGGCCTGCCCTCTTTCTTATTGAACTTGCTCAACTGTAGCTGCTGCTTTCGCTCTCCAATGACTGCTAACTGTCTTCATGATGGTCCTTTCCAGGAAGGGCTGAACCCTCCATGTGAACCCCAGGCCCCAGCTCCAGTTTGGAAGTGCAGAGGTGCCCAGCTTCATTGGAAGCAACTCCCAGGTCTTCAGTCTCTCCAGCGTGCTGACAGTCATTGCTGGACTACCAGCCCCTAGAGTTGTAAGTCAATCTAAAAGAATCTCTTATAGTACATGAACATTCTTTCAGTCTGTTCCTCTAGAGAACCCTGCCTCATATAATGGTTTGCCAATCCTAATTCATTAACTTGTAGTTCTTTAAGGTTGTAAGTTGTCACAGGTTTCTCCAAGCTAAAATCAAAGCACTGTCAGGGCTGTGTTCCTTTCTTTGGACTCTATGAAGGCTCTGTTCTCACATGCCTCTCTTATAGCCTCTTTCACTGTTACCCTAGTCAGTGGTGAGACAAGTCTCTCACTTTGACTACCCTCCCCTTCTGCTCTCAAAGCATTTTGATTGCTTTGGATCCCACACAAGACACAGGAGAGCCCTGTCTCTGAGGTCTTTCTCTTCCTCACATTTGCTAAGTCACCTTGCCACAGATTCTCAAGCTTGGCACATGGGTATCTTTGAGGAGGCAAGGTGTGAAAATTCTGCCTCTTATAGATGCAAAATGTTATTTAATCAACCTTAAATAAGTCCATGTTTTCATTTCTTCAGTATCTTCATAGGAGGGATATTTGTGACAGAATATTTGATCCCTGAATACCTGACAGGCAAAACCATCACCTTGAACTATGAGGTCAGGAAGATTTTTATGAGCATCACAAGATGAAACATTAGTTGTAGAATGGTGTTTCTGGAGCTCTAATAATAGTAACTTCTGCTCCAGATGATTCAGGGAAATGTGTCTTGTGTATGTCTCTGTTTTTAAACAGGAATTGCTATTCATTCCCAGTAGAGTTATTAATCAGGGCACCATTAGCTAGCTGAGAAACTTTGGAGCAGAGTTGCAATAATAGTCTCAGAAATCAAATAGGTGAAAATTTGTATCTTGGCTGCCTTGCTGGCCTTTTCAACAGTTTTACCTTTTTATGGCATGATGATTAGTTTTAACCGTCAACTTTACCCAAACTAAAGTCACCTAAGATGGGAGTCTCAAGGAAGGCTTATATAGATTAAGTTGGCCATTCGACATGTCAGGACGGGAGCAGAGCTTGATTACATAATTAAGGTGGAAAGAGCATCCCTCTGTGAGTAATACCATTCACCTGCTGAGATCTAGGTCTGTGTAATGGTGAAGAAAGCAAGATGAACATAAGCATGTGTGCATTCATTTTCGCTCCACTCTAGCCTATAGATGTGACCAGCCACTTCAAGTTCACACTGCCTTGATGTCCTCTCATGATGGAGAGTAACTTGGAGTTGTTTCTCCTCTGATGTTTTGTCAGAGTTTTTACTCACAATAACAGGTGACCAACAAAGACAAATGTCTATTTTCATGCTACCTCTTTCAAGCATCTCTCTTTTAACATCTGTCATCCTTGGCTCTGTTGGCATCTCAGGGCACATACTTCTTTGTTTTAGAGGCTTCCCTGTGGATTGTAGGTTAAGGTTCATCTATCCACTGTGTTCTAGTAGCCAAACACCTCCTATTCCTTTAACAGCAAAGAAAATATCTCCCCAGGCTTTTCCAGATGTGTGATTGTAGTAGAGACAAAAATCATCCTCAGTATCTACTGTTAGAGTCAAAGACTATGTATAAACTCTATGGTAGAAACACAGCTTGATTACCTTATTTCATCCCTTCAGCCTTGAAGAGTTGTTTGGTTTAAGTTGTTTATTCATTGACTGTGTGTATGATCTCCATCCATAAGTAGTATAGCTGGGTCTTTCTATTTTGGAGATGAGGATAAATCAACCGTGAGGTTAAAAAGTATGAGTGCTGGCATCATGAAGACATGGTGTGATCTTGGATGATCTTCCTAATTGCCACATGAGTCAATGTGAGTGGACAGCCAGTAATCAGTGTTATCAACAGCCCTCCTGGGTAAATCAAGCCAATGAAAACTCCATAACACCTTCAAAAAAAAAAAACTGCTAAAAGAAAACTCGAGAGTTCTGTGAGATTGTGAGTCAAACCATACACATGTTTAAATAGGCACATACACACAGATAACACTCAGAACACACACACACACACAAACATAAACTGCAATAAGCAAATTAACAAACAGAAGCTGCCTCAAATTTCACCAAAGTTTGATACTCAGAATTGACCATGGTAGAATATGTTTTGAAACACATTACTCCAAGCTGAGATTGGTGGTCCTTGCCAACATACTACTTAACTCTACATGCTGGAACCTGAAGGTGTACCTTGGAGCACACTATGAAGGGACTCCTTGAGCTATTCTGAGGTCAGTGGTAGAGATCTGAATCCAACTTTGTATTTCCCATACTCACTTCAACTATAGTTACCACTTGGGCCTGTTTTGAATATATGTCTCATCACACAAAAGATGCACATGTGATTAAGTGGTTTTGTTGCATTTTTCTCATTATTTCCTAAACTCCTGGTTTAGCTCAACCCTCTTATTTTGAAAAAAAATTAAAAAAACAACAACAAAAAAAAAAACAACCCTCGACCTGTATCACTCATTGAATTGATAGCATCCTTCCCACTTCAGCTTCCTGCCTTTCTAGGGGTCACGACAGTGAGTACCAAGCTCACTCATGATTGTTGTTGTGCATTGTGTCAACGGCTCTGCAATCAGCCAAGGGCATTGTGCCGAGAAGCCATCAATTATCCCGGGTAGTCAATGAGAGTTTGCTGTTGTGAAGGGACTCAATTGAAGATAATCCATAAAAAATCAATTACATTATTATTTCTTAATTAGAGCACTTGACAATATAGCTTTCCTCAGCAAAGCCATCAGTAAATAAGCACATAAATACACATAAATAAATGCTGCTTCTGTCCCGCAGAGCTTCTCGATAAGTTCACAGTGACCTTTATCACTAAACATTTGCCAGACAAGAATGTCTGCATATTTAAGAAAATTTCCAAGCTGTTTTCCCCTATCAGACAGAAAAATGAGTCCATCACAAGTGTCTATATTAATAGCAATATTATGTTGCTGGATGATTAAAAGATCACTTAATACTTATGTACTTCCTTCCAGTTTATGAAGCGGGTTCCTCTTTGAAGCAATGGTGAGTCCAACATTCCGCTGGAATAAGTTAGATATGCTTGTCTACCAGCAACCAGTGAGGTCGGAGCACATAACATGAGACCATTTTAGCAACCTCCTCCATTCATTCTTATCCCATTTCAAATGCATTTCTTCTTGCCCTCCAGGTGATGGGTCCTTTTGTAACCTTAAGAAAGTCCTTTTGACTCAGTATTGGTCTGTATTCATCCAACTACTATTTATTAAATGTCTGTATATGTGGTGGACTCTATAGGAATGAATTGCTGATGTGCAGTTTACATTCTAATAGATAGAAAATCATAACACAATAAACCTCAGTGCTCTATAGCCTCTGGATACATTGAATAGAATGTCCTACTCATTCTTATGAAAGAGACGAAAGCTTTTAACATGAATTGCTAGCTAAGCTGAAACTGGAGTAACGAATGGGACTATACAAGACCAAGATAGAGGAAAATACTGTGTGTGAAGGTCTGGAAGTAAGAGATACTGTGGGTGGGGGGAATTAAATGGATGAAGAGGGGTAGAAAAAAGGGAGGAGGGAGAGATAGAGAGTGGGGAAATAAAATAAATTTTAAAAAGCCATTGGAGGAAATGCATTCTAGTCAAACTAAAATAGATATAAGTTCTGAGAGGGGAAGAAAGGAGGAGCAGAAAATATTACCTAAGGCTAGGAAAGCATGAGCCAGAACAGCGGGCTCAGAACTGGGCTAAGGAAAACAGAGGCATGAAAAGATTTTGTTCTAGGAGTAAACTCCATTTCAATTCTGCCATAGAGTAAGCCTTTTCCCACACAACAGTGTTCTGTCTAAACTAGAGACCTCCATTCTTCATCTTTACCCATCTTAAGATATCAGTGGCTCCCTGTCTTAGCTGTAGTAGCACCCCAGCTCCTCAGCACAGAGTCTCTGTGACCTTTCTCTGTTCTCAGCTCAGAGTGTCCCACCTTGTTTGCTTTGCACACTTTTATCAAGTAGCTGTTGTCCACAGGTGTGCTGAATTTCTTCCTGCTTCAGGAAGTGTGAGCTTGATGCCCTCGCCTTTTGAAAAGCCCTTTCTGAGGTCTTAACACAGCAGACTTAGCACAACTGTCAACCAGCACATCTTCTCAGAGAGATCTGCTACCAGTCTTCTTCAAGACTTTCTACAGATCAGCCTGTTCTTTTCTGGAATGCTGTCCCATCATACTTTCTTCAAAACTGTGTTATTTTGAGAGACAGGGAAAGCTCGCCGACACCTAGGTTGCTGTGCAGAGTGCCCACAAATGACAGAATTGCTTTTCTCCCTCATGACAGTCCAACGAGTGTGTTCCAGACTGAAGGTGCCTCTGTGCAATACTGCCACCTCTCCCTAAAGATTGTCTCCAGGGCCTGTCAGGAATAAAGACACTTGGCTTAGAAGTGGCTCCAGACAATTTTGTTTACTTTACCTTCTATTGGGTACATCATTTCCATGATCAGGCACCCAACTGTAGGGCTTTGGGGTATTTCTCTGTAGAGACACTTCTCAGCCACAGTGGCACTGTGCAAGGCAAACCTGGCATTGTTGAGTGGATAGTCACCTCTGGCACAAAAGGGTAGTCATACTTAAATGAATTCTAACTATTTTTCAATCCACTTATATAAATGTATAAATGCCAGAAATAGTGGTATTTTATTTCCCTGTCAGAAGTTGAGCTCAGCTTGATAACGCCAAAAAGGTTTTCTATTATGGTCAACACTATGCATGGCCCCATGTCTTAGAGTACATAGGTTCTGGAAGAGTAGATAATATTTATTGTAGAAAAATGTTTATAAAAATGCTGGGATTATGCTTGGTTTAGATAAGCCAGAGACATGGCTGTCTTATGATGAAGAGGATACGTAAGTTTTAGAATAGGGTTTCTCAAAGTGCTCTCAGTCCTGACATTTCATGTGCCTCTTTTTCTTTTTGCAGTGTGAGGAAGTAAGGACATGATCCTGGCAGGGGAGGGGGTGGTGAGTGGATAGTGGGCACTAGAGGAGCCTTGTGTTAAATTCCTTACCCAGAGGACCTTTGCATTAAGTGGTTTACTCTCCCATAGTTTGGCTTAGGCTGACTACTCCTTGCCTTCGATCTCTCTCTCTCTCTCTCTCTCTCTCTCTCTCTCTCTCTCTCTCCCCCTCATCACATTGTCGTGCTATATTACTCAGGCTGGACTCAAACTCACAAACTCAGCCTCCTGGGTGCTGAGATGCATGGGTGTATCACCATGTCCAACTATAGCATATTTCCAAGCTCGGGTTGGTCTTTATGAATCAGCTGATGTTAGTAGACATGTGATCAGTTCTACAGAGCTCTTGTTCTAGCTCTCCTGGGTCAGGCAAACAAGCAGGACATAACAAGGAAGGCCTTTCTGCTACTCATCAAAAGGCACTTCTTAATTGGTCTGGTGATCAAGCTGAGATCCTCAACTTAGCAACAGTTCTGCTATCTGATGGATTAGGATCTAGGAAGGGATCAACAAATAGTCACTGATTAACTTTGGATTTCAAATATCAATAATAATTGAAACATTTAAATAGGTAAAAAAAATTAATAAATAAATAAAATGGAAGCTCCAGTCCAGGTAGTTGCTGAGTGTGTGGACAGTTCAGCAAACTGCCATTTCTTCAAAATGCATGTGTGGTCCAGGGTGTTGGTGCTCTCCAGCGTGAATCAAGCAGAGGAAACTGACCAAATCCTTTATCAAGACCCATCTGTGCTTGAATGTTTGGGTGAAAGTACCCTTGTGAACTACCTCCTCCCTCTTTAACCAAATAATAGTTTAATAATTTCTTGAGACTATTAGACTGAGTAGGTTTTGGTCATATTTATTCTAAACTCCTCCACCTATGTCCCTCCAGATCCATCTCCACTTCTCCACCCCCTCCCAACTTCCTGTCCTCTCTTATTTATTTGCTTCAACCCAGGAAGTCCAATGTGTACTGCCCACATGCATACGGAAATAGGATCACTCACTGGGACATGCTTGACCTATCAGTGGCCACACCTAAAGAAAACACACTCACCTTCTGCCAAAAGCCATCAACTATCAATAGTGCCTCTGTTAGGGATGGGGGCTTAGGAGCCACTCCATGCTTTATTACTAGTGTGTTGAGTGACTTGATCTGTGCAGGTCTCGTGCAGGCAACCACAGCTCCCGTGAGCCTATGAGTACAGTCGTCCTGCCATGTCCAGAGACAGTATTTTGTTCCAGTTCTCCAAAATCTCTCAGATTCCTTTGCACATTTTATTTTGAGAAAGAATAAGTTGCCCAGATGGCTCTGAATTCAGACTGTAGCTGAGATTGGCACTAGGTTTGTGATCCTCCTGCCTAGGCTTTCTGTAGTTAGGATTACAAGCCTGTACTACCAGACCCAGTCTTAGAGCCTGGATTTGGGGGAAAGAGGAAAGCTTTTGTTGTACTGGACACTTCCCTTAAGTAAATCAATCCTAGGAAGAAAATTGGGATGAATTTGCTTTCCTACCGCAAAGGAAGCTTTCCCAATCCAAAGCCTCTCTTTACTTCATGAACCATGAATCCACATGTTAAATAATAATACAGGTCACTTTCTTTGAAATAGTAGGTACTGTGGAGGCTGCAAATGTCACTCGATAGTAGAGTATACATTTAGCATGTGTGAAGACTTAGTTCAATCCCTGATACCAAATGAAAACAATGGTAATGGTGAAAGTCTTTTTAGAAAGAATGAGTAAGAAAAGACAGTATAGCACAGGCCAGAGGCCTTCAAACTTTACCTTGTAACAGAATCACTTAGTATGTTATATGTATGCTGTATGTATATATACAGTTGTGGGTCCTACCCATATTACCTGATTCAACAAGCTTAGATGGGAAGCATGGGGCTTGCACATCTACATTGATAACAGATGATATGACTACTGTTTCTGCTGATGATGATGATGATGATGAAGATGAAGATGATGATGAAGAGGAGGATGACAACAATGGTGGATGATGGCCACCAGGATTTGGGGTCTGCAATTGTCACCAGTCTGCTGATGTTGTACTGTCACTTCTACATCTGCCAACCAGCCTTTATAAGAACAATAAGCTGAATTATGCACTTGTTGAGAACATAAATCCAAGGGTCACTCATGAAGCCTATAGGACAGTTGTCAGTGAAGAAGAGGCATGCAAAAGACACAGCCATGACCAAGGGCATTCCCTACTAGCATATCCTACATGCATGAACAATCTTATACTGTTTCCTTCCATGGGGTCCTACAACATTGCTTTTTTAGTTTCTCCTTCCCACTTGCATTATGTGGTTGAAATGCATACAGTGCTAAGTTCAGCAGCTAGCCAGCCCTGGTTGACTATCGCTTTTTAAGAACAACCAAGCCCATATAATTGTCATTGATCATCTTTGTAAGGAAGTTACCCAATTTGCCACGTCTACCCTTTAGTATATTTCCTTATTATGTTAAGGACTTCACAGGTCATTTGTTTTCTAAAAGGAACATAAAAGGAAAGGATTTCAAAAATAATTGAATAGACTCAATGTTCCGCTGTTATTACCTGAGAAATGAAGGGTTGTCAGGGGAAAATGTTAACATTACCAACAAATGTTCACGTCGTAGAAGTGACTCTCAGAATTCTTATGAAGCAGAGAACATTTTATTTTTGCTGACAGGACCACCAAGTCTTTTTCGAATGTGATCACGCTTACTCTGAGCATTGCCAGTGCAGTTCTCTGAACACAATTTATAACCATTTGCCCTCACAATCAAGTTTCTGTTTCAATATGTGTTACCCCTTCACAGTGCTTCATTTTTCTATAGAGATTTTGCCCACAAAGTGTCACATGTCAGTATAAATCATACATGGAGTTTATTTTAAATGCAAAGCCCCTAGCTCATCTTATGAGGCTGCTCACGAACTCACCTTATTTAACTTTTGAGACTAACCTTGTCAAAACTGCCATTTCTTACAAGAGGCACACTGATGAATGTTTAACAATCATCTCCATAAAAGAAAAAAGAAAAGAAAGAGAATTCCTGCCACCAACAAAACCCTGAGCTATTGTGGTTGGAAATGTTTCTGGTTGTAAATATCTCCACATTAACAAATTTCAAATGATCCATGATATACCAAGTAGGCAAAGAGGAGAAATGTTGTGCAAACAGCTCTGGCTCTCCTCAAGGAGCTGGTGAGAGCTGTCACCAAGTGGCCACTCTCTAACACATAGGAGCACACACATCCATGGTGGTACTACAATGCAGTCCATGATTTCACACGCGAAGAGTGCTTTCAAGCCTCCCTGCCTTTGCCAATGTTCTCTCTCCTGCCAGGAATCCCACATGGAGAATATCTTCTTCAAGTCCCAGGAAATGGTTCAATCTTTATTCATAGCTTTGCCATCACCTTCTAAAAGAAGAGTTAATTACTCTTCCTTCTTTGTTCACTTAATGTCTTAGTGTACTTCATCAGCTATTATCATAACACCAGTGTGTGTGTGTGTGTGTGTGTGTGTGTGTGTGTGTGTGTGTGTGTTTGTGTGTGTGCCTACCACAAAATCTGGCACAGAGCAAATGTATATGTTAATATATATGAGTTAAAATAGAAACTCAATGACATACATGGGCTGAACCAAGGCCTCCCCACTCATATGAAGCAGATGTATGACTTGACCTTCATGTATGTGCTGAACAACTGAAATGGGGGATATCCCAAAAGCTGTTGCCTGTACATGGGGTATGTTTTACTAGCTGGACTGCCTCATCTAGCTCACTGGGAGAGGAAGCATCTAGCCTTGAAAAGACTTGAAGTGCTAGGGTAGGAGGGATACCCAGAGGGGTCCCCACCTGCTCAATGGAGAAGGAGAGAGAGGATAGAGGAAGGATTGTGGGAGGGAGTGACTGGGAGTAGGGCAGTGAGTGGGATGTAGAGTAAATAAGTAAAAAATAATTAAATTAAAAAATAGAAACTCAATAAACAAAAAAATCACAAAGAAACATATTTTTCAAATAAGGAAAGCAATTTAAAGCCTATTAAAAGTTACAAGACAGACATTTTAAAAGTGAAATATTCAAGTAAGGGAATGACGCATGTAGTATTTTTGTTTAGAGAGTATAATATTTAAATGCTTAAAATATATTTTACATAATTCTCATTACAGAAATTCCCATTTCAGAAATGAAAACAAGCCAGCAATCTAAAAAGAAAGAAGGAAAAGAAAAGAAAGGAAGGAAGGAAGAGAGGGAGGGAGGGAGGGAGGAAGGGAGGAAGGGAGGAAGGAAGAAAGGAAGGAAGGGAGGGAGGGAGGGAGGGAGGGAGGAAGGAAGGAAGGAAGGAAGGGAGGGAGGGAGGGAGGAAGGGAGGGAGGGAGGGAGGGAGGGAAGGAGGGAGGAAGAAAGAAAGAAAGAAAGAAAGAAAGAAAGAAAGAAAGAAAGAAAGAAAGAAAAAGGAAAAACCCTCACAAAAGCAAACCCAGAGAGTTAATTATTAATGGAGTCAAGGTTAAAATTTTTCTAATCTGCCTTTTCTGTGGAAATATGAAATCTGTCTAATCTATACCCAGAAGTACTGTGAGCTGCCTACAGCCCTGGGTATGCAATAGTCTCTTAATAAATATTACTGACTCTTTCCCACTCCAGTCTAGTAAAGAGTAATTCTGTAATATTCATTTAATCCATTTCAGCCATTCAAGTTTTGATGAACTAGTATAGAAATGGGACTTGAAGAGCATGCTGAATTGTAAGGTGTATAATTTTCCAATTCAGCAATATAGCACTACTTCATTCCTTCGTCTTGTACAGACTGAGTGCCCACTAACAGCTAACATTTATCGTCTCCTTAACATGCACCAAGCATATGCTCGACAGTTGACAGGCCTTCTCCCGTTCTCGATGCATCTGAGGCATGTACTATTATTATTATTATTATTATTATCTACGTTTTTCATGGATGAGTTAGTAAAATGAGATACCATGACTAAGATCCCTTTGCAGATGGCAGAGTTGAAGACCATACTTAAGTCTGACATGATCATTGGCAAACACTGTGAAATACAGATCTCTTTGTGATGTAGAAATGAAATAAGTGAAGACTCCGAATCAGGGCAGGGATCAGAGATAAACAGCTCATTGAAGCTGCCGCTGTTCTTCAGAGTTTAAAGTCTTCTTGGCACTGCAGGAGGACATTGGTATAATTACATATGAAGATGTACTTGTGCTTAAAATATCACTTAAATTCAAAGACAGTGGGACGTACTGCCAACCTGTAGGGACATAGAGGTATCAGCTGTGAAGCAATGTACTGAAACTGAAGGAAAGCATTGCAAATGTGTGTGTGTGTGTGTGTGTGTGTGTGTGTGTGTGTGAGGTTAAAGAGGTTAAGGTTATGTCTGAATACTAGAGGATTCTGAGTAGCAGGAGAAAGAAACTGAACACTAATCTCTAATCACTGCTTATGTATGACTATACAGAATGACTATCAAGAAATGCTTTTAATGTATCATTTCTCTTAATTTTACCCATTTGGTAAGAGAGACCATTTGGAAGAGGTCTGAAACCTAGTTCTGTAATAGACAGAAGTGATGAAGTAGACTCGGAATAAAGACTGTGCTGAAAACATCACTGTGAGAGCAACACTCTTGCACAGCTCCAGAGACTCAACGAAGTGTAGTGATGAAGGAATGAAGAAGTCGCAAGCATACACACACAGAACAGCTAGAAGTAGATTGACTGGGGTCTCTATTGAAGAAACTATAGCACCCCAAAGCCCAGTGTGCTTATTATGTACACTTGAACAGAGGGGCAGGGTTGTTATAGGGTTGAATGAGGAGTAAGGGTCAGTACATACAGCTGAATAACAATGCTGGGTTAGTTATTCTGGCAGTTCCTCAGAAAATTGGACATAGCACTACCTGAGGATGTAGCTATACCACTCCTGGGTATATACCCAGAAGATGCTCCAACATGTAATAAGGACACATGCTCCACTATGTTCATAGCAGCCTTATTTATAATAGTCAGAAGCTGGAAAGAACCCAGATGTCCTTCAACAGAGGAATGGATACAGAAAATGTGGTATATTTACACAGTAGAGTACTACTCAGCTATTAAAAACAATGAATTCATAATATTCTTAGGCAAATGATGTAACTAGAAAATATCATCCGGAGTGAGGTGACCCAATCACAAAAGAACACACATGGTATGCATTCACTGATAAGTACATATTAGCCCCAAAGCTCCAAATACTCAAGATACAATTTACAGACCACATGAACCTCAGGAAGAAGGAAGACCAAAGTGTGGGTGCCTCGG
The DNA here is from genome assembly GCF_978045245.1 of Mus caroli. Taxonomy (NCBI): domain Eukaryota; kingdom Metazoa; phylum Chordata; class Mammalia; order Rodentia; family Muridae; genus Mus; species Mus caroli. The sequence continues at coordinate 42,487,219 of NW_028227273.1, forward strand.
TCCTTCTTAGAAGGAGAACAAAATACCCACATGAGCAAATATGGAGATAAAGTGTAGAGCATAGACTGAAGGAAAGGCCATCCAGAGACTGTCCCATCTAGGGATTCATCCCACATACAGTTACCAAACCCAGACACTACTGTGGATGCCGAAAAGTGCATGCTGACAGGAGCCTGATATAGCTGTCTCCTGAGAGGCCCTGCCAGAGCCTTACAAATACAGAGGCAGATGCTCACAGCCAACCATTAGACTAAAATCACAGTCCCCAATAAAGGAATTAGAGAAGGGACTAAAGGAGTTGAAGGGGTTTGCAACCCCATAGGAAGAACAACAATGTCAGCAACCAGACTCCCCTCCCCAGAGCTCCCAGGGACTAAGCCATCAACCAAGGAGTACACATGTGGTTCCAGCTGCATATGTAGTAGATGATGGCCTTGTTAGGCATCAATGGGAGGAGAGGTCCTTGGTCCTATGAAGGCTTGATAGATGCTCCAGTGTAGGGGAATCGATGGTGGAGGAGGTGGGAGTGTGTAGGTTAGTGAAGGAACACCCTCATAGAAGCACGGGGAGGGAGGATGGGGTAGGGGATTTTTGGGAGGGGGTGGGAAACCAGGAAAGGGGACAACATTTGAAATGTAAATAAAGAAAATGTCTAGTAAAAAAAATTAGTAAACAAAATGAAAAAAAGCAGTCTGGAGAACAGTCTTCAGGCCATAAACAGGGGAGAAAACGATGGTGCCTGTTTTCAGCACACACTGTCACCATTCATATTCAGAGTAGAGAAATCCTTTGCCATCCCTCGGAGCCTCACCTGGGAAAGGCTTTGCCACTTTCATTATTTTCCACATTAATTTCCTAAACACTGATACTTTTAATATTCTATCTTTTCATTTTGGGTTGCATTTTTTTTCTTCCCATCCCTCAAATGTTGATTTACCCAAAGGTTTATTGGGCAGATAAGGCTTTGACGATTGGCAAATCCATTGTTCTACCGTGAAAACTTTGACTTGGAAGCTTTGTTGTTATTCTTTGTTTTATTTTAATCTCATGTCCCTCTTATAAGTATCAGCAACGAATGGCTGACTTGTACTGGAAAAGCAGCGCCTCTACCCAGAGCCTCCCTATTTACCTCCTGGAAGTGGACTCACTGAAATTTGAGTCCCTCTAACCCCAGTCTTGCATTCGCAGGTGTTATGAGTGAATGAGCTCCTGACTGGGTGTGTACTGCTTGAGATGGGAAGAGCCTTGTCAAAGACCAATGCCCCAGAACCATGAAAGGCCATAGCAGGCTGCTGCTCTTCACAGCAGCTTCAAGTGACTCTTGGAGGGTCCTGGTAAAATGAGATGCACAGAAACAGTGCAATTTAAGTTAAGGACAGGGGAAAAACTAAAGACAGAAAGTAAAGATGCCTTTTATAGTAAACTAACTGACATAAACAAGATGTGGGGAAGATTTACTCAAAGGAAGAAAATGTAAATGAAAACTTAGAAGAAAAAGAGACAAAAGAAAGAAAGACCATGGAAGAAGGTTGTTGAGATAGCAGGAAACCAATGGGGTTTACATGACAACCAGAGGGATCTGAAGACACTAAGGAAGTTACTTCTTGTGAGAGCATAGAAAACAGGGCTTTTGCAGAAAACACAGTGTGCAGTGCAGGAAAGAATACAGTTATTAGGAGAAAATCCTTTTAATAATTTACCTGCATCCAAACTCAGAATGCCTGCCAAGTCGTCACAATCATTGTTTGATGGAAAGGCTTCCCCTAAAGGGAGCAGGTGTGGTTGGAGCCCATTCAAGAGTGGAGTTGATGCTTCCTTTGGCAGACACCCACTTTTCTTCTCCTGTTCATTCCTCCACTTCCGGCAGGTGCCTGGGTGCTCCCCCAATCCCAAGGAATTGTATCCAGGTCTCTACCCCTGGGGAGAATTCTCACAAGTGAACTTATTAAAAGCATAGCTATTGTTTATTGCCTGCCTAGCAATCAGGGAAACACTGATGCAGTGTTAGATTTCTGAGCAACCAAGTGATTACTGCCCTCTCATCCCAGGCTATTTCTTTGAAAGGACTCTTTACAGACAAAAAAATTGCAAATGAGTAGAATTCCTAGTAAAGACACCCTCCATTAGGAAATATTGGGAAAGGGAATCCTGACAAGAGCCCAAATGAAATTATACCACCTGGTTAAAATCAGCAGGGCCTTGATAGACTATCAGGCCTCACAGAGGACAGGAAAGAGAGGGAGTGATGCTGGTTGCTGTCACACACTGGTGCTGATTAAATAGTAGCCTGAATTATTTGTCACCATGATGATCACAAAAAAAAACATGACTTTTCCCTTTTAAAGCTACATAAGCACAATTAATATGAATGGCAAATTTCTAGTGTCTATGTGATAGTTTTAATTGTCAACTTGACACAATCACTTGGGAAAAGAGTTTCATCTAGATCAAACTGTCCTGTGGAGATTATTTTGATTACACTAATTGCTGTGGGAAAACTCTGCCCATTATGGCCAGCACCATTCTCTAGGCAGGAGATTTTGGTCTATATAAGAGTAGAAAACAAACAGAGCACTCACAACCTCTTATGAATTTATTTCTGTTCTTAATTGTGATGTAACTAGCTACTTCAAACTCCTGCTGCTGTGAATGCCCTACAAAAAATGGACTATAGCCCAGAATTGTGAGCTAAAATAAACCCTTTCTTCTCTAAGCTTTTTTTTTTTGGGGGGGGGTGGAGGGTCAGGATAATTTATCCCATCAACTGAAATGAATCTCCGACTGCTATAAACCTGTATCAGTAGCAAAGACTCTGCAGAAAAAAACAGATGGCAGAAAGATAGAAGATAGTTAGACAGATATGTAAACAGATTTCAAATAGATGATGAAGATGATAAATAGGTAGGTAGGTAGGTAGGTAGATAGATAGATAGATAGATAGATAGATAGATAGATGAGAGGATAATCATATAATTAGCATACAAAATTGTGAGAAAACGTAAGCAGGCTGCTAAAATGTGAAAGCAAGGGTTGATGCTACAAATTTGAGACAGAAAATCTTCTTCAAGTAAGTGGGATTTTAGTTTTGTTTTGTTTTGTTTTGTTTTGTTTTGTTTTTCTGAGACAGGGTTTCTCTGTGTAGCCCTGGCTGTCCTGGAACTCACTCTGTAGACCAGGCTGGCCTTGAACTCAGAAATCCGCCTGCCTCTGCCTCTCAAGTGCTGGGACTAAAGGTGTGCACCACCACACCCGGCTAGAAATTCTTCTTCAACAAAACCTAATTTTGCTCTTAACAGTGTTCATTAGAGTGCATGAGAGCTACCACATTCCATAGGGAAATCTATAACTCAAGTCCACAGATGACTACCTCTGTAAACATTCATGCAGTACCTAATCCTTTACTGAAATTTTGGATACTTTAACCTTGCCTAGTTGACACATAAAAATTAACCATCAAGTGGCCTATGTTGTTCCACACAGTATTAAATTGGTTTGGGTGTTGTACTTCCACAGAGTCACTCTGTACAGTGGCATTTTTAGGAAAAGCCACATGAAGACATTTGGCTTATATTTATGAATCTGTACAAGATCTACCACAAGAGGAAATGTGTGATAGCCGAAGAAGACTCAATAAAAGAGGAAATAAACTAAGAATTATTTAGAAGAAATAATCAGAACCTGAGAATCTCTAGGGGCATGAATATTAATGGAATGCAAACCATTTTTATTTCTGTTTAGGCATCCAAAAAAGTGTGACCCAACAATACTGGAAGATTAGGGAATACCCAGGGAGGTGACAGCAAGTTACATAGATGTGAACTTCATGAAAGAGATGATGTTCCTCCCATCTGTTAAATTTCATTCTTTCCTACTAATTATCTTATGTTTCCATGTGAATTAATTCTTAAATTTAAATGATGTTCTCATTTCATCTTTGTTGCTGTGGTAAAACACTGACCAAAAACAACATGGAGAAGGAAAAGATTTATTTCAGCTTACAGATCACACAGTCCATCATTGAAGGAAGTCAGGACAGAAAATCAAGTAAGAATTGGAAGCAGAAACTGTGGAGGAATAAATGCTCCTTGCTGGCATGAATTCAGGCTCCTGCTTAGCTAGCTTTCATATAGAATCCAGTACTATCTACCCAGGCCTATGTGCTATGCACAGTGGACTGAGCGTTCCTGTATCACTTAACAATCAAGATAATCCCCCATACACCTGTGCATATGCCAATCTGACTTGTGAAATTTGTTCAATTGAGACTCTCTTCTCAGATAAAAATTTGCTCAATCAGACTCTCTTCTCCCTTGTCTATGTTGAGTTGACTAAGAACAGCACAAAAATAAACATTACCAAACTGAAAATTCTTAAAAAAAAATTCAACTTTTTGATGAATTTATTAGACTTGGAAGCTCTAATCAAGTCATGATTGATAACAGCTAACTCTTAGGACATACTTACTCTCTGCCAAAACAGCTTACTCATTTCCTTCTTCTCACGTTCTCCTTAGGGCAGCACATTAAATCAGGAATCTTGACTTTACACCTAAGAAAGTAGGCTTGGAAGAGATAAGTATAATGTCAGCCACAAGCCAACTCCCCCAGTGCGGATAAATATCTCAGGATGACACTACTAGCCTCCATGCTTTTGGTAAGGGGCAGTTCAGAAACTATAAAAGCCATTGGCATTGAAAGGGTTCTCACCAATGTTGCTAGTGTCAATGAGCTGTCTTACAGAGACATAAGAGAATTGAGCAGTAGGATTGCTATGTCCAGAACCTCTGCAACATCCAGACCCAGCCACAAATTCATGATGCATGCTGCTTTCCACTCCTCAAAGCTGTGTAACCTATTTGCTTATGTCACTCACCCACAGCTCTGCCAGACAACCTATTTTCTGAATTTTCTATTAAATTGGTACCTGTAATGCAAAGAATTTGGTGTAGTTCTCAGCCTATAGTTGGTGAGTGAGGTCCAATTAACAATACAAACTGTTCCTCACTTAAAATGAAAATTGCCTTCCTAGTAGGAAAAATTTCAAGTCTAAATAGGAAAAGCCAACAGAAGTGATTTTAGATTCAGTCCCACCTCAGACGGTGTACATAGGCCCACCCACAAACCAGAGGTTATCCATATAAGACCGTTTTTGTTGTTGTTGATTTTTTTTAACAAAAGCAGATGAATGCCCCATAACCATCAGTTCCCACTATATTAGCAGTATAATGCAAAAATCAAAATGTAAGAGTCTCCAAGTGTTATCAAATCTATTAAGTCCAAAATAGTTCATTGATGACCAATTTCAAAGTGCTTAAATGGTGCAACTGTATCTTAGCTTATGTGAAAATCAATGAAAAAGCATGAATCACCCAAGAGTGTGCTTGAGCCTTCCAAAGACAGTTTGTAATTAGCAAACCATTGATTCAAATAGACAGGACCCTGAAAGACACAAAGACGTGGCAGGTGAAAACCTGGAGTCTCAGTTCTTTACAATTAATCATTACTGCTCTCCCTCCTCCCCATACCACATGTGAGACTATTATCTAGACTATAATCATGGAATTTTACATTGTTTGGGGGTTAGAATTCATGTCTGCCATCGCAGAGAGACACAGAGTGGTATAAAAAGGAATATTTGGAGAGTGGAAAGGGAAGGGGAGGTGACACAATTATATTATAATCTCAAGAATAAAAATAAGTGACTTTTTAGAGGGAATGCATGACATAATTTATGTATGCCTCATTTTAAGATCATCACTATTATCATTAATATTTCTAAGCATCTTTTTTTCTACCTCCTTATTTTCTGGTCAATATTAAATAAAGTCCAAGTGAATATTGTAATTCACAACATCACTGAATCTTTAAACTGAAAGGAGGCTAAGGGCTCCTTCCATCAGGCTTTTGTGTCTGCAGAGGTAGAGAAACAATATGTCTGAAGCTGCAGAGAGGTAGATAGATGGCTAGAATCGTGGTCTTGTTCCCATACAATGTTATTCTCACTTACAGACTAATAGCACAAGGGGTTGACCTGGTGGTCTAAATACTTTACCTTAAAGTGATTGATCTAACGGTTAATTACACCATTTTCCAAAAGGAGATCTGACCTTCTCTAAGAAGGCTCTAGTTAGGCCTGGATACATGCCATAAACTGACATGTATTTGTAATTTATAGACTAATAAATAATTCCTATCTCCCTTCCTCCATGTTCAAGATATTTAGCAGCTTCTATCTAAGGCAGAACCTCCCATTGTTAGCAATGTTCAGTTGCTTCCCCTTGTATCTGAAGATAGAAAAGGTCATTCAGAGGGCATACTGATGATGGCAGGAGGTGACATATATCACATCTGGGCCACCTTGCTTTGTTGGTGGTGAGGCAGACTGCACTTTGTGTCCCCTTGCCTTTTAAATAAAGAAAAAAGGAGGAGATCTGGTCAACCTGGTCTACTGGTTACTGTAACAAGCAAAATTGACCAGTGTTGTAAGGAGGGTGATCCTTAGAGACTGGACAGAGTCATTTGTTATTACATCATGACAGCATGTAATCCATCTCATGGAAATGAATGTGGTCATGCCTCCTAGACATATATCTGAGATAAGAATCAAAACAAGCCTGAGATTCCACCTCACAACAGTTAGAATGACTAAGATCAAAAACTTAGGTGACAGCAGATGCTGGCGAGGATGTGGAGAAAGAGGAACACTCCTCCACTTCTGGTGGGATTGCAAGTTTGTACAACCACTCTGGAAAGCAATTTGGCAGTTCCTCTGAAAATTAGACGTAGTACTACCTGAGGACCCAGATATACTACTCCTGGGCATATAACTAGAAGATGCTCCAACATGCAATAAGGACATATTCTCCACTATGTTCATAGAAGTCTTATTTATATTAGCCAGAAGCTGGAAAGAACCCAGATGTCCCTCAACAGAGGAACAGATACAGAAAATGTGGTACATTTACACAATAGAGTACTACTCAGCTATTAAAAACAATGAACTCATGAAATTCTTAGACAAATGGATGGAACTAGATAATATTATCCTGAGTGAAGTAACCCAACCACAAAAGAACACACATGGTATGTACTCACTCAGAATAACCAAGATACAATTTACAGACCACATGAATCTCAAGAAGGAAGACCAAAGTGTGGATACTTCAGTCCTTCTTAGAAGGGGGAACAAAATACCCATGGGAGGAGATACAGTGACAAAGTGTTGAGCAGAGACTGAAGGAAAGACCATCCAGATAGGATCCATCCCATATACAGACATATTGTGGATGTATAAACCACAGACATTATTGTGGATGCCAACAAGTGCTTGCTGACAGGGGCCCAATACAGTTGTCTCCTAAGAGGCTCTGCCAGTGCCTGACAAATACAGAGGTGGATACTCTCAGCCAACCTTTGGACTGAGCATGGGGTCCCCAATGGAAGAGCTAGAGAAAGGATCGAAGGAGCTGAAGGAGCTTGTAGCCTTATAGGAGGAACAACAACATGAACCAATCAGTACCCCCAGAGTTCTCAGGGACTAAACCACCAAACTAAGAGTACACATGGCTCTACCTGCATATGTAGTTGAGGATGGCCTTGTTGGACATCAATGGGAGGAAAGGCCCTTGGTCCTGAGGAGGCTCAATACCCCAGTATAGGAGAATGCCATTTCAGAGAAGCAAGAGTGGGTGAGTTGGTGAGCAGGGGGAGGGGAGATGGGATAGGGGGTTTTTGAATGGGAAACCAGGAAAGGGGATAGCATTTGAAATGTAAATAAAGAAAATATCTAATTTTTTAAAAACAAAGAATGCACTCACATGCACTCCCAATTTGAAAAGACAGAGACGTGTTCATCAATGCTTATTTGAGGGAGATACGAAGTTTATTTTCTCCATGGGTACAACTTAACAGCACATTCAAATTATTTGTTAACCTAATAGTTTTATGACATATTTTTGGAAAATTGAGTTGACTGCAGACAATTTTTTTTACTTAAATTGTAAATATAGGTAAACATAGTTACTAATATGTAACTTGAGCTACATGTTTCTTTTATAAACAGTTTACATAACACAAAGACTGAAGCTAACTGGAGAAGAGGAACAGAGTGTGGAGCTGGCAATTTCACAAAAAGCACTATGGGGTTAACTCATGTTGTATCGGTCAAATGTGGCCAGCAGCCTGGTCACAGCAGAAACCAAGCACACCTCAATGGTCAGTATACCGCAAATGTGCATGTGTGTGAGCACATGAGCACGCACGTGTGTGTGCGCGCACACACACACACACACACACACACACACGCTTGCTGACCCTCTTCTTTCTTGCTTCCATTTCCACTCATTTTCCTTCTCCTAATGAAATCTTTTGCTATGCTAGACAATCCTTTTTCATTAAACAACAAGAGCAAAATGCCTAATTAATGGATCTTTATCAAATTTCTTTAACTTGGTACCTATCACTCATTAGCTATTTATGAATCTCAAAGCCAATCATAGCTCAAAGGCCAGCTGCAGGAAATTCAGGCAACCCAAGACATCAGGGACAAAGCTGCACATCCCAGAAACCTAACTGCAGCCTATGAAGGATGGGTCATGAATGTGTCTATGGTCAAGGACCACATCAGCATCCCCTGTTGGAGAGGGAGCAGATGGGAACTCCAAGGTTAAAGTCCTAACCCTAACATGCTCTTTCAGAATTTTAACCAAGGGCTTAGAAATATGTGTTTTAGCAATCTTCCCAACTACTTGTTTAAGAATAACTTTGTAATGTTTCCGTAGTCACTGGAGCTCAGATAGTGGCATCTCCCAGCCCAGCAGCTCTTGGGTATACACTATTCTGCTCTTCTGAAGCCTCTATCTGATTAGACCTTGTTGATGGCAGTAGATGCAGCTCCAGGTACCAAGGAAATGCCAGGCAATTACCTTTTCTTAGATAACTTCAAGATTAACAAGCTCACTATGCTCAGATTAGCAGCACTTCCCACCCTGCTCCCAGTCGGAATGGGAACACACTGTTCTTTGTGCAGGCCAAGGGGATTGCTTCCCAGCCATCCGTTTGGGTAAGGGAGACCATGATCAACATAAGTCACTGCCTGTTCCCAGATTGTCACCATTACCCAACCAGTGAAACATTCTGTCCTGCTGCAATGCTCTGCTGGTTGGCCTGGCTCAGGCCCTGACTGGGCAACCACACAGGGAATTCTGTTCAACAAAGAGCCGGCCCATTCAGAAAGCCTTTGCCTCCTGACCCTGGGAACAAATGTCAGTGTAGCAAACTAGCACTTACAGAAAACCGGTGTGCAATGTGCAAGAAACTCATTGTGTAGCCCTTCATAGCCAGATGAACTCTGCAGTGCTTAATATGGTCCCCAGTGGAGGTTACTGTGTGGACAACTGGCCTTAGGGAAGGGAAGCCTAGAAAAGATGTTTCTATCTTTCCCATCTCTGCATTTCACCTTGAAACTGTTGGATACAGGTTAGAGGTTCCATCAGTGCATATGTATTATAAGAAACCTTCCATGGACAAAAATGAGATCAATATACTGAAGTAACATCTGCCCTCAGTAGCATATGCTCCACAGTAGCAATGGAGCCTGCTTCAAAATGCATCAAAGGTAGAGAGGAGAGTACAAGGAATCACCCACTGATTCTCTCTCAGAAAGTGAAATCAGAGAGAAAGAAGAAGAAGAAAACCTTTCACACAACATGATAGTGTTTTTTAAAACAATGTTTTTAAACATTAAAACTTTAAGGCCTCTGGCCATAAAATAGAATCCAAATGTTCATATGTGCAAACACAACCCTCCTAAAATTCCTTATTTTGTTAAATGCGTCAAATCTATCTGATCTCATCAGATGAAATTCAAAAGAGTAACAATAGAAAAATGTTTTGGTACAGAAGTAGCAATAGAAAAAGCCTGGTTTCTTCCCTAGCCTCAAAAACAATAACAAAAAAAAAATTCATGCTGCCCATTATAACACCTGCTGCTCGCAATGAAGGGCTGAGCCAAGTAAGGCTTGGCCTTCCATCCAAATATCCATCTACCCGCAGAGAATTCAAGCTGTCCAGCCACACACCAGCTGCTTGCCTAGTAGCTGCAGAAAGTCAATCCGGCTTCCCTGGTCCTTCCTCATGGTTACTCTCCTGTTCTGCCACCTCTGACTTTCTCTAGAGTCGAAACTGCTAACACTGTCTCAGCACCCACTGGGAACCCATAAACCAATATGGGTTTTGAGGCTCTTCCAGCAAAGACTGGAGACTTCTTGCTTCTCCTTTAGCCCCTCTCGTCTACTTCTAACATGAACATGACACTACAAGGAATGTGTATAGGATAGAAAAGAAAAGCAGCAGCTCCCCCCACCCCCAGGGCTTAGGGGAAATGAGCCTTCTTTAAAGGAAGATGATGGAATGGTGAGCTAGGATCCAACCTCACACCCTACTTTTAGCCCATTTTTCTAACTCATGATAGAGATTTTGAGTCTATTAGGAAGCTCATTTTCTTTCCCGGGGACTGGATTCACAAAATAGTTGTCTGTCCTGTCTGGACTTGACTTATGATTTATTTTGTCTTACATATTAGATAGATAAGCCTTCACGTGCAAAGGCTCTTTGGCACTCTTGTTCACTGCTGAGTGGACAATGATTCTAGCTTATTTAAATTTAGAGGCCCTCCATTCAGACAGGACCCATATTAGTCTAGCAAAACTACAAGCACATAGTACCCTTACTATTGATCTTCATTGTATAATCAATGACACCATAATGGGAATCTCTCCTAGTTTATCATGTTTGCAAGCAATAGTGCCTTCTGACAGTTCTTACAACATCCTATAGGATGACCTTATGTTCTCATCCAGCGCTACTCAAGCTGTAAGGTTGGAAATAGAGACCTGACTTTAGTTATCACACCACATAGCCCATGGAAAGGCATGGCTTAAAATTAAACTCCTCAGAGACAGTCTTCTTGAAGCTTATAGAGATTTTGTGTATACTGGCAGAGGCTTGTTTTAGTAGCCCTAAACCAAAATGGCAACCTTCTGACTTTCAGATCTTATACCTCTGAGAAGCCTTCCTTGACCCCCTTATTGAATCCAGCCTGCCTCCAAACTCAAATTTCTGTTACACTTTTTGTCAGTTCACCATTTAATCTTTAGCAATACCAAAACAATGATTAAACTCACCACAGTGCTTATTCTTAACTTTAGTTATTACTTCTCCCCACATTTAAACTCTTTTCTCTGTAACTTCCTAGTCTCTTCTTATTGTGACTACTAGGATGCATCAGAGGTATCATTCAAACCTTGGTTTAAACAGTCCAGTAGCACCCAACTGACCAGACAAGTTACATGGCCAATCTCAAAGTCAAGGCAGAGGAAAATAAAAGTTTGTGAACTGGTACTCAAACACTGTAATCGAAAATGTCAATGATGCACCAGGTCACTGATGTTGATAAATATTCTAAACTTTCTTCTGGACTCACTAAAATGTAGATAGCAAATTCCAGATGTTTGTTTCTCTCTCTCAAAGTTCTTACGTTGAGACCTAACTTCCAGGTGATGGTATCAGGGTTCAGGCCTTTTAGAAATGATTAGATTGTGGGTCACTGTCTTCAAGGATGGAGTATTCTTATAAATGTCTAAAGGAGTATTTTATCTCTTCTTTTATATGAGAAAGCCACATCTTGAAGAATCAGTGCAGTCCTTACCACACAGACTTTGCAGGTGCCTTGACTTGAGAATCCCCAGTTTCATACATTGTGGGCAATTATACACTATGTGTAAATAACTCAGTCTAGAGTGTTTTCTTATAGATCTTAAACTGATTGAGACAGTAGGCCATTCCTCCCATGATCTAGGATGTATTTAATAACAAAAATGAGAACAAAGAACGTATTGAAAACAGATTGGGAAATCAAGAAAAGAAGTGTCTGTCTACCATTCCAGAGCTCAGAAAATGCCACTCACCACTGGTCCATAACTTTGATGTAGGTTTGCTTCTGCCATCCCTGTCTAATATCTAGAGTGCTGAAGAGGATGGACAGTTAATAAGCCAATCGTGGAGAAAAGAAGGGACATTATATGAAAATGATGGCTGGGAGGGGCTTTTTATTTTACTTTATTTTAATTTTTGCTGGCTAACTGGAATTGGCTTCAAAAATTCAGTATTTTTTCTTTATTATTTGGGCTCATTGATAGATTTCTCCAATGGAAGATTCTTAAAGATTGTTGGTAATTTGCTTTAAAGCCAAAGAAAATGACTGGCACAGAAATGTTGCCTGATACCCTGCTCGAGGTGCACTATGGGTATGTCTATATGCCATCAGCAGTGTGTCCCCAATATTCTCTTATACCTTAAACAACTATTGGTTTGGAGGTTGTCCAGTAGGTTTTTTGGGTTGTTTGTTTGTTTGTTTGTTTGTTTTTAGTAGTAGGCTTGAATAATGGAGAATGCTGGGCTTTTTGCCTGGGTGATAAGATACATTTCCCACCAAGTCAGGCCCATTCTGTTTAGTAAAAATCAACCTTCTCTCTTCTTTCTATTCCCACATATTGCTTAGCTCACTATCTAGCCTCCCAGGCCCCAGCTTTACCCTTCTCTAACCCATTTTGCTAATGGACAAAGTGATTTTCCTGAAGATCTACTCTAATCAAGATACCTGGGTATTTAACTCCTTTTGTCATCTAAATGTGAAGACTGAATTCTGTATTTGATCTTGATGAGCTACTTGCAATGGACTATTAGTAGGCAACCTAATACATGACACTTGGTCATTCTATCTGGACTTCACATCTAAGGCTACTAATAATAATGAATAAGATGAAGTTATTATAGATTATGAATCCTTATAAATCAAACAGTTCCATATATGATTTAATAGGAACTAATTAAATAATAGTCCAATTATTAAAATTAGGATAACTGGTGTAATGGTTGGTTTTAACTGTCAATCTGACAACTTGTACAATTACCTGAAAAGAGTCTGGATAAGGGATTATCTCTATTAAGTTGACCTGTCAGTGATTTCTATAATAAGGTTCATTGCAGTAGGCATATCCAGACTGAACATAGGTGACACCATTTCCTAGGGGAAGCCCTAAGAGGATGGAGACGAAAGGACAAGCATGCCTGCATCCTCTCTCTCTGTCTTGCCTGAATCTTGACTAGATCTTTCAAGTTACTGTCACCTCAATGATGTACTGTAACTCAGAATCCTATCTAAAGTAACCCCTCTCTCCCTAAGTTGCTTTTGGTCTGGTAATTTTTATCAAAGCAGCTGAAATGAAACTATAATAGCTGGAATGAATAATGAGGGGTTTTCATGCGTAGCAAACAGTTGAAAGAGAAGAAGAAGAAAGCTTAGGAAATTGGACAGATGGGAAGGAGTAGGACTAGTCACTTAGGGACAGTCTATCTGACATTGAACTTCATGGTGTGGCTGGAATCTATTTATTGCTTATTGCATGTTTACCCTCGTAGTGAATGGTAGGGGGAAGCCTTGTACTTCCCTTTGGGATTTCAGGGGCTAACAGAAGTACTAGTGAGACAGGTTTCAATTTGCCATGCCAATGGCTCTGAAATGTCATCAAGAGCTCAGTTGTATCAGAGCTATCTCTGACAGTGATCGCTATGGGTACTTTGTGAGAAATGGGAAATTTTCATTTAATCATCCAAGGTGAAGGCCTCCATATTCCCTGATAGCTCAGGAAAAGAACATAGAGCTCAGACTGAACCAGAGCGAATCAAGTCTAGTATATTCGTGTGACCTCGAGTCAATCACTATGGTGTAGGATGTGGGATGTATTGCCACACTTCCATATGGGCTTACTAGAGGAATTAAGGTTGATCTCATGCCAGACTGAAAGGAAAACAGGAAAGAGTTTTCATAGACCCTAGAAACACTATTACTTGTCAATGAAGGAAATGGGTGCATTCTGGCTAAGAATTCTGAATGGTAGAGAAAGAAGCATCCTGGGGAAAGAGTTCATCAACAGAAGAACAACCCAAGTGCACAAGATTCTCAGCCCAAGGGCTATGCCCAGGAGAGAATGAAGTGTGGGACCTCAAATGAACATAACCTCTAGAGCATGTCTAAAGGACAATCTAACAACTACACACACACACACACACACACAAAAAAAAATAACAAAAGGCCAAAATGCCATTTAAAGTAATTCCAAAAAAAAAAAAGACAAAATTATAACACAGAACCAGAACTTCTAATTCCAAATTCCACAGCCTAATCATTAAACCAGTTATAACTGTAATTGGAAAATAAAACTTTATAGCAGCTAGAAAAGTCTGAATAGGCCTCAAAGTAAATTTATCGAAGCCTTGTGCATATACATAATGTAGCCATATGATATGTACTATGCATGTATGTCATTATTAAAACTATAATAAGCATCTTCTAATCAGCTGCACCCATGAAAACAGACACCCGTGAGGTCTTGTTAATCTCTGCCACAAAGCTCATTTTTTTCATTTGAATTCTTAACTTTTGCAGCAGATGAACTTCTTGTATTTATTTTTAGGCACTGTGCTCTGGGCTGCCTGCATCATGTCAATGTTTGCTGTGCTAACTTTGCATCTAAAGGTTATTCAACACACTAAGATATGAAAAAGCACTCACGCTTTTACCTCAAAGAAATTGTGCTTGGATTCTGCTGTATGTTCTGATGGTGTTAAATGTCAGAAAAAATAACTGGAAATATAAAGTACTGGGAGGTATGCTACGACTCTGCCCTAGATTGTCTGTGCTGTTGAAGGATATGAAGACGTCACTGTTCTTGAGCTCAGAGCTGGCCTTCTGGTATCAGTCTGTCGGATTTCTGGGAGGAATACAGATTGGGAGATAGAAAGATAAGTCAGTGATTATTTCTCTCTGCCTGCTATGTATGTAGTCAGAGCCATAAGGAACAGAATCCTAAGAGGTGCCTAAAGGACTCAGAGGGCACATGAGTGGTGGAAGGGTTCTTAGCTAAGAGTATTTTGATTTCTTGGCATTTAATTCTCATGTCAACCTTAAATGTGTCAATATTATCTCAACTCTGTGAACAAGGAAATTGGGTCTTGAGCAAGTCAAATTGTGGGACACAGAGCTCTTACCCTGCTCTCCAGTTAATAGCAGAACTAAAGTCCAGGGTTACTTCTGAGTGGAATTTTGACTCAAAAGCCAGCAATGATGCCTCCAAGCGGCTCCCTGGTGGAAGAAGTCACCTATTTGCTTCTGAATCTGTCCATTGTTTCAAAGCATGGGCAGGATCTTGCCCTGACTGCTACTTCAATCATGAGTGATACGTATAGAGAGAGGCCAAGACACTCCCTAATTTTAAAGCAGTGGAGTCAGTCAAGAAAACAGTGCAGGTCAGTCAAGGAATGCTTCCAGGTAGAGCCAGGCAGCTCCACCAAAGCTTTGCACATGCACACACACACACATGCTCACATACACACACAATGAGAGGTGGAAAGAGTGGTACTCACAGTCAAGACATACTGTATCAACTCAGGAGAGGAGGTGAGTTTTAAAATGGTCCTGAAAAATTCTCCTTTGTTTAGAAATGAGATTGATTTGAGTTTCATTTCTACCCAAAGAGCAGGAGATGCTGTATTTCAGTGTCTCCAGACACAAAAGAATAAAGTGCTATTTATTTTTAATGATAGCAATAAGTGTTATTAGTATATCATAATTAAAATAGTTATGTTAAAATTACCTCATATTTTAAACACATGATATGATCATTATCATTAACAAACAAAAGCCCATCATACGTCTAGATGGCCAACTTACAACACTAATGGCCTGACATTGCACTGCACAGGTACATACAGTCCCCAAAGTAAAAGGCATCATGCCAGTGATGTTCTACAGTCTATGGCCATGGATAAAACCAGCCAGTGTCTGTTCTTTGTAATGACAAAGGAATGGGCTTACAGACCTTTGCTTGAGTGTCATTGACAGGTAGCTTCAGGCTCCAGAGGCTATCACAGGAGTAGATGCCCTGTAAAACTAACACTCATTACTTGATTCTTTACAGAGAAAACTGCCAACTTCTGACCTGGGTTGAGTGACAGTGTTTTATATTTTGTTCTATATATTAATACCCATGCCTCTCAGAAATTCAATTAGAATATCGTAGAACATTATTGGCAATAACCATCCCATATCCACTATTATGAGACTATTTATGTAATCCATTTGAAGGACTATTTTGTCTTCTTTTACTCATATCCACTGGCAGAGGGACTTAGCTGACCCTGGCCATATGTCTACCATACATAAAGTCTTTCTGTTTGGGTCAGTCAAAACCTCCTGGTAAGAAATACTAGTGATGGAACTGGAGAAATGTCTCCGCAACTAAGATCTATGTTCCTAGCACTCACATGACACTAAATAGCCATCTATAATTCCAGTTCTAGGAGATTTGGTGCCTTCTTCTGACATTCATTGGCTCCTGCATGCACATAGTATATATAAACCCATGCAGGTTCACAAATATACATATTAAAAAATAACCCTTGGCTGGATAAAAACAGTCTGATACTCATCAGAAAATTAGTTCTACCCAACAAAGTAATAAAAATGTCCTCACTCAATACTCATGTGATTAAAAATAAAGATAAAGAGCAGGACATGACACCAGACAGTGCTTACCAAAATGCCCAGCCAGTATCATTGCATTCCAACAGCAGAGTGCTAGGTAGTAACATTACCAAATAATTTTAATTCTCCTTTCATGAAGACTCCAATTATAAACCAATTCCCTTTAGATTAAGTACACTTGGATAGCAGTTCCCTTCTACCAAAAAAATAATGGGCTGTGAGTATAGTTTCAATGCTAATAAGAGGCAGTTAAACAGCCTGGAGAAGTTCATTTCGACTATGTTTTCATTGCCATTCTAAACAGTGCATAATGCCCTTCAATTATAGCCTTAATGTATATCAAAAAATAAGTCCTATGACGATTTATCTCAACTTAATTGTAATTTCATTTCTAGGATGTTGCCCCTTTAATAAATAAAAATTCTACATGTCCATTCCATTGTTCTCAAGTTAGGCACTACCAGTTGAATGAATAGCAGGAGAGAGGGCTGCCGATGAAATCAATGCTATCACTGTCAATAAGTAATGAGACTTGCTCAGCCACCAAGCTTGAATTGAGACTCTTCCCTGTTCCCTGAAAGCTTTATAAATAAAACAATATTGATGACTGAAAAACAAAATTGTGGGTTCCATCCAGCCTGCTATGAGCAACAAAACAAGAGGACACATTCAAGAAGTCCCCAGGTCATATGAGAAAGCTTTTGCTTAAATATCTTACTGGTGCCCACATACATTCACAAAACACACCTGCAATACATGTGCAGCTCTCTGCACTTCATCATTGCAACAAGCCAATGACCATCATTCTGACCAAGAAACTGAACATTCTCTGCATCCCAGAATTCATCATCACCCCCGTGGAAGGATACTCAAAGCTACAGTCTCATTAGTACTGACTCGCTTTGCTGCTTGGATTTCAACTCAATAGAGTCAAACACTTTTGTGGCCATCCACTATCCACTGAGAATTCTGGTTTCTAGATTTAGCTATATTGTTCTCACACCCACACACCCTCTGTGTGTGTGTGTGTGTGTGTGTGTGTGTGTGTGCGTGTTCATGGTTTTTCATTTTATAAGCTGTCTCAGTGACTTTACACATTAACTCAAAGAAGGAGCAAATACACCCATAGGTTCAGTACAAGACTGTAGAGGGACCTTTGATTATGGATGGTGAAGGAGCTCATATCTGGAAGGGAAGGCCCCATATCTTCCAGAAGATTTGTGGACACTTAACAGCTGCTGAGAGAGAGAGTCATAGTCCTTAGTATGTTGCCTCTATTTAAATAAATAATGTCTCCTAATCTTCACTTATCCAAGCAATGAAACCTAAATAAGTACAGTGAGCAACAGATAAAAGACATGGAGGTAGAAGGGACATTTGTTGGGAAGAAAGGTATTTGGAAGAAGGGAAAAAAAGACAAGAGAAAATAATTAGAGGGTTATGATCAATGTAAATTATCTGTATACATGTAATTGCTAATAAATAAATAAATAAATAAATAAATAAATAAATAAATAAATAAATAAATAAATAAAAGAATTTTAGGATGCCATACTAGCTTTTGACAATTTGACACAAACTAGAGTCAGCTGGGAAGAGGGAAACTCAGTTGAGAAAATGCCTATAACAGATTAACCTATAGGCAAGTCGGTGGGCATGTTCTTGATTATTGGGAGGGTCCAGGACACTCTACACCTCAGCATTTGGTCCTGAGTGGAATAAGGAAGCAAACTGAGCAAACCATGTACAGCAAGCCATCCCCCTGTGGTCTATGCTTAAGTTCTGCATCTGATTTCTTGCTATGAGCTCCCATCTTAGATTCCTTTACTGATGGATGTTACCCAACAGCCAAATAAACCCTTTCCTCCCCAAGCTACTTTTGGTAAGAATGATTTATCCAAGCAACAAAGGTGCCACAAGGAGATATGGGTAAAATGTCTTAAAGTTGTTTCTTCTTTTTTTTTAATTAGGTAATTTCCTCAATTACATTTCCAATGCTATCCAAAAAGACCCCAATACACTCCCCCCCCCCCAGTCCCCCACTCACCCACCCCCACGCCTTGGCCCTGGCATTCCCCTGTACTGGGGCATATAAAGTTGACAAGTCCAATGGGCCTCTCTTTCCAGTGATGGCCTACTAGGCCATCTTTTGATACAAATGCAGCTAGAGACAAGAGCTCTGGGGTACTGGTTAGTTCATAATAATGATCCACCTACGGGGTTGCAGTTCCCTTTAGCTCCTTGGGTACTTTCTCTAGCTCCTCCATTGGGGGCCCTGTGATCCATCCAATAGCTGACTGTGAGCATCCACTTCTGTGTTTGCTAGGCCCCGGTATTGTCTCACAAGAGACAGCTATATCTGGGTCCTTTCAGCAAAATCTTGCTAGTGTATGCAATGGTGTCAGCGTTTGGAAGCTGATTATGGGATGGATTCCTGGATATGGCAGTCTTTAGATGGTCCATCCTTTCTTCACAGCTCCAAACTTTATCTCTGTAACTCTTTCCATGGGTGTTTTGTTCCCAATTCCAAGAAGGGGCACAGTGTCCACACTTTGGTCTTCGTTCTTCTTGAGTTTCATGCGTTTAACAAATTGTATCTTATATCTTGGGTATCCTAAGTTTTGGGCTAATATCCACTTATCGGTGAGTACATATTGTGTGAGTTCCTTTGTGATTGTGTTACCTCACTCAGAATGATGCCCTCCAGATCCATCCATTTGCCTAGGAATTTCATAAATTCATTCCTTTTAATAGCTGAGTAGTACTCCATTGTGTAAATGTACCACATTTTCTGTATCCATTCCTCTGTTGAGGGGCATCTGGGTTCTTTCCAGCTTCTGGCTATTATAAATAAGGCTGCTATGAACATAGTGGAGCATGTGTCCTTCTTACCGGTTGGAACATCTTCTGAATATATGCCCAGGAGAGGTATTGCTGGATCCTCTGATAGTATTATGTCCAATTTTCTGAGGAACCGCCAAACTGATTTCCAGAGTGGTTGTACCAGCTTGCAATCCCACCAACAATGAAGGAGTGTTCCTCTTTCTCCACATCCTCGCCAGCATCTGCTGTCACCTGAATTTTTGATCTTAGCCATTCTGACTGGTGTGAGGTGGAATCTCAGGGTTGTTTTGATTTGCATTTCCCTGATGATTAAGGATGTTGAACATTTTTTCAGGTGCTTCTCTGCCATTCAGTATTCCTCAGGTGAGAATTCTTTGTTCAGTTCTGAGCCCCATTTTTTAACGGGGTTATTTGATTTTCTGGAGTCCACCTTCTTGAGTTCCTTATATATATTGGATATTAGTCCCCTATCTGATTTAGGATAGGTAAAGATCCTTTCCCAATCTGTTGGTGTTCTTTTTGTCTTATTGACGGTGTCTTTTGCCTTGCAGAAGCTTTGCAACTTTATGAGGTCCCATTTATCGATTCTCGATCTTACAGTGCAAGCCTTTGCTGTTCTATTCAGGAATTTTTCCCCTGTGCCCATATCTTCGAGGGTTTCTACTTTCTCCTCTATAAGTTTCAGTGTCTCTGGTTTTATGTGGAGTTCCTTAATCCACTTAGATTTGACCTTGGTACAAGGAGATAGGAATGGATCAATTCGCATTCTTCTACATGATAACCACCAGTTGTGCCAGTACCATTTGTTGAAAATGCTGTCTTTTTTCCACTGGATGGTTTTTGCTCCCTTATCAAAGATCAAGTGACCATAGGTATGTGGGTTGATCTCAGGGTCTTCAATTCTGTTCCATTGGTCTACTTGTCTATCGTTATACCAGTACCATGCAGTTTTTATCACAATTGCTCTGTAGTACAGCTTTAGGTCAGGCATGGTGATTCCTCCAGAGGTTCTTTTATCCTTGAGGAGAGTTTTTGCTATCCTAGGTTTTTTGTTGTTCCAGATGAATTTGCAGATTGCCCTTTCCAATTCGTTGAAGAATTGAGTTGGAATTTTGATGGGGATTGCATTGAATCTGTAGATTGCTTTTGGCAAGATAGCCATTTTTACAATGTTGATCCTGCCAATCCATGAGCATGGGAGGTTTTTCCATCTTCTGAGATCTTCTTTAATTTCTTTCTTCAGGGACTTGAAGTTCTTGTCATACAGATCTTTCACTTCCTTAGTTAGAGTCACGCCAAGGTATTTTATATTGTTTGTGACTATTGAGAAGGGTGTTGTTTCCCTAATTTCCTTCTATGCTTGTTTATCCTTTGTGTACAGAAAGGCCATTGACTTGCTTGAGTTAATTTTATATCCAGCTACTTCACCGAAGCTGTTTATCAGGCTTAGGAGTTCTCTGGTGGAATTTTTAGGGTCACTTCTGTATACTATCATATCATCTGCAAAAAGCGATATTTTTACTTCTTCTTTTCCGATTTGTATCCCCTTGATCTCCTTTTGTTGTCTAATTGCTCTGGCTAGGACTTCAAGTACAATGTTGAATAGGTAGGGAGAGAGTGGGCAGCCTTGTCTAGTCCCTGATTTTAGTGGGATTGCTTCCAGCTTCTCACAATTTACTTTGATGTTGGCTACTGGTTTGCTGTATATTGCTTTTATCATGGTTAGGTATGGGCCTTGAATTCCTGATCTTTCCAAGACTTTTATCATGAATGGGTGTTGGATTTGGTCAAATGCTTTTTCAGCATCTAACGAGATGATCATGTGGTTTTTGTCTTTGAGTTTGTTTATATAATGGATTACATTGATGGATTTTCATATATTGAACCATCCTTGCATCCCTGGGATGAATCCTACTTGGTCAGGATGGATGATTGTTTTGATGTGTTCTTGAATTCGGTTAGCGAGAACTTTATTGAGGATTTTTGCATCAATATTCATAAGGGAAATTGGTCTGAAGTTCTCTATTTTTGTTGGGTCTTTATGTGGTTTAGGTATCAGAGTAATTGTGGCTTCATAGAATGAGTTGGGTAGAGTACCTTCTGATTCTAATTTGTGGAATAGTTTGTGAAGAACTGGGATTAGTTCTTCTTTGAAGGTTTGATAGAACTCTGCACTAAACCCATCTGGTCCTAGGCTTTTCTTGGTTGGGAGACTATTAATGACTGCTTCTATTTCTTTAGGGGATATGGGACTGTTTAGATCATTAACCTGATCTTGATTTAACTTTGGTACCTGGTATCTGTCTAGAAACTTGTCCATTTCATCCAGGCTCTCCAGTTTTGTTGAGTATAACCTTTTGTAGAATGATCTGATGGTGTTTTGGATTTCTTCAGGGTCTGTTGTTATGTCTCCCTTTTCATTTCTGATTTTGTTAATTAGAGTACTTTCCCTATGCCCTCTAGTGAGTCTGGCTAAGGGTTTATCTATCTTGTTGATTTTCTCAAAGAACCAGCTCCTCGATTGGTTGATTCTTTGAATCATTCTTCTTGTTTCTACTTGGTTGATTTCACCTCTGAGTTTGATTATTTCTTGCCGTCTACTCCTCTTGGGTGAATTTGCTTCCTTTCGTTCTAGAGCTTTTAGGTGTGTTGTCAAGCTGCTAATGTGTGCTCTCTCTAGTTTCTTTTTGGAGCTACTCAGAGCTATGAGTTTTCCTCTTAGAAATGCTTTCAGTGTGTCCCATAAGTTTGGGTATGTTGTGGCTTCATTTTCATTAAACTCCAGAAAGTCCTTAATTTATTTCTTTATTCCTTCCTTGACCAAGGTATCATTGAGAAGAATGTTGTTTAGTTTCCACGTGTGTGTTGGCTTTCTATTATTTATTTTGTTATTGAAGATCAGTCTTAGTCCATGGTGATCTGATAGGGTGCATGGGACAATTTCAATATTTTTGTATATATTGAGGCTTGTTTTGTGACCAATTATGTGGTCAATTTTGGAGAAGGTACCGTGAGGTGCTGAGAAGAAGGTATATCCTTTCGTTTTAGGATAAAATGTTCTGTAGATATCTGTCAGATCCATTTGTTTCATAACCTCTGTTAGTTTCACTGTGTCCCTGTTTAGTTTCTGTTTCCATGATCTGTCCATTGGTGAAAGTGGTGTGTTGAAGTCTCCCACTATTATTGTGTGAGGTGCAATGTGTGCTTTGAGCTTTACTAAAGTATCTTTAATGAATGAGGCTGCCCTTGTATTTAGCGCATAGATATTCAGAATTGATAGTTCCTCTTGGAGGATTTTACCTTTGATGAGAATGAAGTGCCCTTCCTTGTCTTTTTTGATGACTTTGGATTGGAAGTAAATCTTATCAGATAAGAAGTAAATTCTTATCAATTGTTTTCCAGCCTTTCATTCTGAGGTAGTGTCTATCTTTTTCTCTGAGATGAGTTTCCTGTAAGCAGCAAAATGTTGGGTCCTGTTTCTGTAGCCAGCCTGTTAGTCTATGTCTTTTTATTGGGGAGTTGAGTCCATTGATATTAAGAGATATTAGGGAGAAGTAATTGTTGCTTCCTTTTATTTTTGTTGTTAGAGTTGGTGTTCTGTTTTTGTGGCTGTCTTCTTTTAGGTTTGTTGAGGGATTACCTTCTTGCTTTTTCTATGACGTGGTTTCCGTCCTTGTATTGGTTTTTTTCTGTTATTATCCTTTGAAGTGTTGGATTCGTGGAAAGATAATGTGCGAATTTGGTTTTATCATGGAATACTTTGGTTTCTCCATCTATGGTAATTGAGAGTTTGGCTGGGTATAGTAGCCTGGGCTGGAAATTGTGTTCTCTTAGTTTCTGTATAACATCTGTCCAGGCCCTTCTGGCTTTCATAGTCTCTGGTGAAAAATCCGGTGTAATTCTGATAGGCTTGCCTTTATATGTTACTTGACCTTTTTCCCTTACTGCTTTTAGTATTCTATCTTTATTTAGTGCATTTGTTGTTCTGATTATTATGTGTCGGAAGGAATTTCTTTTCTGGTCCAGTCTATTTGGAGTTCTGTAAGCTCCTTGTATGTTCATGGCATCTCTTTCTTTAGGTTTGGGAAGTTTTCTTCTATAATTTTGTTGAAGATATTTGCTGGTCCTTTGAGTTGAAAATCTTCATTCTCATCTACTCCTATTATCCGTAGGTTTGGTCTTCTCATTTTGTCTTGGATTTCCTGGATATTTTGAGTTAGGATCTTTTTGGATTTTGTATTTTCTTTGATTGTCGTGCCAATGTTCTCTATGGAGTCTTCTGCACCTGAGATTCTTTCTTCCATCTCTTGTATTCTGTTGCTGATGCTCGTATCTATGGTTCCAGATTTCTTTCCTAGTGTTTCTATCTCCAGTGTTGCCTCAATTTGGGTTTTCTTCATTGTTTCTACTTCCCTTTTTAGGTCTTGGATGGTTTTATTCAATTCCATCACCTGTTTGGTCTGGTTTTCCTGCAATTCTTTAATGGATTTTTGTGCTTCCTCTTTAATGTCTTCTACCTGTTTAGCAGTGTTCTCCTGCAATTCTTTAAGGGATTTTTGTGCTTCCTCTTTAATGTCTTCTACCTGTTCAGCAGTGTTCTCCTGCAATTCTTTAAGGGATTTTTGTACTTCCTCTTTAATGTCCTCTACCTGTTTAGCAGTGTTCTCCTGCAATTCTTTAAGGGATTTTTGTGCTTCCTCTTTAATGTCTTCTACCTGTTTACCAGTGTTCTTTTGTATTTCTTTAAGTGTGTTATTAAAGTCCTTCTTGATGTCCTCTACCAACCTCGTGAGATATGCTTTTAGAACCGGGTCTAGCTTTTCCGGTGTGTTGGGGTGCCCTGGACTGGGCGAAGTTGGAGTGCTGGGTTCTGATGATGGTGAGTGGTCTTGGTTTCTGTTAAAAAGATTCTTACGTTTACCTTTCGCCATCTGGTAATCTCTGGGATTAGTTGTTATTGTTGTCACTGTTTAAAGATTGGAGCAGACTCTGTGTTCCACTCACCAGAAGTCTCAAAATCTTGTGGCGGGTGTCGTGGGTAGCTGGCGGGTGTCAGCCGACCCTGCGCCCTAGCTACCCCGGTGCTGGTCTGACCGGAAGAGGCTTGTGGCTCTACTCAGGCTGGATTTCTGCCTCCCCAACCAAAGCAGTCTCAGGTCTCGCGCGATTGGACTGGAGCAGAAGCTGTGTACCACTCACCAGAAGTCTCAAAATCCTGTGGCGGGTGTAGTGGGTAGCTCGCGGGTGTCAGCAGACCCTGCGCTCTAGCTACCCAGGTGCTGGTCAGACCCGATGAGGCTTGTGGCCCTACTCAGGCCGGTTTTCTAAAGTTGTTTCTTCTAATAACCATTTTAACACCTTTATTTAACTGTAGTTAGACAGAAGAGCACAGTGGAATGTCACGCTTATGATTTTAAGGTATCTGATTTCAATAATTAGTTTTGAAAGACTCTATTCTGTGTGTGAAATGTTCGTGACAGATTTGGGGGTTAATAGAAAGGGGGAAAAGGAAAGCAACTCAGAATTGTTCATGAACAAACAGTTGGACCAACTATAACTTTTCACGTGATAGTGTAAACAGCCTTTCAGTAATGTGTGTGATTGACACAATCAGGCAAGATGCACTTCAGAACATTATGTTTAATGAAGACTATTATGGAATCTTATATATTGTATGATTCCATCCCTGTGACAGTCTCAATATGACACTATCACAGAGATGAAGAATAAATCAATGGATGTCAAGAGACAGGGATGGAAGAGGAGTAGGAAGTGGTGGTCTGGGGTGGGTACTAGTTCAATAGATGTGTCTTCAGGCTATCTGAAGTTCAAATGGAGCTCAGTAAGCCATACTCTAATCTGTGTATAGTTTTGTGTAAACCTCTCTGGACACAAGTCTGGGTTCCTTAGATGGTATGACTGCTTTCCAGGTCATCCAGCCCTTGCCACTCACTCTTGAATGGTAACATTTTCAATGTTTTCTTGTTTCCTGCTGTTACTTACCTGACCCATGTAAACCTCCAAGTTGGGTGTCAAGTAGATATCTCCTCTATCTTGTCATGTTGGACACTTCTGTTCCCCTACACAAGACATTCTTCATTCTTCCCCTACACTTCTATGGCTATTCTTGTCTAATTCTTTAAAACATTTCTTTCCCTACATGATCTTTTTCTACAAAGCTCCTTCTGTCATTCTTAGTGACTTCAACGTCCATGCAGATAAGAATTTCAAAATTCTGGATTTTCATTTCTCTAAACGCTTCACACTACTTCTGACATTCTTCCTACCCTTGACCCTTTGCTCACTCAAACAGAACCTCCACTTGGATTTAAATCTCCCCTCTCCACTCTCTGACTTCTCTACTTCCAGCTGACACACTATCATACCCAAGCTCAGCACTAACATCCAAATTCCATCTTTTTAGCTTCTGAACTGCCTTTGGCTCCTCACATCTTCATACCACCTCTGTCTTCCTGAACGTTTTGTGACCACTCTTTATAGTCTCTTCTTTGCACATGCCCTGTCAGCTCTGCCCCTTGGGACTACTCATTTTAAAAAAATGCAACTCTGGCTACAGCCAACCCTCCTAGTAACCTCACCTGCACCAGTGAAACTAAATGAGGCTGGAAATAAACACAGGACTGCTGACTGACCTCACTTTAAATTCCAGCTCACTCTCCACAGGAGAGCCCTTCATGTGGCCAGACAATCACCCCACAGCTCCCCAGTCCACTCACTGTCCCGCTTTCCAAGGTGACTACTTGTAACTTCTCCTCTCCCCTGAAACATTTAAGTTTCATCTTCATCTCAAACATTTTGCTGAGTAGAGACAATCAGATGAGAAGTTCTGGATGTTGCCACATCTCTCCTCTCTCTCTCTCTCTCTCTCTCTCTCTCTCTCTCTCTCTCTCTCTCTCACACACACACACACACACACACACACACACACACACACACACACACACACACAGACACACACACACCCCTCTACCTACATCAGGTCATGTGGCTTTACCTTTCTTTTTACTGAGTGGAAGTTGTTTCTTTCCTGCACTTAGAAATTTTTTAAGGTTTCTAGACTTTTCTTCTGTCTGCCCTAACAATAACTCTTAGCTCTGAGTTTTCCTTATCAGTGTACAAATATCTAAAGAGAAAAACCTTTAAGCCAACACTCCTAAGCCAGGCAATTCATTATTTTCCCCCTTTCTTCAAGGGCCTAATCTTAGACATTTTCTCCTTTCTAAATACCACTTCTTCTCATGCGTTTTTTTTACAAGTTTGTGTGTGTGTGTGTGTGTGTGTGTGTGTGTGTGTGTGTGTGGTGAGTTTTTTTGCTTGTTTGTTTTTCAAGACAGGGTTTCTCTGTGTAGCCCTGGCTGTCCTGGAACTCACTTTGTAGACCAGGCTGGCCTCGAACTCAGAAATCCGACTGCCTCTGCCTCCCAAGTGCTGGGATTAAAGGCATGCGCCACCATGACCAGCCTCATGTGTTCTTTAAACTTGCCCTAGTCAGACTTGGTTCTAGTACCTGATACAAAGTTCTTATCAAAAGTACAAATGACATCCATGTGTCAAATCCAATGCCCACATCACTTCCTTTGCCTACCTGATCAACTAGCCTTTGTACATCTGCCCTTGCTATGCAGTCAGCACTGACTAACCTCAACCTTGAGACTTTCCTGCCTCAGCCTTCCATTTGCTAGAAGTGTAGGTATTCATCACCCTACCCAGCTCTCTCTTCAAGTGTATATTTCCTTTATGTTCTCCCTGCTTTTCCTTGTCTCACTAATCATAGGCTTTATGTCTCCTTTGGTAGATTTTTCCTTATGCTTCAACTTCTCTCTCTCCGACCTTGGAAAACTGCAGTGTCCCTCACTTTGGTCCCGGCACTCACGTGTTTCCTTAAGGTCTCATTTGGAGAGTCTGACAACAAGTTCTGGGCCATTCATGTTATCTATAACTAGATTCATGACACCCACAGCACTTTGCAGCACTTCATTGACTGGAAAAGCTATCTTGACTTTTAGGTGGAAAATGGAGCCTTGGGCAGACTACTGCCCACTTACAAAAGCCTACCACTCTTCTGCAGTGGAGAGCAGTCAGCTCAGAACTCACAACTGCTCCTTACAGAGAGGAAGCATCTATGAAGTACTCGATTACAAACTGGACATCAATATCAAACTTCTCCAGCAAGGCTCAGGCACAATTTTCAAAGAGAAATAAGAAAGATTCTAAGAGCCAGAGTTTTTTGGAGAAAACTAGATCAAAACAATGTCTTCTGGACATGATAAGTCCATTGTACTCATGAGCTCACAGAAGCTGTGGTCATCTCAGCAAGATCTGCACAAGATCAAGCTAGGCAGCATCCCAAGATAGGGGTAGGTCAGAGGGTATGAGACCCCAGCCTCTGCTGTGGAGATATTAACAGGTGATAGTTGCTAGGAGTCAAGAGTCAGTTTTCTTCTAGGCTATAGATGCTGGTCAGTCAATACCACATTCCAGTGGGTGGTCCCATATCTGTGCGAATACAGGCAGCATGAACTGGATTATGAGGCTAATGACAAATAATAATAACGAAAAACAGAAGAATGAAGTTAGGGGAGGAGAATGGTCGGGGGTTGGCTGATTAAAATATATTATGTGCATTCATAAATCTTTGAAAGAATTAATCAAAATACTATATTTAAATTTAAAATTAATTCTGCCCCTCCCAGCTATCTCTAGCCATGTGTTTGCTAAGGTGCCACATCCTGTACATGGACTTGGTTCTTCTCCTTTTTTCTACCATGCATGTAATCCAGCAAGCAAATGTACACCATGTTTTCAAATATCTACAATCACATCTTAGTGCTTTTACTGTTACCAATCCAGTCCAGTTTTCTCTCACCTTGGTCATCTCCCAACTCACCTATCTCTGTTCTCTGTGTTTGTCTCATGTGCTATCTTCCCAGTTCAGCAATTAGAATGGCACGGAATGAGTCTAAACTGTCCACCTTCTTCTCTAAAGCCTCTGATGGAAACATTTATTACTTAGGACTGAGCACATTTAGCTTATGGGGACCCTCCTCTGTCTTTGTCTCTCTCATTCCCTGTCTTTCCGCCTCTCTCTCTCTCTCTCTCTCTCTCTCTCTCTCTCTCTCTCTCTCTCTCTCTCTCTCTCTCTCTCTCTTCCTACTCTCTGCTCTGAGGTCTTCACTTCATAGCTGATGATGGTACCACTTTGGTTTCTAATTTTAACTGTCACCATTTGGTGAGAACCTTTTCTGCTTTGTAAGCCATTTATTATGCAATGCCTTCTTTGTAAACTCAAATCCTCACAACAAAAACCTTTTTCAAATTCTTTTGATATATAATTACCAAGTACAGTTAATGAGATAATACAAACAAATTGTAGATAATTCTTTCCTCTTCCAACTATCTTCTGGAATCACCTTACTTGGCGTTAATATTTTTCTTTCTTCGTGTCTCTTGGTGGCTGGTTGACTAGAGGAAACAATATCCTTTGCGGTAACCCTGCAGATTATTTTCAAACACAGGCTTTTAAAAACAATTTTAATCTAATCAAAATGTAGTGATAGCCTGGAATTAAAATATGCAAGGAGAGGGTTTCCTAATGCTTTATTTCAGTGGGATGTGAAGTTAGAATTGTTAAGAGATGCAGAATGCTAATTAAGCAGAGTTTGCAAGCTGGGGATGAGAGGAAATAACCTGATGTGAACTCGACATCAACTTTCCTCATTAAAAGTTCACAGAAGCCAATGACCAGATGGCACAGGCTGTAAGGTCATGACCGTGAGGAGTCCTAAGGGGTTGCTCCCTTTAGTCATTCCATCAACCAGCAGGGGGAGACACAGAATGCTTCTTGCTACTCCAGAAACAACTCCCTGAACATGGGGACTTCATCAGGACTCCTTGTCCCTAACAGGTAGAACAAGTTGGTCCAGGCTGACTAAGCCCTGCCCTCTAAATGCTTTTGGTTTCCTGGTTAGAGTTGAGTTTGCATTCAAGTGACTCCTTCGAAGGAAGAACTTGAGTGTGTTTGATGGTTTACTTATACTAAATTATAGCATATATATGTTCATACAAATTTATGTATCATATACACATAAATGCACTTAGTCTATGGTTGTAAAATATTTGTGGCTATGATTGGAATTCATCCAATTAAAAATTTGACTTTTTTCTATCTACTAATATTCACATGTACTTAGTCGTAGCCCAAGAGTCAACTCTGTGGGAGATAACAAACAGAATTTTTTATAGACCTGGAAACAAAGTGTATTGAATATTTTAAATGTCTATGGTAATAAGGCAGCCAGAGGATCTAAGTTTTGTGTTTGATCCCTCAAGAACCAGATAACTTTGCCTTCATTTACTCAGCCATTCAATTTTGTGCTTGCCCAAGATCTCTACCCCATGGCAGCTCCTCAACTAAGTAATAGAAACAAAGGAATATAATGATATCTTGTATGTTGGAAAATGGATATTTAACAATGAGGCAGTCTCCTCCACAAAGCACAACAAATATGAATGAGGTGATAATGTCCCTCAGATGGAGGAACAATTAACTCTGAAGTAGGTTTGTAGAGAGGGATAATGCCCAAGTGTGGCTTTAAGGACTAACCAAAAAGACTGAGAGACAAGATTGTAGAACAGATCATGAGAACAATATAACTGAGTGAGTCTCCTTCGTTTGAAATTCAAAAAGGAATCACATATGAGAGAGGCAAGGAGTGTGTGGATTGGGCATAGTAGAGACTAGCAGCCCAAGAATGGAACAGACTCAGAATAAATCAAGAAACTTGGCTCTAGTCAAGCAAGCAGCTGTTCAAAGTCAGATCGTTTTTCAGACTCCTCAGTGGGCACACCTGCTGAGATATGCATCCTAAAGGAAACTGAAGGACCATGGGAACAAATCTAAACCCTGAACATCACAATGGGCATAACATATGGCCTCTTCCTTCAGGAAGGTTACCTCCAACATACTCACAGAAGAGGTTGAGCTGTGAAGTACTAGGTGGCATGGGTTCTCAAAAAGGAAATGGTGCATTTAAGGACAATTTCAAATTTAAATTTATTTTTCCTACTCAACAATAATATTTCCTTCCCCAGGCTTTAATTTTAAATATTAAATATTGCACCATGGAAAGCCCTCCAAAAGACTTTCTTGACAAGCAATCTCTGAGACTTTCACATAGCTACAAAGGCAAAACAACTCCAAACAAATCCCTGATTTCCTTTCCTCATTTGATTTCCTTGAGTAATGATTTTATTTAATGTTACAAACATTTCAGTAATTCTTTGAGAATTCCATACAATATATTTTGATCATATCCATGACCTTCTCTTCCACCAACTCATTCCAAAGTCACCCCACCTCACTATCTCACCTCCAACTGTGTGTGCATGTGCGTGTGAGTGTGTGTGTGTGTGTGTGTGTGTGTGTGTGTGTGTTTGCTTAAATAACCCTTCAAATCCAATTTGTATCCCTCATATATTCCTAGTTGTGGGGTCAGTCACTGGAGCATGGTTGACCTGCTAGGGGCTATCATCCTTAATGAACACTGAATCTCTCTTCCCAAGACACAATCAACTGTCCATAGCTCTTCAGTTATGGATAGACTATACTGGAGGTTGATAGGATTGATCTTACATAGGTCTTGTACAGGCAATTACAAGTTGTGACTTCATAAATGCAGTGGTCTTTTCATATCAAGAATACACTGTTTGGCTTTGGTAGTCTCTGAACTCTGCCTCCCACAATCTTTTCTTCTCCTCTTCTGTGATGCTTCTTAAGCCTTGTGGGGAGGAAGCTGATATACATGTCTCCTTCCTGGCTGAGTCCTCTACAGACATTTTTCTGTGTACTTTGACCAGTTGTGAGTTTCTGTACCAAATATTGTTCATGATACACAGAGACTTCTCTGATGAGGTCTCACACAATCTATGGATATAGAAATATGAATTTGTAAGACAATTTGATACTATGTCCACAGGACAGAATAGCGGTAGATTCTTCTCTGCAGCCTGCATCCTCCTCAACGATAGGTTCTTGCTTTATAGTATCAAGAAGGTGTTTCCTCCTACAGAATAGGCCTTAAATCAAATTAAAAGTGATTGGTTCCACCATAACACTTATGCCATTATTGTACTCATGGACATATCTTACCACACTGATCATTATTAGAGTTCACAGCTGGGCGAGATCGTTGGATGCTTTCCCCCCCCCCCCCCTGTAGCCTGAATAGCACCTTCTATTACTATGAGAACAAGCCAGGAGGGAGGAAGCTTGCCAGTCAGTACCCACGTGATTTATCCATGTCTTGTGACCAATGTGTGTTGTGTTTTCAATCATTTAATCTTTTAATTTTATAAGACATTGGGTTGGTATAACAGTTTTGGAGAGCTAAATTCCTAGTGGTGTTATATAAAATGAATGTGGGCTGTTGCTTTTTAATAAGTGATTTGCAAAAAAATGAAGATTGGATCTGCCAAAAATCCCCACCTAAATCTCATTTACAGCACTTTCCAAAA
Source organism: Mus caroli (assembly GCF_978045245.1). Lineage (NCBI taxonomy): Eukaryota > Metazoa > Chordata > Mammalia > Rodentia > Muridae > Mus > Mus caroli. Next base: position 42,519,199 of record NW_028227273.1, read on the forward strand.
GGAAAATAAAAGCCCTAAATGTTTGTACAAAACCTAATTATGAGTTTGCAAGTATTTCAGGCAGCTGAAGATGCACAGCCTTGACAGGGAAGAATCGGAGCGAGAAGCAGACACACTATTTCCAGGAAGTAAAGCAAGGACAGGAACTTCAAGGACCAGAATCAGGAGAATGAATGCATATGCTGCTTCTCATGGTCTTGGGTTTGCCAGGGGGAAAAGAGAGGAAGAGGGAATAGAGTGTGAAGAAATGAAAGAGAAAGGAGAACAAAGGCTAAGAAATAAAAAGAAGTGGGTCTTTTGGGCAGAAGCTGAGGGCAATCCTGAGGTGATGGAGAAATGGAGGCAGAGCTTGGATGACAAAAAAGAGACCAAAGAAACTGGAGCCCTGCATGCCCTCACACCCAGATAAAATAAGGATGCAGCTATTCAGTTCCTTCTCTTTGCTTGGTTCTGTTTATTTCTCTTTGCCCCCTAGTTTTCAACACTAATAGCAGGACCAAGATAGTAGTGTCTCTCTTTGCCTTGAAGTGTTCCTAAACCCAGTTCTCACTATAATTCCTACCTGGTTTGAAGAGATGTAATAGTTACAAAGTGAATCAGCTTTTGGAATGCCCACTGTCCTGAACTCCAGGTCAGAGACCCAGGGAAACACTACTAGTTCACATAGACAAAAGTTATAGGCTTCCCTAACTCAGAGCAAAGACCATTGAGTTAGCTCTTCTATTCTTACTTTCACTAGCTCTCCATGGCCCATTATGTATGTTGAAGACATGACAGGAAACAGCCCATATTTTCAGACAGACTAGAACTACTACTGAAATGCAATATTGTCCAAGCTGAGCTACATGACCATCAGGGAAGAATTATGGGATGAAAAGGTGGGGCCCTAGCTATTCCTCTGCATTTAATAAATACTTGCAGGGTGTCCAGCATTTGGACATTGTGACACCACATTGTCATCTGCAAAGTTTAGGCTCAAAAAGCATACAAACAAGTTACAAAAGTAATTCACAGAGAGCGTTATAATGTGGCAAGTTAACAGCTTTGTGTTCAGCCACAATCACAGCTGTCCTGGAACACACCGGATAGGGTATGGATTGGATCTGCCTGCAAGGACCTTTGTTTGGTTCCTCCATACTCTCTTCCTCCTTCTGAAAGCTATTATCTCATTTCCAATTTGTTCTATTTCCCCTCCACAGCAGGTGGAGCCCACTGTCCTGATAAACGTTGACCAGCCACTGATGGAAGGAAGAGAACCAGCCAAATCTTTCTAGTCAGGTGCACATCTGTGGGTCTGCTCACCCTGTTAAGTGAATTCCCACACACTTGATCCAGAGTTACAGTCAGAGATGGAATGAATCACTCATCAAATCTGCTTCACACTCCTTCCCTTCAGTCCTCAGGCTTGAAAAGGAGAGCCGGGAGAGCTAAAACAAGAGGAACGTGGTAAGCATGACCATTCAATTTTAAACTTTCAGGTGATATTCTGTAAGTTGAGGAGTGGAAAACTTATTTCTGTAAAGAGTTAGATGGTAAACAAGTTCATCTTTATAGGACGTATATCTTTTTTCCAATTACTCCTTTCTGGCTGTAGATCACTAGTCAGCCATAGGTGATGAGTGAATGGAGGAATGAAAATAGCTATTTCTTTTTTTAAAAATCAACAAAAATTATAAAGACATATACACATATATATTATTATTACAAGCCTGCTTTTCCACCAAGTGTGTATTTTATTGACAGTGGCTAAAATGCAAGGTATTGGTACAATAAATTATTCAACTTCAGATGTAACCAATGTGTGCTAGGAAACTCGGCACCCCAGCATCTACAGAGAGACTTTCTATGACTTGTGCACAAAGCATGGTTCTGGATAAAGGGAAACTAGCCCACAAGTGAGTTCTCACTGAGAACGAGATTTGTAAGTCAGATCAGCAGACAGAACTACTTATCCTCACCAGAAAATCATAACTACAACATTAACTCTAGCTCCAAATCCAGCCGTCCTAACTCCCATCAACACCTGAAGTTGCATTAAGACCATACATCACTAATCCAACCACTGTAAAGAAACGACTGTGCTTTTCATGCAACTCTTATGAGCATGTGGCTCTTTGACATCCTGGAGATGGTGTGTGGTTCTCCGTCAATCCCTTTGCAGTAGGAGTGATAACAATAACATAATAAAGCAATCCCTCCTACTTCCTCTTGAAATCTTATTTAGAAACCAGTCCTTGAATACGCACTCACCAATTTTAACCTTAGTTAGCATGATCATTTCGATCTTTTCTTTTGTCAAGATACCAAAAGTGTTTAGAAAACTCTCCCAAGATCCCACTGGTCAATTTCCATTTAGCATCAAGCCTGTTGGAACCTAGAGACAAAGCACAACGCCCTTTCAACCAGTCAGCTCCTATTGTTCTGTTTTACACTGGTTTTAAAAAAAAAAATGAATGAATGGCAAAACAGATTGTTTTTGAAACTGATAACACAATTTGTTCTCCTGCTTCATATGTTAGATTTCTGCCTGCAGCAAATATTTACAGCAGAGTTTTAACCCTCAGAAAATCAGCTCAGTTACGTCAGGGCTGTGACTGTTTTTCAAATAGTCCTCTTGACAATGTGGTTTTAAAAATATAGTGACTTCTGACAATGTCATTTGTGCATGACCAATGTTTAGTTACAAGGAAACATGCAGATAGAAAATATAGTTTAAAAAACCTCATTGTCAATTATTTAGCACTCCCATAAACCATTAGACCGTCAAAAATATCTTTAATTGATTCCATCGCTACCTATGCTACTTATTATTTATTACTATAACAAACTTCTCCATGGGAACAGCTAATTGTATGTCCCTTGTGGCCACTTCTACTTGAATAAGCCCTGCACAGTCAGTCTAAGATATGCGGAAAGGTCTTCAGCTTTGGGGACTTGATTAAAACTGTATTACCTGAGCACATCAGCCACCATTGGTGAAACCAAATGCTGAGTTAAACACTGTTTGTGTTACTGCTCCACACAAGTGGAAGGAGCTTTGTGTGCATACATTTGTATGTATGTGCTTGTGTGTGTGTGTGTGCATGTGGACCAGATGAGAGTATGGGAAAGTGGAAGCAGAAGTAGGGGTTCCATGTGTTTTCTCTCTTAGAAGCAATTGCGTTTAGTGGAAACAATGACATTTTGTAACACAATAAGGTGAAAGAAAAGGACAATCTTGCCAGCCACAGTATAGGTACAAACAAAATCTCAGACTTAGCAGTAGGAATGTAAAAATAAAAATTAATATGTTGCCTAGCCCCTCTCCAGTGCACACATGCTAGTGTGTGAGCACGCTTACACACACACACACACACACACACACACACACCTTTTTAAAAAAAAGCATAATTGTTAATCTGCTCTTTAGTAGAAAAGACAGATGTTATGGAAATAGTAAGCCACACTCTGCTCAGAGTGTTCTATGGAAAGAGATTCCATAGACAGCAGTCTACACGGGAAGATTTAGACAATTAAGCAACCGTTGTGAGGCATGCAGATGAATAACACATGCTAAATTAAATCAATACCAAACACTGTGTAGGAAATAGGTTAATTGTTTATTTTAAACTTCATGGGAGAAAAAAGTAAGTAAGCAACAGTGGAATTTGTCAACTACTGGGAGCAGTATACTGGCCTAGATTCACCACGGCAGCCCCCACACAGCATGCCCCATCATGCCTTATCCATAGGCTTTCACAAAAGCTTCCTTTTCCACTTAAACAGTGGGCATGAATTCCAGATTCACTTTAAGGAAGGTGATGGGCAAAATGAAAATCAAAAGTTTAATATCAAGATGTTGAATAATTGCTCACCAATGCAGATACTTAGGCTGAAGCAGAGCCGCTAAAAGATACCCATGCCTCAGTTTACCAAATTTATTCACACAGAGATGTTTTGTTTACTTGATGAAATGAATAATAAGATACATTCTTACAGTATTCCCTGAATGAATCAAGAGGGACAATTGTCCAAAGATATGTGTGTGTGTCACTCCAAAGAATTGGAATCTCTAAATACTGTTATACTAAAAAAGCCCAGTAGCTGAGTCATTTCTTCAATGAATATGAACATCCAGCATCAATCAGTTGTAGGCACTAATACTACAGCCCCAGAGAGAGCAAGGTGGGGGTAGCCTGTGTGTTTCTGTAGCTTTACTTATCTATTTGGAAGAAGCAAGAAAGAGAAAGTTGATCTTTTCTTGCATCTATTAATGTCACACATGTGTAGAGCTCAGTGGCCTTCATATCTTCATTCTATGATGGATGAGATATCAGGCTCGTGTTTATAAGTAAGGAAACCTAGGTTTCCAAAGGCCAGAGTTGAAATGCTGTGCCCAAGACCACAGGCTGTTTCTTGAAGTGAACTGTGAAGCCAGTTTCTGACTGACTGCAAATCTGAGGTTTCCTTCATTCCCTTAACAAGTTACTAAGAACGGAATCAAAGCTTGGCTGTCTGGTACTGCAGCTCATGATCTATCTTGAATCTGTAGACTAGATAACCATTGTGCTTGCTGCAGAAAGAGAATACTACATCAAGGAAACCCCAAGAGGAGTGAGCATAGGTCTCAAAATGCTTTCCTTACTACATCATTACCAACACATGTCCAAACTGAAATAAATGTATATGGATCACTTGCATTGATTTATATGTTTTTAAATTTACATATCTCCCATTTGCAAATTGGTTTTTGCTCTAGATATGTTTTATACATTATAATTATTAACTGGCTAGTTGTAAAAGTCACTTGAAGAAAATGATAGGTAAAATTACACTCTACCAAACACCTAAAACATGTTTTCTTTGCAGCTAATCCTCTTTCCCTGGGCATCTCCACTTATACATTGCATGCCTACTTCCGTGTCTTCATTAGTGTCTTCATAGTGTCTTCATGTCACTGAGTCATTCTAAAGCCCATAACTTTTTGTGCCATAAAAATAATTCTATCTTTTGCATTAATATGTCAAAGTTCATGGAATATTTAATTAGACTTTGTGTTATAATAGTGACTGTAACCTATCCAGCATAAACTAGCCCAGGATCAAACACAACTGCCTCCTACAAAAACATTCTTTTCAATTGCTTTGAACATAGAAAAGTAGGCCTGCCAGAGGGGATATGATTTAGTAGTTTCTTTATCAGGGAGAGCACAAGTTAAAACAATAGACTTGGAAACACATGGTTAGAATCAATGACAACTGTAAATAAAATGACATTAGTAGGACTACATGTGTGTTACTGGGTATCTGACACACCCTGCTTGTAGACCTTAAGTGCCCGAGCAGCAAAGGGACAGAAGGAATTCTGCTGCATCACATTGGAGTTCTGTCCCACTGACTCTTGATTAAAGGGAACTTAGGCCTGACTCTCAGCCAGTGAGACCTGAAACTCAGAACAAGCTATGTATGTATGTATGTATGTATGTATGTATGAATGTATATATGTATGTATGTATGTATGTAAGTACGTACATTGCTTTAAGCCAGGCAGGGCTTAGGAGATACCATTATGCCATCTTCCAGACCTCTCATTAATGTAATAAATTATTAAATTAATCTGGGGTTTCCCATGGTAAGCTATTCAAGACAGAGGTGTATTCAAGAGTGTTATTTATCATGTATTAGCATCCTTTGTTCTTGCTGAAAGTAGTTGTGAGGTGGGTACCCAGCTGCAGATGATGTGGGTATCTTGGACCAGTTTCTGTCTACTTAGTTCTCCATCAATGGTCTTCCCAGCATAGCTAGTTCCCAGCTTGACACTGGCACTTATAGCAGGTAGGGAAAGTAGACATTTTTATCTATAGAGATGAAAATTCCTTAGGTCTCAGAAAGATACAGCACACTGACTTCTAAAAGATAAGCATTGAATATAATAATAGAGATTGCATCCAATCTGGTTGTTGGCCAAAATAATTTAAAATAGTACAAAAAATGCAATTCTATTCTTTAAAAAAAAATAAAGATCCTAGTCACTGTCATAAGCATGAATATAAATATGAATGAAATAAAGTATGAGTATAAATATAACTATAGGTGGTGTTTCCTAAGCACAGGAAAGGTAGGATTCGGTCATTTTGGCCCTTTGCAAGCTTGTTCCCTCTTAGTTTGTACATTTTCCTTTGAGTGTTTTAAAATGAAAATGCTAATTTGGGGGCTGTAAAAATTTAGAGACAGAAGGAAAGACTGGAATTCCCTAATCAAACCTTACCAATGACCAATGCAAAAATACCTGTAGTGCTCAAGTGACAGTATAAACAGATTACCCTCCCTTATCCTGGGGCCCTCTCTTAGACTCTCGGGGCATTATGTTTTTGTTGGTTCAGTTGGGGAGGTGGTTTTAAGGAAGTCCCAGGGATTAAATTAATGATGGATACACTGGAAAGCATAGTTCTGGGTGTCAATGGATCTGATTTTGTGAACCTCACCTAAAAGAAGCTCTAGACATACACAGATGAGTCAACTGTTCTGTCTTTCTTGAATCTTCTGTAACTCTGGCTGTACAACTAGACTTTATGTGCTCCCTCGGTGAGGGAAAGCATCAGATGAGAATGTGGAATTGATACTGCTCAACTGAGCTAGTTTGTGATGATGTCACCCAGAGTACCAAAAACCCCGGTGGTGTTATGCAGAGGCATATTACTTGTAGAATGAGATCAGAATATTCTTTTCAGAGACCTTCCCTCCCACATCTCTGTGTGTGTAATGTATACAGTGAATATGACGAGTCCTTTAAGCTACTTTCTTCTTTGTATTGAGTTTTTGTTTGCTCTCCCACCACCTGCTTCCTACATTAAGGATTCCCTATTTTATTCAAAGGCAATCAATGCCATCCACTTTCTCCATTGGAGCTTTGACACTTATTTTGGATGGCTAGTTTTGCACGCTTGCCATTTTTTCCATCTATCTGTAAACCTAATATGTTCAACCTACAGTATCTACCCCTCATCTCCCAACTCTTTCTCTTCCCCATGGCTATCATCTAACCCAACCAAAACTGGCTCTTAACCATGGAGTCATTTGTTTTAATTTCTGCCTTTCTATGACTGACAGCAGTCAAAACTGAATTCTTAAAACCCAAGGCTGACCGTGCCTCTTTCCTGCTAAGAAAATCATCCAGCTGCCTTCATCCTAAGTAATCAGAAGAATCATTAAATAGGTAGGTCTTGGTTTTGTGAGCCCTTCACAAAGCGTCTACACACCACACACACACACACACACACACACACACATGCAAACGCACACACACTCACACTAACATACACACGCACATGCAAACGCACACACACTCACACTAACATACACATGCACATGTGTATGTGTGTGTGTGTGTGTGTGAGAGAGAGAGAGAGAGAGAGAGAGAGAGAGAGAGAGAGAGAGAAAGAGAGAGAGAGAGAGAGAGAAATGGTCACTGTGGGTCTTCACTTCCCCTTTTAACCTACAGATGAATGAATCGAGCTTCAGGACAAAGCTTGATTTGCGAATGTAAGACACAAATCTTTCCATTTGGATGAGCAGCTATATGCAAACACGAGAAGTTGTTTTGGCAATTAACTCTATTGTTGAGACTGTCATTATGAAGGCAGTGATTAAAAGCACCTTTATTAGAGTTCACTGTTTAAAAGAGAGAAGGTGGGAGTCAGGAGTCTGTACATGAGGGTTTCACCTGACTCTGTTGGTGTCATCTCTCATTGCAAGCAGCTTATTTAACTCTCTTATTTAAAATACAAATAAATGAATAAGCCTTTGGTCACTAGTGCTTCAGGGATCACCAGCAGAAGCATCAGTAAGCACTGCTCGGATGGATACTGTGAGCATCAGTATGCTGATGCCAAACATCCATCACGCAGAGGAGATTTTCTAATGTACTACAACAGTTAATAATCCTTATAGTTGCTGCAATAAGATCGTGCCTCAGAAACATGGGGGCTGTTTTATTTATGTGGACTGTTAATATAAAAAGGAATGAAGAAGATAGACCACCAAACAGCAATAATTTGGGGGGAATTCTCCTGTATAAGGAAGACAACTCAAATTTTGTAAAGCCTAGCAACATTGAGATTTCTTTTTCAGGGATCCACAAGAATAGTATAGGGTCTTAGAGTTGATGATGCTAAGCTATGAGAAGAAATTATCTTAAAATTTGAATGAAAGATCATCTCTTTACAATATGAACTACATTTACAAAGGAGGTTGAGGTAGACATTGATGAAGAAAGAAAGCACATCTATTTATCCATGTACTTGATAGGCTGAGGCAGGAAATTCTCACATTCTAGTCCAGGATTTTAACAAAATCTTCACTTCTTTGATTAATTGAGTTTTTGATTTCCTAAATGCTGAATATGTGGTGGTGGTTTTAGTTTGTTGTTTATTCCCTCCCAACTCCAATCAATTTGCCATGAGGAAAGTGGTAGGCAATCTCCCTTTCAGGTGAAGAAAAAAAGAGACAATAACTACAGTTCCAAATACCTTGCTACTAGCAAAGGTCTGAATGGATCAGTTGTCTACATGACAGCTCAATTACCTGGCAGTGGTTGACAGTTTCTGAAGTCAACAGGATAGCGTTCAGATCTACACACCTTTTCTTTTTTTAAATAAGTTAATAGCTCAGTTTTGCATATGAAAGGGGGAACCTGATAGTATCTCCCTTGAGAATTTTATGAGGATTAAAAGCCATAATCCACATAGAATATACAGGGCATAAGTCCCACTCAATGAAATGTTTGCTATGAGCATTAACAGGTTTTGTTTTGTTTTGTTTTGTTTTTTTCCTAACACTTGCCTGACTCTCAACCACAAAGAATGACTGGTACAAGTTCCAGAATAAACAGTTGCCTGGGAACACCAGAGATATCGCTACTCACTGTTGTATCATTCTCAGGTATTGATTCTGATCATGGACGGCCTGTGTGCCTTTCATGGATCCCAAGATTACCTAGACATGAATCCAGGCAGGCACAGTGTTCAGCCACAGGATCCAGGAGACCTATGAATGTGGCCCAACACAAAACATACTTAAACCTACTTAAAACCATGTCAGGGTTTTTCTTAGAGTTATTTTTATCATTTTTATTTTTCATGCTTTATTATTTTAAAAAATGCAAATAAATAAGAGCATCACATACCAAAATTGACCAGTTAGTGCAGGCATTCAAAATGGAAGCTGTGATGCTTCACATGGAATTTTACACTTTATGTGTTGAGTATATTCTATGCACTTATTCTCTGTCAAAAAACAAAACAAATAAAAGAAAACAATTTCATGACAGAGTTAGAGCTAGTAAAACAATTAATGTTATCTTCTTTTTCATATTCCGTGTCTATAGCCTTCCTCATCTCCTTATGTTTAATCTTTTGTGTTCTCTTCTCTTCACATTCTCCTATACCCTCATGTTCATTTGGTCACATATGTACATAAATAATTGGCTGGATCCTACATATGACAGAGAATTACAGCTTATTTCTCTTTGAGAGTGTATTATGATCTTGCTTAGTATTATACACTCTAAGTCCATTCACTTCTGTGCAAATTTTTACACTTCACTTTTCTGAGATACTGCCTCCCTCTCCAAGGTGGAAGGGGAGAAATCCTAAAAGTTACCATTAGACGTCATCATGTTTTCCATTGTATGATTGCACCTACATTTTTACACACAAATATGCATCCATACTCGAGCGAGCACACACATTTAATAAGTTAATCATAACTAATAATGATTTCATTTGGAAAGTTGGTCTAATACATATTTGGTCATTGAAAGTGAAATTTATAGAGATCACAATGTGACCACAGATGTCCCACAGAACCAGAATAGACATGTCGGTATAGAACCCCTCGATGGCTCACACAACTTCAAGTACTTCTACATGAAATGCACTCATCTAGACATGAATAAAGGCCAAGATCTGTCTTCACATTTAAGGAGGCATCACTACATAATCAGACTATTACAGCGGCCCATTCAGCATCATAACATGTGCATCCATGAAGGTCTAGGTCATTTAGAACAGCGTGAAGAGTGTTCTAGGAGAAGGAGAGTATCCACATCACTGTCCCTTTCTTTTTACTTGACTGTTTCCTACACAAGTCTGTAAACTGATAATATGAAATTGTTTTCACTCCCTGAGTGTAGCTTAGAATCTCACATGTAGTGAACCCTCAAAAACAGTTGCAGGGACAAATTATGACTGAAGAAAGCATGTAACAATGGTTAACAGAAAAAGATGCAAACAGCTGTCAGAGTACAATTGAGTGCCACTTCCTCTCCGTGTGAGTGTGTGTGTTGGGGGAGGGAGGCTTTGCAGGGTGTGTGTGTGTGTGTGTGTGTGTGTGTGTGTGTGTGTTGGGAAGTTCTCAAGATATTTCTCATTTCACTCCTTTAAAAACAATTACTGGCAGTGTAATACACTTAGTATCATCCTTCTAGTCCTACTGGTCTGAGGACATCTCCAAAACAGGGCACAGAAGGGAGGAGTGACGTAAACATAAAGCCAACCACATTCCTGACACATCATGCATTGCTCCTCATGATGAAACCATCGCCACAGAAATGTGGCAACCACTGGAGCTTTTTGAGAATACAGGGTCTGGGGCCCACCTACATGCTGCAGAGCCAGACGGTGCATGCGAGTGCACTTCTTGGCTGCTTCTCCCGTGCTCAGTTCTGAGGAATACCTGCCCACTTCAGTATCTGAACAGTCATTCAGTATGATATCACAAACATGAGGTCAGACAATGCTGTGATCTCATGTCCAGTGACTACGCAAGTGACGGCTACATTAACCAAAATACAGAAGAGCAAGGAGAAACTGGATCGAAGTGGCTGGTGGGAGGAACGCACAGATGACCCTGGGTTAGGAAAAGGGGAACTGGGTTGCTCATCCTTTGAAACCAACCAAACTACAAACTATTAAATATAAGTCTCTTCTAATATCAGAAGTCCACAAGTACAGACCACATTAATGTGGGGTGGGGGTAGCGTTGGGCAAAGACAGTCATTTGAGATTGAATGCATGTAAAAGGAGGTAACTCTTCAAGTCAAAATATTTAAAGCCATTGCTCCACCCTCCCAGCTCTCCCTCTGATAATGTACCATTTCTCCCCAAAATTCTTTGAACCAACTCACCCATTTTTTCCATGCTTACTCCTTGAACATTAAATGCCAAGAAAAACATTCCCCCCAAATCCTCTAAATCCCATTTTGGGTATCCACTCTGTGTAAAATGCATGCTTAAAAAGCTTTTAGCACATTGTTTTCAGATGCCACCTCCAATGTATTTCCCTCATTTTTATAGTCACCAAAACCTACTGCTCCAATGATAACCCTTAGGAAACTGGAAATGAAGTCTGTTTTTATAACATTTTAAAAGCCTAGCCTTCGTTCTTTGATTTTGTTACTCTTTTTTTTTTTTAATGATTATGTTAGTTGTCTGAAAATTGCAAGAGCCATTAGTTTTTCTTAAAGAAAATGACCTGAAATCATTTATATGGGCTGTGTAAAAAGATACATATGATAGGAGCTTGGACAACCTGATATAGTGGGGATAAGGAGACAAACAAATCCAACTTGGTACGGTGTTCCCTCTATTGTCAGATGCCCCCGAGAACCCACCCTATCACTTTACTGGGAAACAGGTTACTATGAACACATGATACAGCGGAGAATTGAACGCTTCGGTCAGCAAGAGATCTGACCAAAGCTGCAGTGAAAGCCACTATGAGCGAGGCCAGAGCGTGGTGTCTTGATATTCATCATTCACATCCCTTGTCACGGGTGACTCTTCTGAATGTGGCTCAGTGGGTAAAGGTACATTCTGCCTGGCACTGAGTTCTCCCTCCAGGAACTATCAAATGGAAGGAAAGGGCAGATGCCTCCAGTATATTGCACACACACACATACACACACACCACATCTCCACATGAATGTCCACATGCCTACATATACACACATCTCAGAATAAACAAATGCATTGGTTTTCTTTCAAAGAGTGATGCATATGGCCTGTCAACAGCACTTGGGATGTTGATTACTTGTTACAAACTGCATTTCTCCCCTACTCTTCCCACAGCCCTAACTATCAGCTTCTTCTAACGGGGCTCCTATGCCAGTCTTCTGCCCCTGACCCCTCACCTCATTCCCAACTCCCTCCTAAAACAGAGCAGAATTAACAAGATTCATGGGAGGCAGGGTGAAATAAATATCAAGCCTGTCAGTGTGTGTGTGTGTGTGTGTGTGCGTTTTCATAAAGCGAAAGGAAAGCCAGCACTCGGTACCTAAAAGGATGACTGACATTTCTAAAGTTTTCAAATAAAATAGGGCACTTTAGGGATCGTTTTTAACATTGAGCTAAACAGCAATAAAAAGACAGAACTGTCTCCATTTTTGTTAAAGGTCAAAGAAAAAAAAACCCAAAAAACAAAACAAAACAAAAAAACAAAACCAATATTTTAAAGTTTTAACTGCTAGAAAGAAGATAGCATCTGAGACCTGCCTGGCTGTCAGTGCCCAGTGCACTCTCCAGGGACTTCACTCTACTTGAAAGCAGCTCAGCTTTGGTTTGCTCTCCACAGTGTCCTAGCTAACCTTGCCCGTCACTTCCTCCAGCTCTGGGAGGTCCACACTTCAGAGAACACAGCTCTTTGCTGGACAAGTAGAAATGGAAAACAGAAGCACCAGTAGTTGGTTTCCTTCCATAAAGACCTCAAGGGAGTGCTTCAAAACTAAGGAAAAGCTCACAGGGCCCACTGGAACAGACGGCTCTTTCTTTAGAGATTCTCTTTCCTCTAAACCTCACTTGAGCCTGCCATTAGCCTGTCCATAATGACCTTTCAAGGACTGCTCTGAGTCTACCCTCATCTTCTATCTCCGGGTACATCCACACTCAAGATGTGAGTTCAAGTCACTGGATGGCCAGGCCTACCCCTTCCTGTTATCCCCTGTAACTAGGAAATGCATAAGAGAATTGTGAATTCAAAGATTACAGAGGGAGTTTGAGGCTGGGATATTTAGCAAAAGACCCTATCTCAAACTTTTATTTTTAAAGAAAAAGGTCTGGGTATGAGACACACAGTGGTAGAACACAGGAGCAGCCTGCAAGAGGCTGTAAGTTCAGTTCCCCAAATGGCCCCGAAATTCTATGTCCTGATGGTGCCTAGGTTTCTTTATGCCAAGGCTATGAGATGATCTGAATGGTGTTGAGCCCACTGGCTGTGCACAGTTTTAGACATTGAAAGGGATATACACTACGATGATGTTCGCACTGCCACAGATGCAGTCCCAACTGTGTTGTCCGCCCTGCATTGTTAATAATAATGGCTATCATTACTGCTGATTGTAACAGTAACTCTGAACAAAGCAAGATTCTTGCTAATGATGATTATGAGAATACTAAGAATTCTAAACTAAAATAACAACATAATTTCAGGTTTTAATCCCAACAGGCTGGAAATTAAATGTGGGCCCAGAAGTCAAGGGAACTGATGCCTAGTCTAGATAATAGCCTCCAAACCATTATTTCTCTCTCGTGTTAAAAATTAAGTTGAGAGCAGATTCAAGATTGCATTGTGACTGGAATTTGCGGACAGTGAAAGTTTTATTTATTTTTCATTAGAAGCAATTTGCAGAATATTCAATCCATTGAAATGTTAATAAAAATATCCTGCACTTTCTTATGGTGGCATGGAAAATAGTAATTCATGTCCTTCAATCAAGGAAGGACAGTGAAGAGACCGTAGATATTTCTCCTTTGTGTTTAAGTGAGTCCTATGATCTGTGTATGCTTCTCCAAAAAAAGTAATAACAAATAAAATTAGCCAGTATAATCTTCTCCTTTAAAAGAAAAAAGATAAATAATAACACACAAAAGACGACCAAGGTGAAGTGTGAGTTGAGATCTCAAAAATAATTCTCTGTCCTCACCCCACCTCCACCCCCATCCCCGCTTTTAACTTTCTAACATTACAAAATAGAAAACACAAACTAGGCAGTGCCTGGATGCATTAATAGTTCAAGATGGATCACATTTTAAAATGTTATGTTTTGAAAGTTCTCTCTTTCTTACCTTTTGTTTGTGTGTGTGTGTGTGTGTGTGTGTGTGTGGTGTTTCCAGGGGTATACAGTATGTGGCAGGGGTATACACAGGGGTGGTATACACACCCACATTAATGGGATCCTCCTCTGGCATCTTCTATTTCTATTCATCTTATTTCTTGATAGAGTCCCTCGGTGAGTCTGTGGCTTGCTTGCCATTTTAGACTGGCTGGCCAATAAACCCAAGGATGCGCCTGTCTTGGCCCCTGCTGCAACTGGAAATTCAGAGGACTGCCTTCACACCTGACTTTTACACAGGTGCCAGGGGGCTTGAACACCTGCCTTCACACTTGCACAGCAGGCACTTACTCCTCCATGCTCCCGGGATGCTAAGTAACTTTGAAGAGCATATTTGAAGTCTATGCCTTGCCACTTTCTCTGGCAGAGGTTTAAGACCACACTAAATGGAAACAGAAAAAGAAATGTTGGAATAGGGAGAAACTAACCAAGTACATAAAGAATAAAATGTAGAAATGGACAAGACCATCTTTGTAGTATAATTCTTTTCTTCCTCCAAAAAAACTTCTATCATCTCAAATGTGTGCCTATGCCAATGTACTCATTTTTCTCTGTTATTTAATCTGTACAGTAATCACTAGTCTGTTTTTCCTTTTAATATTTTACACTTGGCACCAGATAGAGTCACTGGAAAAATACAGGTTAAGACATAGCTTTTTGTGTTCCATTTTTGTAGGTTTTGAAAACTCTTAAGATTGGACACAGAATAAATTAATTCTTTAAAACATTTTACTCTGTTCATTTATTTACTGTGTGTGGAGGCATACCACAGTATGCACAATGGAGGACTGTGGTCAACCAGAATGAACCACATGGTGGGAGAAGGGATCAAGTTCATGTTGTCAGCTTTGTTAGCAAGTTCTGTTACCCACTGAGCCATCTTGCTGGTCCAGAGTATGTGGTCTTTAACAAATGCATATGGAGGCCTGTGAGATGGGTGGCTGAGGTATAGAAGATGCTGCTCCAGTCAACCCAGCAATCCTGAAGGGAGTCTGAAGACACTTCCGGTCTTCAGCAGGTCATCTACTCCAGTTCGGATAAAAAGATGCTGAGATACAGAAAGGGGATGAAGTAATTCACAACTCACAATAGGTCACCTGGGCGTGTATGTCACAACATGACAGCTCTATGTCAATATTTTGTTTAAAGCCTCGTGTAGCCCTCCACTCCTATATATACCTCTTCAACAGAGGTCTTCAATAGAAAAGGTTTACACTCAGAAGACTGCTATAAACAGAAGAACAAATGAACATAGAAGCAGACTGGAGGGCTTACATTTTGTTTATTTACTTATTTATTTATTTATATCTATTTATTTTGCAATCATCTCTCATAGTCTGGCATTTATAAACCCTTAACTACTTATCATCAATCATTTTTGGTCAACTTTGATGTGAAAATGATTTTTATCAAGTGTCCAGGAAACACACCTGGGTAGATCTACAGAATGGCCAAGAGTATGAGAGGCCATGTAGAAACAGGAAGCTGAACTTCAGTTCAAAGAGTTCATGTTTTCTCTCTGTTCAGATCTCAGACTAAATTTGGCAAGCTGTAAGTGCCCATGCAAGGGAAGGAAATGCATAACAGAGCAGAGCAACTCATCTTTCATGGCTTTTGGGAAATTATTTGACAGATCCACAGTCATATTATTCTTTAAAAACTCTTTCATGAGGCATTTCCCAAGAAATTCTGATGTTGACTGTGGTGGACTGATGGGTCGTGTTTACGTACTTCTAAGGGACCACAAGTCTACCTGTGTGTGAATGAGCGCCTTCCTATTAAGTAAATGACTCTGCTTTCATGTGTTTAATAATACTTAGACTTCACTTTTTCTTTTTTTTTTTTTCCCTTATGTTCTCCCAAAGAAGTTTCGGTCTCTCCCATCATGTGTTGTTGTGGTGGTGAGGTTATTTTTCTTGATGAGTCGCACCCACTCACAGTCAACTTGAAGGTCTTTTCCACTGCAGACAGCCTGTGAATGCGCAAAAGGAAGCTGGTTATCTCCAAATCAGCAACTCACATCACAGCGTGATCAGAAGTGACATCACTGTGTGGTTTCACTAATGATATTTAAAGGAGATCACTATTTTCAGTTGCTTTTTTAGTCTCAGAAACCTCTGCATCTCCTTCCACTTCGCTGCCCATCCGTCACCCCTCCTCTGTCCCACCAGATTCCTTCTCAGCACTGCTCTCCTCTTCATTTCCTGCCTGTGATGACAATGGGTCCTCTCATGTTTTTCTGGGGTTGTTTTGTTTTGTTTTTAAAAAAAGAAAAGTCAAGCCCATTAATACTATTGACTTGGTAACTTTTTTCCCAGAATAAGATCTGAGAAGAATTCGAGAAAACCACAGATACTAGAACTGATGAAGTCTGTTTCCTGTGAATTTGTGTGGCTTGCTCACCAAGACGCCCTCTGCTAGTCTCATTCTTCCTTCTGTAGACAATTTCTGCAATTGGCCCTAAAACCCTCTTGGAATGAAGACACAATTCTTACATGCGATCACTTCAATCCAGGTCCAGTCGTAGATCAACAGAACCTGCACAGGGAAGCATCTTTGTACAGACATCTCTTAAACAATTGTAGTGAAATGATCTGGTCTGAAATAGGTGTCCACAAGAAAGCCCTTACCTTTGCTTATGCAGTGGAAACCCTCTGTTTTATGTTTACTGTGATAAAATTTGCATGCATGTATACGTATATATTTGTGTTTTGGAGTGCAGGCAAAAAAGGGCTGAAAAGTGATGTGTGGGGGAAAACAGAAATCACATACACTAACATTCCAATAGAGGAGTTTGTAATAAGAATACAAATGGTAGCAGGATGTGCATTGATTAATATTTTATGGAACTGGGTGCCATGAAATGCTATCAGTCTCCACAGCATCATCTTTGTAACATGTGAGACCACAAGATTCTCCAGCCATAGTCACTGAGCCTCTTGGGCTCTATCTTCCTCCAGTCTAAACTAGTTTCTTAACCCCATCACAGTTGGCTTGGGGGGATGGATGCTTCTTGTGATAGGGTTTACTTAACAGCATTCCTGGTTTCTGCTTGTCAGACACCAGTACGTACTATCAGTTTTGACAGTCTCCAGACAGAATCAGATGTTTCCCAAGGGAGCTGAATAGGCAAAAAACCCTATAGCTTACAACCAGTAAATAAAAATAATTAAAGTTTATAATATCTTTCTATTCTAAAACTTGGTGAGAAGAGCATCTAAGATACTTTTTTAGAATGTATTTTACTCAAATGTAACTATTTCACACATACATAATAAAATGTTTTGACCATATTCACCCACCTAGCACCTACTCTCAACCCCCTTGGTCCTGCTGAACCCCATAGTCAATTCATAAAAGATTTTTTTTTTAATTCTTAATTCATGACAGTTAAGATTGAAGAGAGAAAAGTAAGCAAGTTACATTTTTAGACTTGTGAGTGGAACTAAAGGCAAAGACATCTTCATCCTTAACCAAGCATTTAGCCCCAAATATCTACTGAGAACAAATCTTGAGAAATAACAAGAGAGAATTTGCTCACAATATACTACACGAAGCATCTCTAGTGGAGTGTCTCATCTCTTGTATGGAGAGAGTAGCAGGTAGCATAATTAGCTTCAGCTTACAGAACAGTGAGTGGGCTTCTAGCTTAGGAACAACTCACCGAGGAGCACAGTACCAGGGAATGGGGAGCACAGACTTGAAGTGTAGTGTGCTTCTCCTCAAAAGAGTACTGACATTGCTTTGTACTGCTTTCTCTGGGACATTAGGACAGGTTGTCACTTCAATGTTAAATATGAACGGATTTAGCCCTTGTCTCTCAATCCCAGTGGTAAGTATAGTCACCAACTTTGTCTTTCACATGAATCAAATTAGAGAAGCCTAGATATGTGCTACCTGCTGCAGGTCACACACTTGGTGGAAAGTTGAGACTCAGGTCAGGCAAAGATCCTACTCATGTCACTTTGTTATCTTTAACATAGAAAAACTCCCTTCCAGTCCTGACTATCCTATAGGAATTCATGTAAGTTTGTTCCATATTCAGTAGTGTGTTTTAGATGACCAGGGTATCATGAACCTCTTTTTTTATGAAGACATTGGCACAGTAAAATTTTAAAAACCTAGTATCATAGTTAGGATATTTAAGAGATTCTCTGTGTATCTCAATACAGAAAACAAAGTCTGAGCTTCATTTTACGCATGCTGTAAAAGAGTGAGACATTTGAAATACCATCACAGGCAAGAAGTGCTACCTACAGTATGACTTTAACCACCCATATATAGCTTATACTTACCAAGCAGTCTCTGTTGTAGACTTGAGGCCACCCACTAGGAATACCCATGAAGAAGCCAGATCCCTATACAACTCAAACCCTAGGATTAACAGAAACCATCACTAAGGCTTATGAAATAGGAACAAGGATGTACAGATGAGAGCAAATGTTTCTAACTTGAGTAAAGTTTGCCCAGGAAGAGTGCTAAAGTAAGGCTCTCATATGACTACGGTGTTTGGCAGATATGAACAGACAAATACAGGGTATGAAAGTAGACAGAGTTCACAGAGACATTGCTCTTTGGCTAAAGAAAAGAAACTGCAGAGAGGTAAGGAGAGACTAGAAAAATAGATCAGAGTAATAAAGGAGAGAAACTTGAACTTTCATGTCAATAAATCTAGGGTATTTTGTGTTTGGAGGAATGCAGCATGTATCAGCTACATTGGGGAAGTCTAAGCAAGAGAATGCAGAATAATACCTGTGCTTTAGAAAGACTGTTCTTCACTTCTAAGGAGATGGATTTAGCTTGCCCAGTTTGTGCATTGTATTTCTCTTTCTGGAGTTCCTATGTATCAGACAAACATAATATACTAATACAGAGCACCTACCAGTAGGACCCCATATTCTTGCCATTTCCCTACCATGGGACTAATGAGAGTCCTCTCTAGGAATCTTCCCTGACGATCCCCATGAGCAGTGGGTGTAGACCATTTAGCTGGTTTGTCCTTGTTTTCTTTCCCATGGGGGAAAATGTCTCTTAAGAGCCTATGAAGTCTTGCTGCATAGCCTTACAAGCAATTCGCCTTTAGTATTTTGTCTCTGCAATGCAGTTTGTAAACAGAATTTCTCAAAGCGCTAACAAACACGCATTTTCAAAACATTTTCTTCCATGTGGTAGAAACGAAAAGCACTAGAGAAAGGGATTGAACTTGCTTTGGCCTCTCAGTCATGAACAGATCCTGTAAATGAAGTCTCTGTCCATCTTGAGTGTCCACACTGGGCAAGGCTGGACATCTCACGAATGATGTTGAACATTTTGAAAGAGAAAGCTCAATGCTTAGGCCATTATCCTCTCAAGGGTAGTTAAGTAACAGTATCAGCTCAATTTTCTGTCAGACATGGCTATAACCATGAACAAGGAATTTAGGGAATCCACAGAAATTCATGAAGCCAGCCCACAATATAAATTATATGAGAAGAACTTCTATTGAAATCTGTGTGTCCCATTTTACGTTGACCACAAGGCAGAAGGCAAGGTCACACTGGCACACTCTTGATTCCTAATAGGCACCTAGGTTCAAAGCATTATCTATAAAAATGATACATAATATCCACGCTTGCAGAATGAGCATAACCTCTTGCATTGGGAAGGCCTTGCCCTGTCAATCACACAGTTCAGCCACAGGAAGTTTCACAACTCTTTTCCAAACTGTAACTCACACCAACACTAGGGCCTCATTTCCTCCATACCTGGAGCTTACTAATATTAGATAAGACTTTCCCTCATCCCTGTATATTCAACACCATTCCTATTAGAGACACCCATACCTATGTGGGCCCTGGTACTTCAGTCATAACCTTTCATTTGTTTTGTTGAGTCCAACTTTTCCCATCCTACTTTTGCTGTGCTGAGCGTGGGTTTTCCTTCCCTGCAGCTTGTCTGTTTCTTCTGAAGCCCTGAGAATCTTCGTTAATTGTCTGACTTAACAAGTTCACTGTCTACAAAGTATATTGCTATTATGAATCATTTTCTAATCAACAAAAGGAATGCCCTACGTCAGGAAAGAGGAACAAAAGATGAGAAGACACAAGTGTCTCATACCTCAGTTACCACTTCCTCTGGATCCATGGAGAAATGTCCTGTTTTGCTGCAAAATTCTTCCAAGATTAGCTCACTTATTCTCCATTTCCACATCCTTTAGATGGGTAAGCAAGCCCATCTCCAAACTCTATTCTTGCCTGGGAGAGATAAGGTATTGATTGGGGAAATAATGGGGGAAAGAACATTTCCTATTAGAGTAAAAGTCCTGCATATCTGCACCTCCAATTCCATTCTGTCTCCGGATGGTCACATTATCAGCAAGACATGAGGATGATTGCTTTGCAGAGCCACCCAAGAGGTGCTAATACCCAGGGAGACTCTACCAGTTAGCAGCTGAGTGATTTTTGTCCAGAGACATTTTTCTGGCCTTGGCTTTTCTCCTTGAAAAATGAAGGGGTTGGGAAAGAAAATGAGCCTTTAGGTAAAGACATGCGTATTTCTGTCCCTGATGCTTTACTGTGTGTAACATTTTGGATATTCCTTGGTTATGTTGAGAAACTGGTAACATTGTGGATAAAATGATAGTGTTTTGAAAATTTAAGAATCCAGGGATGCACAGACAATGTGTTCTCCTCACTTGGATTCTTACCCCCATTTTAGAAACCCCTCCCCTTTTATTCTGTAAGCAATAGAAAATTATGTCATACCTGGAATAGGCATACAGTATCCCCAAGACCCCCCCATACTTGCACATGAATTAAGTTTGTCATATGATCTAAATAGGCCCTATCTTCACAAACTCAATTATGTCATCTTCATCAATAATTTATTAAAAATCCATCTGTATTTATTTTTAAGTTATCTACAAATAGTATAATGTTATAAATTCTAAGGCACTCTGGTCAAAGAGATCAAGATTGGCTAGAAGTGAGAGAAAGCAGAAGCCCGTCAGTCACTACTGTGATGACCTTAATGTCTCCATCTATTGTGGCTGATATGTACTTGCTCACGAGGTTCTGTATTAACCTAAAGAGAACAGATTTCCCTAGAAAAAATGGATTCTGACTCAGGAATTTATAAGCAGATTCTCTTAATAACCCAAATGAAGCACTAATGTTTTAGAAAGCTCTATTCTGCTATCTAGCTCATTCAAATAAGTTGGTCTTTTGATGAAATAATGCCATCTTATTGACTTTTTAGTTCCATACTGGTTTATTGCTCAAATAAAATGTAACCATAATAGGATTCAGTGTCATCTAAGGAAAAACAAAACAATTCAAAAATATTTAATATAAATGTTAAGGAATCAAGGACTTTGGCTGTGGGTTAAAATCCTGTCAAGTACCATTTGATTTGGTGGCCATCCTATTTATTGGCAGGTGCTTTGCATATAAAGTAGTTTGATATTTTGAAAACTTTATCAATAAAACCAGGCAAATTATTTTCATTTCTCATTATTTGACTGGTGTTTTTACTCACCTCAGAAAATTTGGCATACTTTGTTTATCATGGGACTGCACTCCACACTATGCTGCCTTGTATAAACTAATCCAAAACATCTGCCCTGTACTTTGCTCAAAAGCTTTACAATAGGATATAAAATAGGGTAAAATAGAAATTCTGCTTTCTGCGCTTAGTTATTCAAAATCTAGTTTCTTAAACATCAAGGAATTGTTTTCTATAACCAGTCCCAAGCACATCCTAAGACAAATAAATGTGAGTAGCATTACTCCAAAACTCCAGCTAGTGGAAGCCATGGACTCAGTCAGTATATCTTTAGAGTCACTAAGTTCCCACTATGCAGAATTTCCGGTTGATGGCATTGGATGCCCTCAGCAAGCATGCCTCCCAGGACTGATAGACTTGTAGACTCACATTACCTGAACAATGAGTCTAGGTTTGAGCATGTGATTTGTTTCAGCCAATTCTTTCTCTGTACCTCTGATGTAAGCAGGAGCTTAAAAACTGTACACACTGCTTGCTCTCTCGAACACTCCATCTCAGAAGCCAGTTATTTTAAGCTATGTCTAATTTGACAGTGGAGTGAGAGAGTTCTGATACAATGAAAGATCATAATGAGAGGCCCGGGCCCTAGCAAGCTTCCCACCTTAATACAATAGCATGAGTGATCTCAGATATTTCATGCAGAATAGAAAACACCCCAGATATGCCTCCTAACATGAGAATCATCAGAATAGAGTACTCTTTTAATTTCTAAAGTAACAGAAAACTAAAAGTAATCAAAGTAAACATGTAGGTTTAATTTCATATTTTAGATGATGTAAATATGCATGCAATGTATATACACCTACATTGCAAAAATAGTAATAGAATACATACAAACACCATGATAAAAAAATGACTTTTGTCATTGTTTCAGTTAGCAAGGAGTCCAAACTCTAACATGTCAATTTCCAGGGTAAGTTAACATCTTTTTCCTTAAGCCCTTTTCTAAATATTTGTAGCTAAAATAAATAAAACCCTCAATTAAATAATTTTAAAATGAAGAAGTATTGAGAATTTAAAAGTATGAGAATTTGAGCATTTAGAAGTAGTGAGCATTAGGGATGGCTCAGTGGTAAGAACTTTTGCTGATCTAACATAAGACCCAAGTTCAGCTCCCAGTACCCACAGAATGTGGTCATGACCATATGTACCTACAGATCCAGGGAATCTTATATTTCTGCCTCAGTGGACACATCCCTATATATATATTTCAAATCCTGTAAAATACCATATAAAAGATGAAAGTAGAGGAAGCAGGCCTTTATTGAAGCCTATTAAGGTAAGGCTATTTCCTCTTAATAACGCCTGACTTTTTATAGATTTATTTAATTTTATTTTTTGTAATCATTTATAATATACACTGTTAAATAACTTTTGGTCAACTGGATGAAATTTAAGCTTTATCTCTGGTTTGGGTAGAAACATGGATTTCTGGTAAAGAACAATGACATACCATTGTCCCCTCTTGTAATAGTTAATCCATACGGCCTGTCAATCATGTGAACAGGAAGCATCCCTCAGGAAGATGTCTGTCCCAGAGACTTTAGAAAATACATAGCCTGCCTAAACTTGTAGGTCAACACAATGGTCTCTCTGATCCTGGTTACTCCACACTGTGAGAATCTTCTCCTTCACAATGGTCCCTTTGACTGTCTTTCCACTTTGATCCCTTAAGGATACTTCACTAATCAACTGTGCTCTGTGGGTCTCTTCTGAATTATTTCAACAAACAAAGCAAGGAACTTATTTGAGGCCAGAGCAAGAACCCACTATCAAAACCAGCAGCTTTAGCTAGTAAATAAAGGATTGGTTTCTATCAAGTATAAACTAACATTCATCTAATATTGTTTCAATGATTATTTCTACATTTTGAGAGACATGGTAGGAATCCTCATGGTTTTGCATATACCAACTCATCATAATAACTTCAACAGTGGGTCAAGTTTCTCCATTTAACTGGAAAAAAACAAAACAAAACAAAACAAAACAAAATAAAACAAAAGGCCAGAAGAAATGTTGTAAAATTCAAAGCATGCAGGTGGCAAGAATACTTCCAAGTCCCTGTTCACAGAATTCCCAAAGTTGAAATATTTTTCCATGAAGAGTGACTGCCAGTAAATATGTTTAGCTCTGTAAGCCATGATGTCTTGATTGCAGGGAATCCCATTGTATCACAAAAGGAGGCTCAAGCAGGAAGATGAATGTGGATGGGTAAGACATTGTTTCACTAAGACTTTTTTTTATAATTAGGTATTTTCCTCATTTACATTTCCAATGCTATCCCAAAAGTCCCCCATACCCTCCCCCCACCCCCTACTCACCCACTCCCACTTTTTGGCATTCCCCTGTACTGGGGCATATAAAGTTTGCAAGTCCAATGGGCCTCTCTTTCCAGTGATGGCCGACTAGGCCATCTTTTGATACATATGCAGCTAGAGTCAAGAGCTCCGGGGTACTGGTTAGTTCATCATGTTGTTCCACCTAGATATTTTCTTCATTTACATTTCAAATGCTATCCCAAAAGTCCCCTATACCCTCCCCCCGCCCCCTGCCCTGGTCCCCAACTCACCCACTCCTGCTTCCTGGCCCTGACATTCCCCTGTACTGAGGCATATAATCTTCACAAGACCAAGGGCCTCTCCTCCTATTGATGGCCAACTAGGCCATCCTCTGCTACATATGCAACTAGAAACACAGCTCTGGGGGATACTGGTTAGTTCATATTGTTCCTCCTATAGGATTGCAGATGCCTTCAGTTCCTTGGGTACTTTCTCTACCTCCTTCTTTAGGGGCCCTGTGTTCCATCCAATAGATGACCGTGAGCATCCACTTCTGTATTTGCCAGGCACTGGCATAGCCTCACAAGAGATAGCTATATCAGGGACCTGTCAGCAAAATCTTGCTGGTGTATGCAATAATGTCTGAGTTTAGTGGTTGTATATGGGGGTTTTGAGTACCAATAGGTCTTTATTTTCCCAGGGAAGAGAAGGGAAGGAAAAGTCAGCATGTGTCACAGGATGATTATACAATAGGAATACAAAGGCCCGGGTACATTAAAAATCAACCAGAAAATAAAACACCCCAGGCAGTGGTGGGAGTCACCCAAGCTCGAGGGGGAGCTTAATCTCCTGCAATTCAGGAAAGAGATCAGGAAAGAACAAACAAGTACACCCTTTCCCACCCTCCCCATAAATTCAAGATTTCTCACAAAGCTTTGGTTTCTAGCAGTAAACATGAAGATACATTCGTCCGTCTCCTAGAAACTATCTTGTGGCCTCTTTGACATAAGTTTCTTGCACCGGCATTAAGTTCCTAAGTGACTCGACTATACATTCATAGCCCTTTTTCTGGTCTCCAGATTCCAACTTTCTACATGGAAGACCCCACAATTGCTTCTCTCTACCTAAGGGTGACAGATTATGTTGTTTCGATCCATCCGAAGGTGAATCACACCATGAAATAAATAGTCTTGCCAGGAGAAGTGGCACCTGCAATCCCTTCACAGAGGGGTTGAAGGCAGGAGGATAGCCAGGAATCTGAGGCAATAGTAAGCACCTTTTTTCTTCTGCTAGCTCATCACAATGTTCTGGTACTGTGGAAGGCATCCTCACAGGTATTCAAAAGCCAGCTTCTGGGGCCTGGAGGGACGGTTCAGTGGTTAAGAGCACTGGCTGTTTTCTAGAGGTCCAGGGTTTAATTTCTAGTACCTACGTGGAGACTGAAAACTGTTAGTAACTCTGGTTCCAGAGGCTATTCCACACTCTGTTGAACTCTGCCTGCATGAGGCATGCACGTGGTACACAGACAGACATGCAGACACAGCACTTATACACATAAAATAAAATAAAATAAAATAAAATAAAATAAAATAAAATAAAATAAAATATAGGCTCCTGAGTCACATCACATGCAGGAATGATTGCTGGCTATCCCCTTATCATGTATGTTCCCTAAACATAAATATTACTTTATCTTCTCTTCATCCACAAGATGGGATTTTGAAGTTATATGGTGATTAAATGAATTCATATATGGGTGAGACTGAACATGTAGAAAAATATTTATTATCATGGTAAGCAGTGATAAATATATTTAATATTTGAGACTGAGCATGAAAGATATCAAATGATTCATTCAGAGATACTTTCTCTTAGCAGTAATCAATTGAGCAAGATATGGCTCTGGCTGACACACAGTCCTTAGAGCTTAAGGGACTGGGAGAAGGAGGGAGGGGAAAGAGCACCCACTCCTAGCCAAGACAACATTTTAAGAACACACATAGAAAATAATCTTCATCCCCAAATGCATATGCAACCATATGGGTTGAATGTGTGTTTGTATGCAGAGAAGAAAGAGTGCAGAAAAGCCTTGTTGGTTTGCTCAGAAGGAATGGGCATTGTAACATTGTTACCCTGCATATGGCCAAGGGGATCTACTATAGCTGAATTTCTGCACTGGCCTAATTCTCTAGATAAGACCAGACAGTCCTGCAGGACCAGATGCCTGGCCTCAGTGCCTGTCCCCAGTGGGCTGGGAGATCAGGCCAGGGCCAGGGCTTCTGTTCCACTGGGCCCAGGGCTCCTCGAGAGACCAGGAATTCTGCCTCTATGGTTCCACAGCTCAGTGTGGGACTGAGGTTCTAATTTATAAGATCCCAGTGGTCACCGTAGGACCTAGAGTTTATACATTAGTGGCTCTAGAGGTCACCTTGGGTCCAGAGTTCTAGCTATAGTTTCTAGCCTGTTCAGAAATAAAGCCAGAAACTTATCTTCAAATGGACTCACTGAAATCTATTGGGTCCACGATGGTAGCTCGAGAGTGCCTAGTAGCTTTCAGCTCTATTGGGAAATATTCATTCTATATGGCACGCCCCCTGGGCACCATGACAGTTGACAATTGCCATAGCAATAACTAGATAAAACCTGAAAAGAGGGGAAATTTTGAATTCCTGGAAACTCTCTACCCATTCCCAGGAAAGACAGGAGCACACTCCGTATATTTCCTATACTCTATTCATAGCTTGTAGACTACATGGGTAGAGATGCATATGCATGCTTACCTTCCTCTTTGGCTAGGTCCCCTGACTATTGAATTGATACTCAGTTTTGTTTTGTTCTGTTCTGTTTTCATGGCTTCCACAGTCCCAAGAAAGACAAAAGAGCCAATTTGGAGGTAAAGACTGGTTAACAGTGCAATGCAATATTAAAAGGCATTTTTGATATAAGCATCATGTGTACAATGTCTCCAAAGGAAGAGACTAGTCCTGCGGCATAATTAAAGCCATACAATTACCTCACCACACAAATACAAATGTTACTTCTTAAGGAACATTTTAGGTGGAAGAAAATCCCTAAATTTTAAAAAGAATCTTCTGAAATGACTTATGAAGAAAGTAATAGAAGAGAACTATAAGAATAACTTACCATTTATCGGTAACAATAAATCAATAACTAATAGAGAAAACTCATTAATTTATCACCATTAATCCTCCCATATTCTGGTTATTTATCTGCATAGGACAGAGGCAGAGGGGTGTATGGGGTAGCTGAGAAAATATTAAAGGAAAAAATTTTGAGGAAATAATTTCAAAAGTTCTCCTGTTTTCCAACAAGGGGCATATCTGCCCCATGAGCCTTTGAGCTGTGCCTCAAACAGAGCAAGCTATTAGGTTTACAGTTCCAAGAAAATGGTTTCACACAGCTCTGATTGCACAGGGCCCTCAGAGGTCTTGCTGCAGGTTTGGTTTGGTTTCATGATGATTCTATATTTCCTGTTCACGTTTTTATTAGTTTTATAGAAATACATAAGCATGGAGGATCAAAAGCAAAGAAAGAAACAGAAGATGGAGTGAAATTAGCAGCTGGAATTTAAGAAAATGGGATGGTACTCAGTTTGAGAGAGCTTGCCCAGCCAGTGAAGTCCAAAGTCAAAACTAGATGCCACGGGTCCATGCATCTCCAGAGTTCCTTTTTCTCTGTCCATAAGGAGATGCCTTTCATTGTGTGACTGTTAGGAGCACAGAACAAAGCACACTTGAGGACACAGGCACCTGTAAGCCTCTTAGCTTCTGATCACAAGTATATGCTCAGAAGACATGTCAGGGTGCGAGGCCTGGATTCTCCATTCTCTAACTTTATAAACAGTCATCAGGGTCTGTGTCCCTTATCGTAACAGTAAAAATAGAGCTTATTCCAGTTTCCAGCCCAGATCCAGCACTGCCTGGGTGCTAAAGAAGACTCAGCACCACCACACCCTCTTGTTTCTACTTACGGTTCAGAGCTTGTTAAGAGTATACCAAATAATACTACCTATGTTCCTGTCCTACGTTACTTCTGTTGCTGTTGTAAACATCATGACCAAGGACAAGTTAGTAAGAGAAGGGCTTATTTGGCTTAAATGTGTCAGGTTGCAATGTATTATTAAGAGAAGTCAAGACTGGGGTTCAAGCAGGAAGTGTAGCAGAGGCCATAGAGGGATGCTGTCTCCTGGATTGATCCCTAGCTTCGGTCAGCTTTTCTTCTTATAAAGTCTCAGATGCCCCTGCTAGAGATGGTACTGCCTATAGTGAGAATGGGCCCTTCTACATCAATTAGCAATCAAGAAAATGTCCCACGGGTCAGTCTAATCTCAGTCCCCCGACGTGAGACTAACTCAGCTGTGTCAGCTCAACTACTGCAGATAACTGGGGGAGTTTCTGCTGTCCATGACACTGTGCTATTGTATGTCCAGCTGGGTGAATGTGAGAACTGGAGGTGGGTCCCATTCCATCCACTGAAGACAAAACTTTAGACAAGCTATTGCCCTTTGAAACACCCAAGTATCTTTCCAAGAAAGATGGGAGCAATGATCAGCTTTATCTCAGGATGTTGATATGAGAACTGGATGAGTAAATGCCGTGTTTAGAACTGAGCATAGCACATAGGAAAAATTTCTCAATGAATGCTGGTTATTTCTATTACTGTTAGGATCGGTGTGCCAAATACAGTGATGCTTGTCTGACAGCTTAGCGGTGGGGAAGCTGAAGCCTTAAGTTCCAGGCCATCCCGAGCAAGAACTTGTCTCAAAACACCAAAACTACTCTATTTTATTACTGTTTTCGGAAACTGCCTTCCAGAAACACATATAACTATAAAGGGGCTGTCTCTTAACTGACAACATTTAAAAGTTATATGGAAGAACGTCTAACCAAATTCACAATTTGGGGACACTTATCCTGGACACGCACTGTCCCTCACTATCAGTTGGTGTTCTGTGATGCCTTGCTCCCTGGAGCCAGGGAGCATTCTCTCACATTTTGATGCCTTGGCAGGGCCTTCCGGGCTTAAATAAATATTCTCTGCAGTTCAATATTCTACAAGAGGCTTGAGTGAAAGATGCTTTTATATTTCAGAGATTTGAAATTGCACAATTTGACCAAGATTTCTACAGACAGTCTTGCACAGTGACAGTTGTTATCAGTGTGTCACCAATTTGAAGATCCTGGTAGAAAACTTGGAGCATTACATACCTGAAGTTTGGTCTTCTCTTTACAGGAACCTTGACCAGTTTGGGTACTATTGAGTAAGATCGTCCACACTCAATAGAGTGCAGCTGGACTGAAGAGTTTGATGTCAAAAGTCAACAGCTCCTCCCCTTCCGTCCACCCCCACACCCCTCTCTAGCAGGAAGTTGTACCCAAACCACAGAAAACCCTGCAAATGCTCTGTACCCAGAAACATATAATTAAGTTGATCAGCTTAAATTAAAAAGATGGTGACCCATTTTCTACTTTGCATAAATAAGTCAGATATGATTATCCATTTTGCTTGTCTCCCAAACTGTTCATCTACCTGAAGGCAACAAAATCTAGATTTCACAGGATTAATTTAGAGTCACTTTGAAGAATGCTTTTCATATAAAAACTATGGAAAAAAACCTCTTGAATCTGCTATTGTGCTTCTTGGAGCTCTAAGCTTTGGTTGAGAGGGTGTGGGGCCTGCTACTTATACATGATCAGATTCTATGATAGATTTGAAAATCTATCTTCTAGAAGATAAACTCAATTTGGATCATTCACAGGGCAGAGTGACAGCAGATGGATAGAAATATATAAAGAGAGAAACTTAGAATCAGCACATATTTATGACATAAAATGTCATTATGTATTAATAGTTTGGCACCCTATTAAATCTGAGGAAGGGAACAATTTTTACTTAAAGACACACACTAAAAGTACCTAAGAAAATCTAAGTGTTACAGAGAACAGGAGGTGCACAGAACGTCACTCTGAGTGTACTGACCCCTCTTCTTGTTACACAAATGTTCACTATAACAGGTAGAACATTATAAAGCTGATTTCAAAATCTTTGGTCAAAGCAGGGAGCCAAGAGGTGCCTCCAGAACAATGTCAGATGGAACCAAATTAACATCAGATCTGGGTAGGTGTCACTGGACACTAGAGTGAGGAAGGAAGCCATGTGTGTGGAACTTGCAGACATGTTGGGAGAGACCCAGAACACCAGAGGTGACCATGGTGGGGTGAGTTAGTCTGAAAGAGAAGCTCTTGCTGTCAGTTTAGTACAAGAAGAAAGAACATGCTCCCTGCTTTCCAAGTCATGAAAAGACTAGGGTTATCCTCATAGCATGCTCCATCAGATTGTCTTACCAGAGATTAACTTGGTCAATGTAGCTGCTTGTATTATGAATGCTAGTTATCTTCCCCAAAAACTGTTTGAGAGTGTCTGCATGTAGCTTCTGGGACCTGCATCCAGTTGGTTCTAATTGGTAAATAAAGATACCAGCAGCTAAGAGCTGGGGAGGACAGACAGAGGCAGGATTTTAGGATTTCCTGGACCAGGAGGAGAGGAAAAAGGAGATTCACTTTGTTTTAGGAGAGTATGGAGAGAAGAGAGTTACAGAGGCAGGGGTAGAGAAGCAAGGAGATCGTCCTGGGCTCTGAGCTAAGAAAGCACAGCCCAGGGAGCTGCACAAGTGGGTCCAGAGCTGCCAAGATGAAACACAGAAGATAGTTAGTAGTAACTTAGAATTATTGGCAAGAGGTAGATTCGAGCAGTATAGAAGCTACGCAGGTGCCCAGCTATTGTGCTGCTTAAAGCATATTAAAATATAGAGACTGTGTGTTTGTCTTTCATTCAGGAATATAAACCATTAAGGCGGGTAGCAAGCCACGCTGGGGTTCATAATTAATAATAAATTTCCCAGTTCCAGGAGGGAACAAATGAATAAGGAGACATAACCCAATGTCATGCAGAAACAGCCTGCCCTGATCTAGTTGAGTGAGACCAGAGAGGAAACCCAAATTCTACCTTAGAAGAAAATGCTCTTAGAGGAGGGAAGTGGGCACTGAGACTATGGGAAAATGGGAACAATATTTTCAGAAGATTGTTAGATATTTTGAAGGAACAGCAAACCATCAAGCAGGGTTATTTCTAATATAGCTAATGCGGAAAATCAAAAGCAGTCTTGCCCAAAGCAAGGCTAGGAAGATAGCTGAGGGACCACAGCACAAGGAAAGTTTCTTCCTTATCTTCCATCAGTTCACAGGGTTATTGTAAGGGTAAGGTTCAAAAGTATTAAGGCCTCAAGTGTTCTAAGCACATGTACCACATGGAGCTTTATCCACACCCTAGACTCTTACCACAAAAACAATGGAAACCTACTGGAAGTTCTTTGGTTTTTCAAGCCAGGGTTTCTCTGTGTAGCCCTGACTGTCCTGGAGCTGGCCTCGAACTCAAAAATCCACCTGCCGCCTCTGCCTCCCAAGTGCTGGGATTAAAGGCATGAGCCACCACACCCAGTTCCTACTAGAAGTTCTTAAGCTGGAATTTATATGATTTCATTTGAGAACCAAATGAAGCACATAGGGATCTCTAGATAACTTCTTTTGCACAGATTAGGCATCCACCTATCCAAACAGCATCCTTCAAACCTGAGGATGCGTGCATGTTTCATAACCCACCTCCCTGTGAGGTGCAATCTGCTGAGACCAAGCCCCTCCTCTGGTCTCTGCAACAGTTTGCTCCTTTCTTACTTGGTTGCCTGTACATTTTTCTTCCAATGGAGCATTCTTCAAGTGCCACTTTGTATATAGATCATTCAGTCTAGAGAACCACAAGTTGATGGCAGATGGATACACTGAGGAAAGAAAACCAGGAAGAAGAGATGTCTGTCTCCAGAAGACATTAATAGTAATAATCTTTATAGTTTCTAAGTTAGAGGTAGGAAGACCCAGGACAAATGTAGGCAGCAGCATTCTATGGGCTGGGTGTAAGAGTACATAAAAAGGAGAAAAAGTGGTTTGAGCACCGGCTTTCTTTTTTTTTTTTTTTCTTTTTTTCTTTTTTTTTTTTTTTTTTTTTTTTTTTTTTTTTTTTTTGGTTTTTCGAGACAGGGTTTCTCTGTATAGTCCTGGCTGTCCTGGAACTCACTTTGTAGTCCAGACTGGCCTCGAACTCAGAAATCTGCCCACCTCTGCCTCCTGAGTGCTGGGATTAAAGGCGTGCATCACCACACCTGGTTTGCTTCTCCCTTTGCTTTCTGACTCAGATTACCATGGGACCAGCTGCCTCACACTCCTGCCTCAGTGACTTCCATGGTTGACTGTCCCTGAGAGTTGTAAGCCTAAAGAAACCCCTCCTGCCCTAAGTTTCATTTGTCAGGTATTTGGTCAGAACAACAAGGAAAGTGTCAAGCACAGTGGGGGCACTGAGTGCTTTTGTGCAATAAACTAATCTTTAGAAGTCCACACGAAAAACTTCCTAGACCTTGTGGGCCAGTAGCAGCGCCAGCAGGTCACATACATCCCCCAGACTCAAAGTTACAACTTTTCATGTTTTCTTTCCTTCTTTTCATGTTTAACCAGAGTAACTTTATTCGTTCTTTGAGAATTTTCTCTTTTGATCATATTCATTCCCACGCAACTCTTTCCAGAGCCACCTCTCTTCCCAATGTTGTTGCCCAAATATTCTTGGATATATGGACTCACAGTAGAATGTGGTTAAATTACAAGGGAGCTACACTCTTAAGGAACATGGACTCTGTATCTCCCAGCAACTATCAATTGCCAATAGCTCCTTATTAGGGGTGGGACTTCATACCCATCCACTCTCTGTGCTGGAATTTGGTTTCGCTTGAGCATATACAGGTTTCATGCTTTCTGTCACAACTGCTGTGTGCTATCTATGCAGCAGCCTGTCATATCTTTTCATCTGGCCATGAAATCTCCTTAAGCGAGTGTTAGCATTCATGTAACTCCGGCTTTGTGTGGATTTTCATTAATACTTACTTTTTAACTCACTTATCTCAAGGCCTTCTGGAAATCAGAAATTACCACTCAAAGATCTGTCTACAGCCTCTTGAAAAACAATCCTTTTCTTTGTAGAGTATCTGTAATAACTGTAAATACTAAAATCCATTAACATCTATGGTCCAGATAATATGGTTGGTGGTTTGTTCATATTATCTTATTTACTTCTTCAGACAATATTATAAAATGCATAGATTTTAATCCTAGTTATTGACAAAAATTCAAGACTGGAAGGGTCATACAGTCAGTATATTTTGGAGCTGGGAGCAGACTGGGGCAGGAGATTGGCCCAAGAAAGAGCATTCCACTGTTCAGAAAATTTACTAATTAATTATTCATAGCTAAAAATTAATAAATAGCTATGAATTAGCTATGAGTTTAAGCTATGAATTCATAAAGGTGTGTTCTGAATTTTCACATACTTGATCTGAAAATTGTATAAAAGCCGATATGTCCCCAAATATTTTTAAAACCGTAAAAGGAATGCTAGCATATTTGAATGGCAGTTAAACTCATTGGAAATCTCAAGTTATTAAAAAATTAGAACCACAGATTAACCATGCAACGCTCCTGTGTTCTACTGTAAAGAACTTCACACTAATAAAAATACCACTTTCTCTGCTTTACATATTGGAGTTCTATGTCAGCTTTTGTTTGCATAATGTGCTCTGCTCTGTGAGAAAGTTGGAAAGCCTCTTCCTTAATGTGTAGCATCTTCCTCAGCCAGACCCCTCATCCCACCTAATTACATGTATCCTCTGCCTGAGCAGTCGGCAAAGGTCAACTAGTATTGTAATATATCATAGAGTCTAAGACACAATGAATTGTAAGATGTGCTATGATTTGATGTACTACACAAAGAGAAAAACCCTCCTAATGAAAATGTGGCAGATTATCAATTCAAAGATCTTAAATTTTTAAAAAGAATAAAAAAAAAGAAGGAAGTAAAACATTTAATCAAAAGAATGCAGTACTTATGAACTTGAACTTTAAAATTTTTATATTTTGTATGTGTGTGTGTGTGTGTGTGTGTGTGTGTGTGTGTAAATGCATTTGCAAGCATCTCACAGTGCTTGTGTAGAGGTTAGATTTGAAGGGTTTTCCTTCTACTACTATGTAGGTTCTGGGCATCTACTTCAGGTCATCAGGCTTGATGGCAAGCAATTCCTCCAACAATGGACTATGACCTGGAAGTGTAAGCTAAATCTACAATTTCCTCCCTAACTTGCTCTTTGGTCATGGTATTCTCATCACAGCAATAGAAACCCTAACTAAGATGCCCTCTTTTCATCTGCAAAAGTGTACTATTACTACTATCCACTTCAAAAGACTATACGGGACTGACATAAGAGATTAAGTGCACGTGCAGAGTGTTGGGGTGTGGTTAGCTCCTCATAGATATTGGCTATCGTCATTGCTACAAGGCTCAACACTATCTCAGCTGCAAACTGAAGAAATGTGTTTCCTTCAAGCTCACTGGGTAAAGCCTCATTTCCCGCTTGGTGGAATCTTCTGGGGAGCTTTGGGAGCTGGTTAAGTCAGGAGGGAAAACTCCCACCAGGAGCAGGGTTAATGTCTTTTCAAAAGAAACCCCATTCATGTGACTCACTCATCCACTATGTGAGGACACAAGAACATCTCTGAAGCAAGATGCAGATATCACCAGACATAAAATGGCCCTGATCTTCAGAACCATAAGAAATCAGCTTTTGTTGTTTCTATGCCATCTATTTCTTCTGTTTTATCAAGGCAGTCTGACAGCAGGGAGATAGCCTCTGACATTAGGACCTAATTGTTTAAGGTTGTCTTAGTAGGTCAGAAGCAGAGAGGCCATGTTTGCATGACACCCAAATATCTTTAGGGGATCAAGTGTTTCTTCTTGTTAACCTCCCTCTCAGGAGCTCCTCTCTTAGTCAGAGGCATGAACACTCATGGAATGGGCTTTAATTCCTTAAGGGGTGGTTTGCCCAATCATATAAACGTGTGTTCAGATACCAATTCAATCTCTTCTGATGGAGTTGTTTCATAAGTGTTCAACCATCCTTGCTGACCTCAGTATCACACAAATAAGTTTCTCCTGTGCTGGTGTCTTATAGCTCCAGATTTGGAAGGATACTGTAGCTTTTTTTCCCCCGGTGTTGAAATAATATAACAGTGATTTTGTCAGTTGGCTTGATTATGAAAATTATTTCAAAATATGTAACAATATCAATATATCACATTTTATACTTTAAGGTATACATTTTTGTTTACTAAGTGTGTATCAAATAGTCAAGGTTTTCAGGTTGTGTTCTAGAAGAATTTGAATTGTATAGCTAATTTTAGCTGCAGTTTTTATGTTAATATAAAAAACAAAGTTTTTAGGCCCTAAAAAGTTGTATATGCTATATCATATATGGAATTTGAGTTTGTGGATATATAGGAAAATGACCACTGTAGTTTCAGTAACTTCTTGATCTCCAAACATGCCTATTCAGCTGCCTGCCACAGACTTCTAATGCCTGAATGCAGCCTCCCCAGCTCATTGCTAAATTCACAGACTTCTCCCAAAACACCTGTGTACATCAGTGAGCCCAGGGCTATACGTCAATAAGAAAGAACCAGAACCTCAAGTCATATGCAATGAAAGTGAGGTAGCGAGGGAAGCAGAAACCGGCCTGAGTAGGGCCACAGGCCTCACCCGGCCGGATCAGCGCCAGGGTAGCGGGAGCGCAGGGTTGCCTGACACCCGCCAGCTACCCACGACCCCCGCCGCAGGATTTTGGGACTGCTGGTGAGTGGAACACAGCTTCTGCTCCAGTCCAATCACGCGGGACCTGAGACTGCTCTGGTTGGGGAGAGAGAAATCCGGCCCACACAGGGCCACAAGCCTCTTCCGGTCAGAAAAGCACCTGAGCAGCTGGGGCGCAGGGTCTGCTGACACTCGCCAACTGCCCACAACACCCTCCACAGGATCTTAAGACTTCTGGTGAGGGGAGCACAGCTTCTGCTCCAATCCAATTGCGCGGGACCTGAGACTGCATTAGTTAGGGAAGCAGAAACCAGCCTGAGTAGGGCCACAGGCCTCACCCGGCCGGATCAGCGCCAGGGTAGCGGGAGCGCAGGGTTGCCTGACACCCGCCAGCTACCCACGACCCCCGCCGCAGGATTTTGGGACTGCTGGTGAGTGGAACACAGCTTCTGCTCCAGTCCAATCACGCGGGACCTGAGACTGCTCTGGTTGGGGAGAGAGAAATCCGGCCCACACAGGGCCACAACCCTCTTCCGGTCAGAAAAGCACCTGAGCAGCTGGGGCGCAGGGTCTGCTGACACTCGCCAACTGCCCACAACACCCGCCACAGGATCTTAAGACTTCTGGTGAGGGGAGCACAGCTTCTGCTCCAATCCAATTGCGCGGGACCTGAGACTGCATTAGTTAGGGAAGCAGAAACCGGCCTGAGTAGGACCACAGGCCTCATCCGGCTGGATCAGCGCCGGGGTAGCGGGAGCGCAGGGTTGCCTGACACCCGCCAGCTACCCACGACCCCCGCCGCAGGATTTTGGGACTGCTGGTGAGTGGAACACAGCTTCTGCTCCAATCCAATTGCGCGGGACCTGAGACTGCATTAGTTAGGGAAGCAGAAACCGGCCTGAGTAGGACCACAGGCCTCATCCGGCTGGATCAGCGCCGGGGTAGCGGGAGCGCAGGGTTGCCTGACACCCGCCAGCTACCCACGACCCCCGCCGCAGGATTTTGGGACTGCTGGTGAGTGGAACACAGCTTCTGCTCCAATCCAATTGCGCGGGACCTGAGACTGCATTAGTTAGGGAAGCAGAAACCGGCCTGAGTAGGCCCACAGGCCTCACCCGGCCGGATCAGCGCCAGGGTAGCGGGAGCGCAGGGTTGCCTGACACCCGCCAGCTACCCACGACCCCCGCCGCAGGATTTTGGGACTGCTGGTGAGTGGAACACAGCTTCTGCTCCAGTCCAATCACGCGGGACCTGAGACTGCTCTGGTTGGGGAGAGAGAAATCCGGCCCACACAGGGCCACAAGCCTCTTCCAGTCAGAAAAGCACCTGAGCAGCTGGGGCGCAGGGTCTGCTGACACTCGCCAACTGCCCACAACACCCGCCACAGGATCTTAAGACTTCTGGTGAGGGGAGCACAGCTTCTGCTCCAATCCAATTGCGCGGGACCTGAGACTGCATTAGTTAGGGAAGCAGAAACCAGCCTGAGTAGGGCCACAGGCCTCACCCGGCCGGATCAGCGCCAGGGTAGCGGGAGCGCAGGGTTGCCTGACACCCGCCAGCTACCCACGACCCCCGCCGCAAGATTTTGGGACTGCTGGTGAGTGGAACACAGCTTCTGCTCCAGTCCAATCACGCGGGACCTGAGACTGCTCTGGTTGGGGAGAGAGAAATCCGGCCTACATAGGGCCACAACCCTCTTCCGGTCAGAAAAGCACCTGGGCAGCTGGGGCGCAGGGTCAGCTGACACTCACCAGCTACCCACAACACCCACCACAGGATCTTAAGACTTCTGGAGAGTGGAACACAGCTTCTGCTCCAATCCAATTGCACGCGGGACCAGAGACTGCATTAGTTAGGGAAGCAGAAAAACGGCCTGAGTAGGACCACAGGCCTCTTCCAGCTGGACGCCGCAGGATTTAGAGACTGCTGGTGAGTGGAACACAGCTTCTGCTCCAATCTTTAAATAGTGACAACGATAACAACTAACCCCAGAGATTACCAGATGGCGAAAGGTAAACGTAATAATCTTACTAACAGAAACCAAGACCACTCACCATCATCAGAACCCAGCACCCCCACTTCACCCAGTCCAGGGCACCCCAACACACCGGAAAAGCTAGACACGGATTTAAAAGCATATCTCCTGATGATGATAGAGGACTTCAAGAAGGACGTTAATAACACACTTAAAGAAATGCAGGAGAACACTGCTAAAAAGGAAGAAGACAATAAAGAGGAAGCACAAAAATCCCTTAAAGAATTGCAGGAGAACACTGCTAAAGAGTTACAAATCCTTAAAGAAAAACATGATAACATAATCAAACAGGTAGAAGTCCTTACAGAAAAACAGGAAAACACATCCAAACAGATGATGGAAATGAACAAAACCATACTAGACCTAAAAAGGGAAGTAGACACAATAAAGAAAACCCAAAATGAGGCAACACTGGAGATAGAAACCCTAGGAAAGAAATCTGGAACCATAGATGCAAGCATCAGCAACAGAATACAAGAGATGGAAGAGAGAATCTCAGGTGCAGAAGATTCCATAGAGAAC
This sequence comes from Mus caroli, assembly GCF_978045245.1. NCBI lineage: Eukaryota > Metazoa > Chordata > Mammalia > Rodentia > Muridae > Mus > Mus caroli. The sequence goes on from NW_028227273.1 coordinate 42,557,479, forward strand.
ATCGGCACAACAATCAAGGAAAATGTAAAATGCAAAAAGATCCTAACTCAAAACATCCAAGAAATCCAGGACGCAATGAGAAGACCAAACCTACGGATAATAGGAGTGGATGAGAATGAAGATTTTCAACTCAAAGGACCAGCGAACATCTTCAACAAAATTATAGAAGAAAACTTCCCAAATCTAAAGAAAGAGATGCCCATGAACATACAAGAAGCCTACAGAACTCCAAATAGACTGGATCAGAAAAGAAATACCTCCCGACACATAATAATCAGAGCAACAAATGCTCTAAATAAAGATAGAATACTAAAAGCAGTAAGAGAAAAAGGCCAAGTAACATATAAAGGCAAGCCTATCAGAATTACACCAGATTTTTCACCAGAGACTATGAAAGCCAGAAGATCCTGGACAGATGTTATACAGACACTAAAAGAACACAAATTCCAGCCCAGGCTACTATACCCAGCCAAACTCTCAATTAACATAGATGGAGAAACCAAAGTATTCCACGACAAAACCAAATTCACACATTATCTCTCCACGAATCCAGCCCTTCAAAGGATAATAACAGAAAAAAACCAATACAAGGACAGGAACCACGCCCTAGAAACAACAAGAAGGTAATCCCTCAACAAACCTAAAAGAAGACAGCCACAAGAACAAAATGCCAACTTTAACATCAAAAATAACAGGAAACACCAATTTCTTTTCCTTAATATCTCTTAATATCAATGGACTCAACTCCCCGATAAAAAGACATAGACTAACAAACTGGCTACACAAACAAGACCCAACATTTTGCTGCTTACAGGAAACTCATCTCAGAGAAAAGGATAGACACTACCTCAGAATGAAAGGCTGGAAAACAATTCTCCAAGCAAATGGCATGAAGAAACAAGCTGGAGTAGCCATTCTAATATCTGATAAGATTGACTTCCAACCCAAAGTCATTAAAAAAGACAGGGAGGGACACTTCATACTCATCAAAGGTAAAATCCTCCAAGAGGAACTATCAATCCTGAATATCTATGCTCCAAATACAAAGGCAGCCACATTCATTAAAGAAACTTTAGTAAATCTCAAAGCACACATTGCACCTCATACAATAATAGTGGGAGACTTCAACACACCACTTTCACCAATGGACAGATCATGGAAACAGAAACTAAACAGGGACACAGTGAAACTAAGAGAAATTATGAATCAAATGGATCTGGCAGATATCTACAGAACATTCTATCCTAAAACAAAAGGATATACCTTCTTCTCAGCACCTCATGGTACCTTCTCCAAAATTGACCACATAATTGGTCACAAAACAGGCCTCAACAGATATAAAAATATTGAAATTGTCCCATGCATCCTATCAGATCACCATGGACTAAGGCTGATCTTCAATAACAAAATAAATAATAGAAAGCCCACCTTCACGTGGAAACTGAACAACACTCTTCTCAATGATACCTTGGTCAAGGAAGGAATAAAGAAAGAAATTAAGGACTTTTTAGAGTTCAATGAAAATGAAGCCACAACATACCCAAACTTATGGGACGCAATGAAAGCATTTTTAAGAGGAAAACTCATAGCTCTGAGTGCCTCCAAAAGGAAACTAGAGAGAGCACACATTAGCAGCTTGACAACACACCTAAAAGCACTAGAACAAAAGGAAGCAAATTCACCCAAGAGGAGTAGACGGCAGGAAATAATCAAACTCAGGGGTGAAATCAACCAAGTGGAAACAAGAAAAACTATTCAAAGAATCAACCAATCAAGGAGCTGGTTCTTTGAGAAAATCAACAAGATAGATAAACCCTTAGCCAGACTCACTAGAGGGCACAGGGAAAGCATCCTAATTAACAAAATCAGAAATGAAAAAGGAGACATAACAACAGATCCTGAAGACATCCAAAACACCATCAGATCCTTCTACCAAAGGCTATACTCAACAAAACTGGAGAACCTGGATGAAATGGACAAGTTCCTAGACAGATACCAGGTACCAAAGTTGAATCAAGATCAGGTTAATGATCTAAACAGCCCTATATCCCCCAAAGAAATAGAAGCAGTCATTAATAGTCTCCCAACTAAAAAAAGCCCAGGACCAGATGGGTTTAGTGCAGAGTTCTATCAGACCTTCAAAGAAGATCTAATCCCAGTTCTTCACAAACTATTCCACAAAATAGAAACAGAAGGTACTCTACCCAACTCATTCTATGAAGCCACAATTACTCTGATACCTAAACCACAAAAAGACCCAACAAAGATAGAAAACTTCAGACCAATATCCCTTATGAATATTGATGCAAAAATCCTCAATAAAGTTCTTGCTAACCGAATCCAAGAACACATCAAAACAATCATCCATCCTGACCAAGTAGGTTTCATCCCAGGGATGCAGGGATGGTTCAATATACGGAAATCCATCAACGTAATCCAGTATATAAACAAACTCAAAGATAAAAACCACATGGTCATCTCCTTAGATGCGGAAAAAGCATTTGACAAGATCCAACACCCATTCATGATAAAAGTCTTGGAAAGATCAGGAATTCAAGGCCCATACCTAAACATGATAAAAGCAATCTACAGCAAACCAGTAGCCAACATCAAAGTAAATGGTGAGAAGCTTGAAGCAATCCCTCTAAAATCAGGGACTAGACAAGGCTGTCCACTTTCTCCATACCTATTCAACATTGTACTTGAAGTCCTAGCCAGAGCAATTCGACAACAAAAGGAGATCAAAGGGATACAAATTGGAAAAGAGGAAGTCAAAATATCACTTTTTGCAGATGATATGATAGTATATATAAGTGACCCTAAAAATTCCACCAGAGAACTCCTAAGCCTGATAAACAGCTTCGGTGAAGTAGCTGGATATAAAATTAACTCAAACAAATCAATGGCCTTTCTCTACACAAAGAATAAACAGGCTGAGAAAGAAATTAGGGAAACAACACCCTTCTCAATAGTCACAAATAATATAAAATATCTTGGCGTGACTCTAACTAAGGAAGTGAAAGATCTGTATAATAAAAACTTCAAGTCTCTGAAGAAAGAAATTATAGAAGATCTCAGAAGATGGAAAGATCTCCCATGCTCATGGATTGGCAGGATCAACATTGTAAAAATGGCTATCTTGCCAAAAGCAATCTACAGATTCAATGCAATCCCCATCAAAATTCCAAATCAATTCTTCAACGAATTAGAAAGTGCAATCTGCAAATTCATCTGGAATAACAAAAAACCTAGGATAGCAAAAACTCTTCTCAAGGATAAAAGAACCTCTGGTGGAATCACCATGCCGGACCTAAAGCTCTACTACAGAGCAATTGTGATAAAAACTGCATGGTACTGGTATAGTGACAGACAAATAGACCAATGGAATAGAATTGAAGACCCAGAAATGAACCCACACACCTATGGTCACTTGATCTTCGACAAGGGAGCTAAAAACATCCAGTGGAAGAAAGACAGCATTTTCAACAAATGGTGCTGGCACAACTGGGTGTTAACATGTAGAAGAATGCGAATCGATCCATTCCTATCTCCTTGTACTAAGGTCAAGTCTAAGTGGATCAAGGAACTTCACATAAAACCAGAGACACTGAAACTTATAGAGGAGAAAGTGGGGAAAAGCCTTGAAGATATGGGCACAGGGGAAAAATTCCTGAATAGAACAGTAATGGCTTGTGCTGTAAGATCGAGAATTGACAAGTGGGACCTCATGAAACTACAAAGCTTCTGCAAGGCTAAAGACACCATCAATAAGACAAAAAAACCACCAACAGATTGGGAAAGGATCTTCACCTATCCTAAATCAGATAAGGGACTAATATCCAATATATATAAAGAACTCAAGAAGGTGGACTCCAGAAAGTCAAATAACCCCATTAAAAAATGGGGCTCAGAACTGAACAAAGAATTCTCACCTGAGGAATACCGAATGGCAGAGAAGCACCTGAAAAAATGTTCAACATCCTTAATCATCAGGGAAATGCAAATCAAAACAACCCTGAGATTCCACCTCACACCAGTCAGAATGGCTAAGATCAAAAATTCAGGTGACAGCAGATGCTGGCGAGGATGTGGAGAAAGAGGAACACTCCTCCATTGTTGGTGGGATTGCAAGCTTGTACAACCACTCTGGAAATCAGTCTGGCGGTTCCTCAGAAAATTGGACATAGTACTACCGGAGGATCCAGCAATACCTCTCCTGGGCATATATCCAGAAGATGTCCCAACCGGTAAAAAGGACACATGCTCCACTATGTTCATAGCAGCCCTATTTATAATAGCCAGAAGCTGGAAAGAACCCAGATGTCCCTCAACAGAGGAATGGATACAGAAATTATGGTACATTTACACAATGGAGTACTACTCAGCTATTAAAAAGAATGAATTTATGAAATTCCTAGCCAAATGGATGGACCTGGAGGGCATCATCTTGAGTGAAGTAACACAATCACAAAAGAACTCACACAATATGTATTCATTGATAAGTGGATATTAGCCCAAAACTTAGGATACCCAAGATATAAGATACAATTTGCTAAACGCATGAAACTCAAGAAGAATGAAGACCAAAGTGTGGACACTGTGCACCTTCTTAGAATTGGGAACAAAACACCCAGGGAAGGAGCTACAGAGACAAAGTTCGTAGCTGTGATGAAAGGATGGACCATTTAGAGACTGCTGTATCCAGGGATCCGTCCCATAATCAGCTTCTAAACGCTGACACCATTGCATACACTAGCAAGATCTTGCTGAAAGGACCCAAATATAGCTGTCTCTTGTGAGACGATGCTGGGGCCTAGCAAACACAGGAGTGGATGTTCACAGTCAGCTATTGGATGTATCACAGGGCTCCCAATGGAGAAGCTAGAGAAAGTACCCAAGGAGCTAAAGGGATCTGCAACCCTATTGTTGGAACAACATGATGTACTAACCGGAACCCTGGAGCTCTTGTCTCTAGCTGCATATGTATCGAAAGATGGCCTAGTCGGCCATCAATGGAAAGAGAGGCCCATTGGACTTGCAAACTTTATATGCCCCAATATAGGGGAATGCCAGGGCCAAAAGAATGGGAATGGGTGGGTAGGGAAGTGGGGGGCGCTATGGGGGACTTTTGGGATAGTATTGGAAATGTAATTGAGGAAATTATGTAATAAAAATATTAAAAAAAAAAAAAAAAAAAGAAGCAGAGAAGATGCAGCTCCCTTGGCAAGTCAGGTGTATGAACACTGTGAATTGTGATAAAGCCAAGGAAATATCCAAGAAAGAATGTCAAAGGAAGAGGAGATTGTTCTGTTTTACTTTCCTCTACAGGGACACGTTGCTGCTGTCTCCCTTCATCAAGGACAGAGCAAACTAGGGCCTTCCTCCTTCCTCTTCCATTCCCTTTTGTTTTGGGGTGTGTGTGTGTATTTGTGTGTGTGTGCACATGAGCTGGGGGGGGCATGTATATAAGGTGCATTACACATGTGTGCTAGTGTGTGTAAAGGCCACGGGTCAATATCAGGTACCTTCCCAAATACCTTATTTTATTGAAACAAGTTCTTTTATGTCATGGCTAGATTGGCTGAACAGCAAGCCACAAGCATTCTCTTGTCTTGGCCTCTCCAGAGCTACAATTACAGATTTATGAAACTGCTCCAGGCTTTTTGGGCAGTGCTAGTATTGAACTTGGATCTACTTGTATAGCAAGGACTTGGCTTCTCAAGTCACCTCTTCACCCTTCCCTTTACCATTGTGCCCAACTCTTGCCTGTTATCCAAAGGTTTTCAAGAGCACACACTGGCCTTGCTAAGAGAACACAGTGGTAGATGTGTTCTAACCTGTTGTTGGAACTTCTGTTGACTCTATTCTACGGAAACAAAATTCCGCAGTAGAGCTGTGTTGCCCATCTCCCTTATCTTCCATATGAGGAGGGTTTACTGTGTTGACCTTTTTATCTTGTGAACAGAAGTGTCCTAAGAAACAAAAATGTTTGTTCAATTCCTAACCCCTATGTTATATGGAAACAGGACAAATACAGAGAAAAGAAGAAAGTACCTGATTGGTTCAGCCTAATGTGTTTTAGTTTTTGATTGAACTTATATTTATTAAACATTGCTATCTGTAACTATTATCAAGCTCAAATAAAAATAAATAGAAACCTCTGTTCATTAAAATAAAAAAAAAAAAAAAAAAAAAAAAAAAAAAGAAAGTGAGGTAGCTTTCTTCAGCTCCCTCTATTGTGTGACTCTCCATGTGGCACCTTTTCCCACTAGATTCCGAGAGAAATGGTGGGGAGTCACAAGCCTACCAGTGATCTATCTCATTTCTACCGTCATAACATTTACAAGAACTAAGGTGCTGAGGCCCCTGAAACCCATTGATTCTGTCTCAATGGCGTCTGGATGGTTTCCTTCTTTTCCATCCTACTGACACTAAGGAAGCATTAATTAGTCTTTATATCTTCTAATCAGTAGTTTAGGATATCTCTAATCCTCCTGTCTCTCTTGCCTCCCATCCGTGGACACACACCCTACATCTTGCTGCCTGTTTTACCTCCCAGTCCTGGTCTAAGTCCCTTGATAGAGAACAGTGTCTTTAGCCAGCCTATAGAGCAGGGCTGTGTCCTCTACATGATTGGGTGTCAGGTGTCCATGCACCTGTACAAGCTATCTCCCAGCTGAGTTTTCATGCATGAATCTGTCTGTCTTGGATCTCTTATTCCCCTGGACAGTCTCTTGTTCCATAAATGGCCTCACAGTGGCCAGTAGTATTCTGTCTTTTGAAAAATCCCCACTATTTAAAACCCACTCCAGTTATGTCCCTGTCTATTTCAAACGTGCCAATCCCCTTTATTGAAACAGAATGATCATTCCAAAGGACTCCTAAACCGTGTTTTAAGAATATCCGTTGTTATGCCGGGGCCTAGCAAACACATAAGTGGATGCTCACAGTCAGCTATTGGATGGATCAAAGGCCCCCAATGGAGGAGCTAGAGAAAGTACCCAAGGAGATAAAGGGATCTGCAACCCTATAGGTGCAACAACATTATGAACTAACCAGTACCCCGGAGCTCTTGATTCTAGCTGCATATGTATCAAAAGATGGCCTAATCGGCCATCACTGGAAAGAGAGGCCCATTGGACATGCAAACTTTATATGCCCCAGTACAGGGGAACGCCAGGGCCAAAAAGTGGGAGTGAGGTTAGGGGAGTGGGGGCAAGGGTATTGGGGACTTTGAGGATAGCATTGGAAATGTAAATGAGGAAAATACCTAATAAAATATTTTTAAAAAGAATATCCGTTGTTTTTTTTTCAAATTTCTCTTTTTTTTTGCATACTTACAGGTAATTGTATGAACCAGCTATTTCCCTACCTGCCCCTCTTTCTCCTATGATCTCATAATCACTGTGTCAACTTCAATCTCAGAAATCTCATAGGCACCCAGTACACCTTTCAATTTTTAAGTTTTAGCATTTTCAAAGATTAAAAAAAAACTATGAAGTATGATTATTCAGCATGCTATGTTGAGTAATTATATAAAGTAATTATTTGATTATTTATTAGGCTTTCTTCTCTGACCATCCACCTGAGCACAACATTATTCAATAGGTCATCTTCTCAAACATGATAAAAAGGCTGGAAAAAAAAAGACTTTTGCCATATGAAAAACTGAAGCTACTTTATTTAAGGTGGTTTGTAAAAGTATAATCAAGTGGGAAAACATGAAGAACCACTTCATGCCTTTAAAGTTAGAACATTTTGTCCACTGAGGAGTGGGGCACTAGGTAAAGAAAACATAATATTTCCCTATTTGATCCTGGCCACTCTGCCACCTCCCTCTGCTCTGCTCAGTATCTTTTCTCTCCTTTCTGTTCCTCAGGAAGACCTCTGACCTTTGGGCCGTTTGCCTACAACCCTGTACTCAAGACTTACAAGACCATACCCTTGCTCTTAAGTCCATGGCAAGGTACCTTCTTGCAGGGTTTCCTGGCAAAAGAGATTCATGGCCTCACTAATTTGCTTTGTATTTTCTTGCAGGTCTTCTTTTGGAACAAAACACAGTGGGAGAGAGTAGGAGAGGAGCTCAGATATCTGTCTGTCTTTCCCAAGTGTCTGTGGAGTTGAAAAGGCATTGGGTCCCCAGAGCTGGAGTTACAGATCGTTGTGAACCATTTGACATGGGTATTGGGAACTGAACAGAACTTGGGTCCTCTGAAAGAATAGCTAGTGCTCCTAACTGTTAAGCCATCTCCCCAGGGCCCTCCCTCACTGACTTGTCAGAACAGTAGTTTGATTCTCCTGCTGCAGGTCCTCCTCCCTCCTGCTGTGGGTCGTCCTCCCTCCTGCTGTAGGTCCTCCTCCCTCCTGCTGTGGGCCCTCCTCCCTCCTGCTTCAGATCCTCCTCCCTCCTGCTGTAGGTCCTCCTCCCTCCTGCTACAGGTCTTCCTCCCTCCTGCTGCAGGTCCTCCTCCCTCCTGCTGTAGATCCTCCTCCCTCCTGCTGCAGGTCCTCCTCCCTCCTGCTGTAGATCCTCCTCCCTCCTGCTGCAGATCCTCCTCCCTCCTGCTGCAGATCCTCCTCCCTCCTGCTGCAGGTCTTCCTCCCTCCTGCTGCAGGTCCTCCTCCCTCCTGCTGCAGATCCTCCTCCCTCCTGCTGCAGGTCTTCCTCCCTCCTGCTGCAGGTCCTCCTCCCTCCTGCTACAGATCCTCCTCCCTCCTGCTGCAGGTCTTCCTCCCTCCTGCTGCAGGTCCTCCTCCCTCCTGCTGTAGGTCCTCCTCCCTCCTGCTGCAGGTCCTCCTCCCTCCTGCTGCAGGTCTTCCTCCCTCCTGCTGTAGGTCCTCCTCCCTCCTGCTGCAGGTCCTCCTCCCTCCTGCTGCAGGTCTTCCTCCCTCCTGCTGCAGGTCCTCCTCCCTCCTGCTGCAGGTCTTCCTCCCTCCTGCTGTAGGTCCTCCTCCCTCCTGCTGCAGGTCCTCCTCCCTCCTGCTGCAGGTCTTCCTCCCTCCTGCTGTAGGTCCTCCTCCCTCCTGCTGCAGGTCCTGCTCCCTCCTGCTGCAGGTCCATTGTGAGCTGCCTTCTGGTGTTTCTTTCTCACAGTCACTCAGAGACTCCAGCTAAGGCATTTTCTCAATGTGAGTTTTCACAATAATCACAGCAATAAAAAAAGAACTATGTGCTTGCCTTCCAAGCTTCTATCTGGCAGTGACGATGTTCACTTCCACCCACATTCCATTGGCAAAGAAAGGCAGATGGCCATGCCAAATGCCATGAGAAGGGGAAGATGTGCAGTTCTTTTCTGTACCCAGAAAGTAGAGACCCCACCTCTCTGGTGTATGACCAAAACTTTCCTTAATCTCTACTTCTGCTCCCCAGTAGGACATGTTGAAGTTTCTTATAACTTCTATGGTCATTATCAAGTAACAATAATACATCTGTATAGTTAATAATTTTAATGTCATTTAGTATTAGGACTACAAGCTCCATTGAGTTTAAAATCTCAACCTATATCAGCTTGTTTCATATGCTGAATTTGGAAAACATCTTTAGAGCATGTTTATATAAGATAGAGGAAAGATTAGATTTTTCTGTCTGGATATTCTATTCCCACCTACTACTCTCCCATTCTTAGAATATGACATTATTAAGATTTTCATCTACCAGACATTGGTCTAGATGGCTATAGATGGGCAATGAATCAAGTACCCACTTTGTGCCTTCATAGAGCTTAAATGCTACTTGACAAACATGTAATATCACAGTGATAGCTTCTAGAGTAAAGAACGTCATAGGCCAGGTAGTCAACAAGTGTGAGGAAAGAGCTACTAGGTAAGGGTACCCAAGGAAAGTGATACTTAAGTACTAACGGGGACAGAGACATGCATAAACATAGAAAGTATTTCCAGATCCAAGATTCAGAACAACAAAAACCCTAGGGAATGGGCATGGTCTGGATTATTGAAAAACAGCACGAGACATCTGTCGCAGGTGTAGAACAGAGAGCAGAAAGACACAAGGCTGGAAGAAAGACAGGGAACCAAGGTTTGGTGCAACATTTATGAAGATTTCTTGAATGTTGTATTAAAGACATGTGAAAAGGCAAAGCCAGGAGGAAGGAGACAAGTTAGAAGGAGACCAATTAGAAAATCTAGGTAAGAAATAGTCACCTGGCCCAGAATAGTAATATCAATGGTGAACTGCCTGATCTTCAAGACCCCAAGTACAGACCGAGTAGAGGGGGCGGGGCATTGCTACTTGGCAATGGGAAGTCAGGATGAGGAAGTTTTATGAAACTAGAGCAATCCTCATTACATAATTATGCCCTGTGATTATGGAACATGCCATGTGGTGATTCATTCTCTCCTTGGTCACCTTTGTGGTGTTTCTGAGACCTGCTGCTGATAATCACATACCTACATTCCCCTCCATAGAGTCAAGGCCCTCCACATTGGCCTAGTTCCCTCTTCTAGCCCCGTGCTTCTAGTATTTCATGTCTCAGCTTGGATTGCACATGAGTTTACAGAAAAGCTCTCACTTTAAAAGCTCAGCTGTCTGATTGATATTTCAAGTGCCAAATCTCCTGCCAAATTCATAAAATTCTGGTAATTCCACTGGTACCTAGACTATCCCACCATTTGACAGTAAAAAGCCAACCACAAATTCTTTCTGTTGAGCTGGAGTGAAAGTCCCTGTCCAGTGCCTTGCCTATGCATCAAATAGATTGAGTATCTTGAATCTTTCTCTCGAAGCTCTACTCTTTAAGGAGAGAGAGAAACATGGCCTTCCCTTTCTCATTAGTTGGGAAGAGAAACTTGTAAAATATTGGCAAGTTTCATAGATTTTCCCTGCCAGCACTCTATCTCCCATCTTATTATTTCATTTTGATGCAGATCAGAAGAGAGTGAAGAGCTAGTTCATCTCTGCTAGACAGTCCTACAAAATACTCCGCTGCTTAACTCGATGATGTGAGTCCACTCGCTCATCATCTACCTACTGAAGCCATGTGTCTTGCTAAACCCGACTTTTACTTTTGTCATTGAGCCCAGAATAAAAAAAAAAAAAAAAAAGACATCTTGGGTATAAATTTTAAGGAGGCATGTGCTTCCAAGGGCATGCTGATGCAAAACTGGTCCTTCCTTCTTAAACGCTGTCACTTACATCCCTCACAGGTCTCATCCTTGTCCACAAATTAACAGTCAAACAAGCAAACAAAAAAGAAACCTAAAGCTCATATAGAAAGAAGGGGGCATTTAAGACATTCTGTTGAGTAACTCTCAGAATCACAGATTGCCAAAGGACCAGGCTTGGAGTCTAGGCAATGAAAAATAAGATTTTAATGCCACAGGACCAAACAGACAACATCCAATCCCAGCTTCCTCTTTAGAGACACATTTGCCTAAGAGGTGTATGATAAATTGGTTCTCCTATAAAGATGGCCCTGGAGTTTCTGTAAAATGGTTTGATCACATATCCACAGCTACTCCCACATTGACGAATGATATTCAACCCACCATCATGTTGGCTCAGTTTAGGTCAAGGACATAATATGAACAGCACACTCTAGGTCATCTATTCACAAAACAGGGAACTGTAAGAAAGTATTGACCATTTTGAATGTTTATATTGAAAGTTGGCTTTGCTTCACTATGTTGGAAATTCCCCAAATACATTGGACCTAAGTTCTTGGGCAGCCGAAGACTACTGAGAAATGAAAACCAAGCAATCAGTCTGTACAGTAAAATACCCATAAGTTGCTGTACATTATATGAAAGAAGCAAAACCAGAAGTTGACAAAGAATAAAGAAGGAAACCACTCTAAATTACAGTCTAAAGCAGTGGTTCTCAACATTCCTAATGTTGTGTTCCTTCAATACAGTTTCTCATGTTGTGGTAACCCCAAACAATAAAAATTCCTTTTGCTGCTACTTCATAACTATAAATTTGTTACTGTTATGAATCTTATTGTAAATATTTAGTATGCAGGATATCCAATATATGACCCATATGAAAGTGTCCTTTGACCACCACAGGGGTCATGTTGTGACCCACAGGTTGAGAACACTGGTAAAAGGGAGGACCATGAACTATGAACTAAAGAAGAGAAGAAGCCAGGTTCACAAAGGTGGTCACTGGTAGAAGAAAAAACAAAAGCTGATGTCTTCCAGGTTGGAAAGAGTATGGGGTATGTAAAAAGTAAAGATAACTGAAGGAAGGGTGCAGAAGGAATATGCAGATGGGGACAGCCTGGTAGGCTATGGTTAGAGGTTTGTATTTTATTCCAAGCATAATGGGAAACCATTGCAAGTTTGGAGCAGATCAATAAAGAGACTTGACATCCAGGTATTTTTTTTTAATGAAATCACTTTTGGTACTATTTAGAGAAGTATTTGTGGAAGTGTCAGGGGTAAATAGAGTCACAGCAGTCCTGCAGTAATGTTTGTATCTAATGTATACGTTTGATGATACAACCAGTGGCTTGAATTTAATTCCTTGTGGGTGAACAGGAGATTTCTGAGCTGAATAATTGAATGAGTAGTAACGACGTCACTGAAACATGGAAAACCAGACTGGCAGTCAAAGGTTGAGGGTTCTGTCTGGGGCATGTTCATTTGACAAGGCAATAAAAATGGGCAAAGCATTAAAATGGGCAAGGCAATAAAATGGGCAAGGCTTCAAATGAAATGGGTAAGTGAGCTCAAGAATCTCCCCGAGACTATTTGAAGGCACTGCAAATGAAGTCAGTATCGAGCAGTCCTTGATGCCTGAGGTCCAGGAACTTCTCGCTAGCTTTTATCTTTGTCTTCTGCTCCCTTTCCCACACCTTTATTTTTTTTTTAATTACCAAATGTTCAAACACACATAGAAGTACATGAAAAAGAATGCACAAGACACCTGTATTTCCTGCATCCAAATTTAACAAATGTTAACATTTCACTGTATGTGCTTCAGATCTTTTTAAAAGTAAGTATCACAACACACACAGCTCTATTCACTCACCCATCCCTCTAACCGTATGATGGCATTTATACAAAATCTCAAAACACTCAAACACTCTACATATTTTACAGAGTGCTATACATGGAGCAAAATTACAAAACAAGCATGTCGGAGCAGCCAAGAGCCACACTTACTTGTCGATTTTCTAATTTGCATTAAATGAAGTATGATCTTCGTGTATCATGGATGCCTCAGTTATTTTGGAGTGGGTTTCCCCCTCACTTGAAATCTTCCGAGAAGTCTACAGCTGTGACCACCTAGAGACAAAGAGGTAATCCTTAGTCTTCAGCTCATGGGGTCACATCTCACATTCCCTTTGCTGGAATCTAAACCAACTCAATGAGGTCAGGAAAGATGAATTTTTAAAACACACTCTCTTTTACAGAACATGCATCTAGAACTGTGCACCTATCATAGCCTACAGGACCACCGACACTTATGTTAAAGCGTGGGACCCACAGACTCTCTCCTCAGAAGGATCTCGGACTTTGACACTATTTCCTGGGCCCAAGACAAAAGGTCTATCCTTTCCTTACCCTAGCTTTCTGCTTCTAGGAAATGATGGTTCCTCCAAAGTTAAACATCTCTTCTGTTCCCTGAACATCCCAAACCCCCTACTTTGGACAAGACTATCTTTGTATACTAAAGGTTCCAGTTACCTTGTTTTTTTGGTCTTTTTGTTATTTTGTCTTTTTTTTTTTCCAGAGCTGAGGACCGAACCCAGGGTCTTGCTCTTGCTAGGCAAGCACTCTACCACTGAGCTAAATCGCCAACCCCCTAAAGGTTCCTAACACATTCTTTTAACCCAGAGGAAAGATAACTGATGTTCAGCATAAGAAGCACTCTCTACAGAAAAACATCTTGGATTGTTTTGCCAGTGAACGAGTAGACAGGCAAATAACATCGGGTGCCTTCTCAATTCTGACCATGGGGCTTGATGGCAATATTCTGCAGAAGGCGCCCCATACTGCTTCCCACCAGTCACTCACAGTGAGTTCTTCCTATTCCACTAGTACCTTGTCTTGTAGTTAGTTCCCTTAAAGAAATTGTGATTTCACACATTTCGCCCTGTCACTGGAGTGTAGGAAACAATGCTGGGTGGAGGAAATGCAGAGACCCTAGACTGAGTTAACCCTGCTCCACCACCATTGGCTGCTGGACTTTTGGGAAGCACCAAAACACCACTGGTGGGGGGGGGGGGGGAATGCAGCCTTGGATGTGGGAGACGGAAGCTGGGCTTCCCAAGCTCCAGGGCATCCACTTGCAGCTGGAAAACTGCACAGAGGTATAGGACAAAATTAGGGGCCCTCAGGCTTAAGATGACTAGCCAGGGGCGAGTAGGAAGGATGGGGAACTCGGGCTTAGGTTACTTGCAGTTGTCATTAGCTTAGTGGTCATGGGAGATTTAGGCAGCGGGACTCAGTAGTAGTTGAAGGCTTTCTCCATGCTCCTCATGATGGTTCTTGTTGAAAGAGACAGTCCTTGGTTCCAAACTGTTTATTGCATCATGGAAAATCGGAAATATACCACCTTCTCAGGGTGGACCAGAGATTAAATACCTTTTGCAGAGAGGAGGGTCAGAGAAGGGAAGATTCTTGGCCAAACCCTCAAGGCCTTTAGATACCTCATTAGCATGGAGAACTGTATCTGGGTGGTGCGACCTACTTGGGGAGTGGGTTCACGTGTTCTGGGCCAGGAATCTAGTAGGGAGCAGGGAGATGCTTACCATCTCAGGTGAGTATCTTGTGTCCAGGGTGTCAGATCCTTTCAACCTTACTAAAGTTCCTGGCACGGTCCACTGTCCCACAATTAAGTGGGCAATCAACGGGCTCCTGGCCACTCATTACTTCCTCTTACTTGAATTTTGGTATCGTAATCCAATACTGTTCTACTCTCCTCAGAAAGGTCATTGGCTCACTTCATTTCTTGCCTTTTATTTCACTGATGAACTCAAAATAGTACTAGGAAAACAAAAGAGTATTTTGATCAATATAGTTGAATACATATTTTTATATTTCTTGAGTGTGTGTACACACATGGACACCTGGTCCAAAAGCTGAGCACATGTGCCTTGGTGTACATATAGAGGTCAAAGAACAATCTGCAGGTGTTGGTCCTGTCCTTATGCTATGTCAAATACAGGGATTAAACTTAGGTAGTCAGGCTTGACAACAAGTGTCTCACAATCATCTTCCAGACCTCAATAGCGCAGAATAATGAAGAAAACAGAATACATTTGATTGCTTCCCACTATTAGCAAAAAAAAGACAAAGAAAATGTGTCTGCTCTCTGAAATAAGTACAAAATGATAGAGCTAAAAAGTCGTCTCTATATTTGATCCTAGCTTACCTACATCTAAGTCCTCTCAGTCTTCTTAGCTTGAAATATATTTCTCAAGTAACAGACAAGCAAGCTAAGCCACGTTTTGAAGCAGGTAATCTCAATACTTGGGAGGCTGATGCAGGAAGACCATAGGTTCAAGGCCACCCCATACAATGTAGTAACAGTCTGTCTTAAAATGAAAAGCAAATATTGATAAGGTAAGAGTGAATAACTTGTATAACTTGGTGCATCCTGTCTCAAAGTCAAAAGTTAAAAGGATGCTGAGCTTACAACTTGGTGGAGTGGCACTTGCCTAGCATGAGCTGGCCTTATGGTCAATTCCTGATACTAAAGAGAAAACAAAAGGCAAGGGGAGTCATAGAAACCAAACACGGGAATATAAATTATTACTCATTAAAATTATCCATTTGGGCCTCCAAACTTGTATACAAGCTATGGAAAAGCTATATTATAGGATTTAGTGGTGAAAAAACACCCCACAAGTATAGCTTCATTTTCCTGATGCAGTGAGTTCTTGGTTCTGAGCAGAAACTCAAGCAAACTGACCCACAGACCCACAGGCTGACCATGCATATACCAGTACAAAACCCACTTCATGGGTTCGACCACCTGCCAGCCATGTTTTATTTATTTCAGCATATCTCTCCTTCAGTACTAGAGAATTACCTAAAGACTCACATTTTCCATAACTCCTCACTTAAAGGGTAAATGGTTACTGAAGACATTTTGAAGGTATCCAGAACTAAGGCGACATAGCCAAAGTTTAGTTCTTTGAAGATTGCTTTTCTTTCTCATTTTCAAAGTTCGCCAAATAATGAGAGTGGAATGTTCGGTTCGCTTAGGCCAAGTTCAGACACAGGCCTGAGAGCTCTCTAAAAACATTGGTCAATTCATTTTTGCGTTTCCCATTTCTAGAATATGCATGGCGCCCAATAGGCATGCAATAAATATTTGAGAATGGAAAATTTTGTGTCTGCTATACTTTCAGCTATAGCCCTGCACAAAGGTGCCTTTCAATCTCCCTGAACCCTTAGCTCGCATTTCCTCCACACCGGGCACTCCACCTCCCCTTTTTTCCCACACTTTCCCAACTCTGCATCCCTGAAAGATTGAATTCAAGAAGGCAGGACTGGACAACTCAGATGTCTCATTAAGAATGCCTAAAGAAATATGCCTAAAGATGAAATTATAGCTCTCAGACCAGCACTCAAAACCCTGGAATCAAAGGAAAGAAAAGAGGAGGAGGTGGGGCAAAATTATGCGATTTGACCATGGTTACTTATCCAGCAAATGTTTTTGAAAGCTGCTAACTACTAATTGTGGTGAAGGTTTTTAAGCCGGGAAATGGCGAGTCTCTCTCTTTCCCCGACGCTCTGTAATTCACATGCAACTTGGGATGGCTCTCTGTCTTAAATACAATAATATTTTAGAGGAATTTGAACACTCTAAGTTAACAGGTATGGCAATTTGGAGCCAGAAGACATGCAACTCTAGAGATTTCAAATAATTTAATAAGGCATTACCATTTTTTCTAAGGTTCTGTGGATTTTTTTTCTCCCCCACCCCAATCAGCCTAAAAAGCTGTACCATGTGGCCTAATTCAAGGCTTGCAGGCAGGAGAAATTACTGACTTCATTATGCCTGCCTGGTGCTCTCCAGTAAAAGCGTTGGGCACTAGGCGTACTCATTCTGGGAGGCTCTGCAGAAAGCTTTTGCACTGACAGATCTCCACTGGCTCCTTATGAAAAGCAAGAGAGAGAAGGAGGTTATGGTCTATTGTGTACCAAGCTCAGAGGTTTGCGTCCCCCAACCCCCGACCCTTTGCCTTAAAAAAAGATCCACAGCAGGGCCTAGTCATGCTGGAGTCATAATGGCCCTTGGGCCACGGAATGCCATTCAAGACCTGCTGAACAAAGATTAATGTTGATTATTATTGCCATTAATGGTATTACTGTTATTGTTGTTATTATCCATTGCTTATGGAATAAGCATTCTGTAGTCTTTTGATACATTCCCTTGCTCTCCCTGTGGTGCTCAGCACAGCCAGTTACTTGTCTACAAGGAAACAAAGAGGAAAAGGAAAGCCATAGCTGTTGCATGAACTTTCTTATGGCTTGTATCCTATGTTCTACTTTGCTTGGATGGAGAAGGAAACAGAAAAGAATGGGGTTGAGCCAGGAAAGCTGGTGTCAGGGAGATAATGATTCCAAAACTTGGTGGCCTCATGTAATAAAGTTCATTTCTTGCCATCTGAGGTCTAAGCTGGGCATGGACCATGGAACAGACAACATCCTTTCGTCATCAACCACTGCCCCCAAGTGCCTTCCACTTTGAAGGTATTAAGTTCTTCTTAATGTGACTCCATGTCACCCAGCTACATGGGCAAAGACCTCCGAGGGAGTTACTGACATTGGGTGAGGATGACTGGAAATCCAAGAATACAGTATGATGGTCTTAAAGGCAAACATATTTGGGTTGAGAAAGATGATAGAAAGTTCCCAAAGGAGAGTCTTACCCTCCACTCCCAGCTTCCTCCCCTGCCTGCCTCTGTGTGTGTGTGTGTGTGTGTGTGTGTGTGTGTGTGTTCAAGAATAATAATTTTCAAATTGAAAGAAAGTAAAAAATTATCTGATTCAGGTGGCCCTGGAAAAATAATATTAAGAGCAGTTGTGTACATGTCTATTAGCAAGTTGAAAAAGAATTACTGATAATTACGAAGCAAGAACATGAAGATGACACAATTAGTCACTTAAGGAAAATAAGCCTTAGACAAGAAAATAAAATTAGAGTGTGCCTTTGACCTTACAGTGAAAAATACTTAAACATTAAGGTGTAAACACTAAACACTCATTTGATACCTTGACAAAGAAAGAGGGGAAAGTAACCATCCTTGTTATAATATTAATTCAAAGTCATGTATGAAATAGAAAAATCAAGTGGTTATTATTTCAACTCTGGAATTATAAAAATGTCATCTTACTCATATGGAATTAGAATTTCTATTTGAAACTACAGAATTAAACCCAATGCAGCTAAAGTGAGCAGGGTTAGCTCTGAGAGCAGTATATTGATTAAGGATGGGATAAAGGGCTACTGGTTTTTGTTGTGAACTTTGGAGTTCAATTTACCTTTTAAACTTACATGTGAGTATAAAAACAACCAGAAAGATCTCACAGTACATATTAAACTGATAAGGTAACAGTCTCCCAAACACCTTAGTAGGTAATTCTTTTACATTTGAGGTAGTGAGCAGCAGATCTGAGCAACATAAAATAATGGTCTTTGGGGACCAGTGGGTAAGCATGCTTGGAGATAAACTTAGTGTCCTGAGTTCAATTATCCAGAGCCCACATGGTAGAGACAGGGAACAATCTCCTCTAAGTTGGGCTGACTTTCACACATGCATCCTGGATAACTCTCTCTCTCTCTCTCTCTCTCTCTCTCTCTCTCTCTCTCTCTCTCTGAGTGTGTGTGTGTATGTGTGTGTGTATGTGTGTGTGTGTCTAAGTGCTCTTTTTATCATAAATGTTTAAAATATATATATTTAAAGAAATGTTCCTTAGGGGAGTCTGCTATAATAGGAAAACAGTGTAAGCCAGGAGTTGATGCAGGGAATTAGGAAGGAATGAGTCTTCTATAGTATGCTGACCTCTCTGTCAGCATACCATAGTAAGTAAGTCCTACTGACAGTAAGCATAAGACAGGATGGTGGGCAGACAGCTTCTGGGACAGGCGGGAGCCACAGAGCCGCTGAGGCAGCACCCTTTTGGGGCCGCAGACATCCGGCACCCTCCCAGTCGGAGGACAGTGACCTGCCCTGCAGAGAGCGCCATCTTGGCTCCGGGACTCCGCCGAACTTAGTCTACAGGTTAGAGTGAGGACCACAGAGGCAGACAGCTTATGGGACAGGCGGGAGCCACAGAGCCGCTGAGGCAGCACCCTTTTGGGGCCGCAGACATCCGGCACCCTCCCAGCCGGAGGACAGAGACCTGCTCTGCAGAGAGCGCCATCTTGGCTCAGGGACTCCATCGAGCTTAGTCTCTACAGGTCAGAGTGGGGACCACGGGGGCAGACAGCTTCTGGGACAGGCAAGAGCCACAGAGCCGCTGAGGCAGCACCCTTTTGGGGCCGCAGACTTCCGGCACCCTCCCAGCCGGAAGACAGAGACCTGCCCTGCAGAGAGTGCCATCTTGGCTCCAGGACTCCGCCAAACTTAGTCTACAGGTTAGAGTGAGGACCACAGAGGCAGACAGCTTCTGGGACAGGCGGGAGCCACAGAGCCACTGAGGCAGCACCCTTTTGGGGCCGCAGACATCCGGCACCCTCCCAGTCGGAGGACAGTGACCTGCCCTGCAGGGAACGCCATCTTGGCTCCGGGACTCCGCCGAGCTTAGTCTCTACAGGTCAGAGTGGGGACCACGGGGGCAGACGGCTTCTGGGACAGGCGGGAGCCACAGAGCTGCTGAGGCAGCACCCTTTAGGGGCCGCAGACATCCGGCACCCTCCCAGTCGGAGGACAGTGACCTGCCCTGCAGGGAGCACCATCTTGGCTCCGGGACTCCGCCGAACTTAGTCTGTACAGGTCAGAGTGAGGACCACAGAGGCAGACAGCTTCTGGGACAGGCGGGAGCCACAGAACCGCTGAGGCAGCACCCTTTTGGGGCCCCAGACATCCGACACCCTCCCAGCCGGAGAACAGTGACCTGCCCTGCAGGGAGCGCCATCTTGGCTCCGGGACTCCGCCGAACTTAGTCTGTACAGGTCTGCTGACAGAGGATACTCAGAATCCCCAGAAGAACAACCTCTGAACAGAGACAACTATAACAACTCCAGAGATTACCAGATGGCGAGAGGTAAAGGTAAGAATCTTACTAACAGAAACCAAGACCACTCACCATCATCAGGACCCAGCACTCCCACTTCGCCCAGTCCAGGGCACCCCAACACACCTGAAAAACTAGACCTGGATTTAAAAGCATATCTCATGATGATGGTAGAGGACATCAAGAAGGACTTTAAAGAACTACAGGAGAACATGGCTAAAGAGTTACAAGTCCTTAAAGAAAAACAGGAAAACACAACCAAACTGGTAGAAGTCCTTAAAGAGAAACAGGAAAACACATCCAATCAGATGATGGAAATGAACAAAACCATACTAGACCTAAAAAGGGAAGTAGACACAATAAAGAAAACCCAAAATGAGGCAACACTGGAGATAGAAACCCTAGGAAAGAAATCTGGAACCATAGATGCAAGCATCAGCAACAGAATACAAGAGATGGAAGAGAGAATCTCAGGTGCAGAAGATTCCATAGAGAACATGGGCACAACAATCAAGGAAAATGGAAAATGCAAAAAGATCCTAACTCAAAACATCCAGGAAATACAGGACACAATGAGAAGACCAAACCTACGGATAATAGGAGTGGATGAGAATGAAGATTTTCAACTCAAAGGACCAGCAAACATCTTCAACAAAATTATAGAAGAAAACTTCCCAAATCTAAAGAAAGAGATGCCCATGAACATACAAGAAGCCTACAGAACTCCAAATAGGCTGGACCAGAAAAGAAATACCTCCTGACACATAATAATCAGAACAACAAATGCACTAAATAAAGATAGAATACTAAAAGCAGTAAGAGAAAAAGGCCAAGTAACATATAAAGGCAAGCCTATCAGAATTACACCAGATTTTTCACCAGAGACTATGAAAGCTAGAAGATCCTGGACAGATGTTATACAGACACTAAAAGAACACAAATTCCAGCCCAAGCTACTATACCCAGCCAAACTCTCAATTAACATAGATGGAGAAACCAAAGTATTCCACGACAAAGCCAAATTCACACATTATCTCTCCACGAATCCAGCCCTTCAAAGGATAATAACAGAAAAAAACCAATACAAGGACAGGAACCACGCCCAAGAAACAACAAGAAGGTAATCCCTCAACAAACCTAAAAGAAGACAGCCACAAGAACAGAATGCCAACTTTAACAACAAAAATAACAGGAAACAACAATTACTTTTCCTTAATATCTCTTAATATCAATGGACTCAACTCCCCGATAAAAAGACATAGACTAACAAACTGGCTACACAAACAAGACCCAACATTTTGCTGCTTACAAGAAACTCATCTCAGAGAAAAAGATAGACACTACCTCAGAATGAAAGGCTGGAAAACAATTTTCCAAGCAAATGGTCTGAAGAAACAAGCTGGAGTAGCCATTCTAATATCAGATAAGATTGACTTCCAACCCAAAGTCATCAAAAAAGACAGGGAGGGGCACTTCATACTCATCAAAGGTAAAATCCTCCAAGAGGAACTATCAATCCTGAATATCTATGCTCCAAATACAAAGGCAGCCACATTCATTAAAGAAACTTTAGTAAATCTCAAAGCACACATTGCACCTCATACAATAATAGTGGGAGACTTCAACACACCACTTTCACCAATGGACAGATCATGGAAACAGAAACTAAACAGGGACACAGTGAAACTAACAGAAGTTATGGATCAAATGGATCTGGCAGATATCTACAGAACATTTTACCCTAAAACAAAAGGATACACCTTCTTCTCAGCACCTCATGGTACCTTCTCCAAAATTGACCACGTAATTGGGCACAAAACAGGACTCAACAGATACAAAAACATTGAAATTGTCCCATGCATCCTATCAGATCACCATGGACTAAGGCTGATCTTCAATAACAAAATAAATAATAGAAAGCCAACCTTCACGTGGAAACTGAACAACACTCTTCTCAATGATACCTTGGTCAAGGAAGGAATAAAGAAAGAAATTAAGGACTTTTTAGAGTTCAATGAAAATGAAGCCACAACATACCCAAACTTATGGGACGCAATGAAAGCATTTCTAAGAGGAAAACTCATAGCTCTGAGTGCCTCCAAAAGGAAACTAGAAAGAGCACACATTAGCAGCTTGACAACACACCTAAAAGCACTAGAACAAAAGGAAGCAAATTCACCCAAGAGGAGTAGACGGCAGGAAATAATCAAACTCAGGGGTGAAATCAACCAAGTGGAAACAAGAGAAACCATTCAAAGAATCAACCAATCAAGGAGCTGGTTCTTTGAGAAAATCAACAAGATAGATAAACCCTTAGCCAGACTCACTAGAGGGCACAGGGAAAGCATCCTAATTAACAAAATCAGAAATGAAAAAGGAGACATAACAACAGATCCTGAAGACATCCAAAACACCATCAGATCCTTCTACCAAAGGCTATACTCAACAAAACTGGAGAACCTGGATGAAATGGAGAAGTTCCTAGACAGATACCAGGTACCAAAGTTGAATCAAGATCAGGTTAATGATCTAAACAGCCCTATATCCCCCAAAGAAATAGAAGCAGTCATTAATAGTCTCCCAACTAAAAAAAGCCCAGGACCAGATGGGTTTAGTGCAGAGTTCTATCAGACCTTCAAAGAAGATCTAATCCCAGTTCTTCACAAACTATTCCACAAAATAGAAACAGAAGGTACTCTACCCAACTCATTCTATGAAGCCACAATTACTCTGATACCTAAACCACAAAAAGACCCAACAAAGATAGAAAACTTCAGACCAATATCCCTTATGAATATTGATGCAAAAATCCTCAATAAAATTCTTGCAATCCAAGAACACATCAAAACAATCATCCATCCTGACCAAGTAGGTTTCATCCCAGGGATGCAGGGATGGTTCAATATACGGAAATCCATCAACGTAATCCAGTATATAAACAAACTCAAAGACAAAAACCACATGGTCATCTCGTTAGATGCGGAAAAAGCATTTGACAAGATCCAACACCCATTCATGATAAAAGTCTTGGAAAGATCAGGAATTCAAGGCCCATACCTAAACATGATAAAAGCAATCTACAGCAAACCAGTAGCCAACATCAAAGTAAATGGTCAGAAGCTTGAAGCAATCCCTCTAAAATCAGGGACTAGACAAGGCTGTCCACTTTCTCCATACCTATTCAACATTGTACTTGAAGTCCTAGCCAGAGCAATTCGACAACAAAAGGATATCAAAGGGATACAAATTGGAAAAGATGAAGTCAAAATATCACTTTTTGCAGATGATATGATAGTATATATAAGTGACCCTAAAAATTCCACCAGAGAACTCCTAAGCCTGATAAACAGCTTCGGTGAAGTAGCTGGATATAAAATTAACTCAAACAAATCAATGGCCTTTCTCTACACAAAGAATAAACAGGCTGAGAAAGAAATTAGGGAAACAACACCCTTCTCAATAGTCACAAATAATATAAAATATCTTGGCGTGACTCTAACTAAGGAAGTGAAAGATCTGTATAATAAAAACTTCAAGTCTCTGAAGAAAGAAATTATAGAAGATCTCAGAAGATGGAAAGATCTCCCATGCTCATGGATTGGCAGGATCAACATTGTAAAAATGGCTATCTTGCCAAAAGCAATCTACAGATTCAATGCAATCCCCATCAAAATTCCAAATGAATTCTTCAACGAATTAGAAAGTGCAATCTGCAAATTCATCTGGAATAACAAAAAACCTAGGATAGCAAAAACTCTTCTCAAGGATAAAAGAACCTCTGGTGGAATCACCATGCCGGACCTAAAGCTCTACTACAGAGCAATTGTGATAAAAACTGCATGGTACTGGTATAGTGACAGACAAATAGACCAATGGAATAGAATTGAAGACCCAGAAATGAACCCACACACCTACGGTCACTTGATCTTCGACAAGGGAGCTAAAAACATCCAGTGGAAGAAAGACAGCATTTTCAACAAATGGTGCTGGCACAACTGGTTGTTAACATGTAGAAGAATGCGAATCGATCCATTCCTATCTCCTTGTACTAAGGTCAAGTCTAAGTGGATCAAGGAACTTCACATAAAACCAGAGACACTGAAACTTATAGAGGAGAAAGTGGGGAAAAGCCTTGAAGATATGGGCACAGGGGAAAAATTCCTGAATAGAACAGTACTGGCTTGTGCTGTAAGATCGAGAATTGACAAGTGGGACCTCATGAAACTACAAAGCTTCTGCAAGGCTAAAGACACCATCAATAAGACAAAAAAACCACCAACAGATTGGGAAAGGATCTTCACCTATCCTAAATCAGATAAGGGACTAATATCCAATATATATAAAGAACTCAAGAAGGTGGACTCCAGAAAGTCAAATAACCCCATTAAAAAATGGGGCTCAGAACTGAACAAAGAATTCTCGCCTGAGGAATACCGAATGGCAGAGAAACACCTGAAAAAATGTTCAACATCCTTAATCATCAGGGAAATGCAAATCAAAACAACCCTGAGATTCCACCTCACACCAGTCAGAATGGCTAAGATCAAAAATTCAGGTGACAGCAGTTGCTGGCGAGGATGTGGAGAAAGAGGAACACTCCTCCATTGTTGCTGGGATTGCAAGCTTGTACAACCACTCTGGAAATCAGTCTGGCGGTTCCTCAGAAAATTGGACATAGTACTACCGGAGGATCCAGCAATACCTCTCCTGGGCATATATCCAGAAGATGTCCCAACCGGTAAAAAGGACACATGTTCCACTATGTTCATAGCAGCCCTATTTATAATAGCCAGAAGCTGGAAAGAACCCAGATGTCCCTCAACAGAGGAATGGATACAGAAATTATGGTACATTTACACAATGGAGTACTACTCAGCTATTAAAAAGAATGAATTTATGAAATTCCTAGCCAAATGGATGGACCTGGAGGGCATCATCTTGAGTGAAGTAACACAATCACAAAAGAACTCACACAATATGTATTCACTGATAAGTGGATATTAGCCCAAAACTTAGGATACCCAAGATTTAAGATACAGCTAAACGCATGAAACTCAAGAAGAATGAAGACCAAAGTGTGGACACTGTGCACCTTCTCAGAATTGGGAACAAAACACCCAGGGAAGGAGTTACAGAGACAAAGTTCGTAGCGGTGATGAAAGGATGGACCATTTAGAGACTGCCGTATCCAGGGATCCATCCCATAATCAACTTCTAAACGCTGACACCATTGCATACACTAGCAAGATTTTGCTGAAAGGACCCAAATATAGCTGTCTCTTGTGAGACGATGCTGGGGCCTAGCAAACACAGGAGTGGATGTTCACAGTCAGCTATTGGATGTATCACAGGGCTCCCAATGGAGAAGCTAGAGTAAGTACCCAAGGAGCTAAAGGGATCTGCAACCCTATTGTTGGAACAACATGATGTACTAACTAGAACCCCGGAGCTCTTGTCTCTAGCTGCATATGTATCGAAAGATGGCCTAGTCAGCCATCAATGGAAAGAGAGGCCCATTGGACTTGCAAACTTTATATGCCCCAATATAGGGGAATGCCAGGGCCAAAAGAATGGGAATGGGTGGGTAGGGAAGTGGGGGGCGCTATGGGGGACTTTTGGGATAGTATTGGAAATGTAATTGAGGAAAATATGTAATAAAAATATATAAAAAAAAAAAGACAGGATGGTGTGTTTACTGTAGTGAAAACCTCATTTTGTGAACATGGTGAGAGAAGGGATAGAGGTGGGGACTGCCTGCTATGAAGAACCATGCAAATGAAAAGGAAGACTGAAGACAGTGTACTTTAAAATGACTCACTGGAAAGAGAAGAAAATGTTGAGCAGGAAATGGAAGGGCATTTGAGGGCAAGTGACATAATTTTGCTTGTTTGCTTGTATATTTTTAATTTAGGAAAGACTTTAGTGTGTTTCTATGGTGAAAGCAAGAGAGAACACAGAATAGAAGACTCTAGAGAGAAGATAACAGAAGGTGGTATTTGCAGAGACAGAAGGATGTAAAATAGTAGACTTAGGAAGCGTGGCTGGTCTGAGTGCATTAATCGGAGATGATTCTGGCCACTTACCCTTAGTTCTCAGCATCATTCCTCAGGCCCGGCTCCCTTACTCATCCTTTCAATTTTCACTTCCAGTTAGCCACCACCAGCCAAAGCTTATAAAGACAAATAACCATTTCAGAACTAGTAAACTCATTAAGTTTTAAGTTGGTCACTCTTCGGAGTAGCATGATGAAAGGTATGTGCTCTGATCCACCCCCATCTAGGACATGGATTATCTACATAGCCCTGGTATCCACACAGGGTATGTCACCCTCATGGACCTGTCATAAAGTCATCTGCCAGTGTTGCAAAGCTGTGTCTCAGTACCTCATGTTTCATTTCTGGGTGGTATAGCACGAAAGCAGGGAAGACAGCTCCTTGGACATGACAAGAAAAGACGCAGAGTGTTTCCTGGAGGGAAATGTGAAGTGTTTCAGCCTAATAAAGAGGAAACAGAGTCATAGGCTGAAATTGGTTTTAAAAAATATCGAAAATTATGTATTAATTGCTTATTATGTCTAATTTTTAGTTTAAACTTTGTCACAGATAAATATATAAGAGAGTGGGAGTGTCTGTTCAGTGTATCCATTGGGTTCTGGAACAAATCCCATGAAAATAAGAGGGGGCTACAATTTTTACAACTGTCATGAAATTAAGAGGTTTATATTGACCAGGCTGCTTTTAAAACAAACACTTGCCATCCTATCATAAACATGGTGGATCAACTTATACTGACATCTTGACAAAATGGATGCATTTGTTCTGAGATGTAGTTTAAAATTTTAAATTTTGTCAGCAAAATATATTGAGGTATAAACATTGGGGATCAATTATTAGTCTAAGTAGGAAATAAAATTAAGAAATTTTACCTAGAGTTCTGAGAAAATAAAATGGCCCACAAGAAATATCCAAAGAGATAGTTCATGAAAATCTTCCAAAATGGTCACATTATTAATAATCCCAAGAAGATAAAAACTCTGCACTTGAACTACAGTGGTGTTCAGGAGGACGTGAAGAACTTCTGAAAGGCTCTTCATGAGAT
The DNA here is from genome assembly GCF_978045245.1 of Mus caroli. NCBI lineage: Eukaryota > Metazoa > Chordata > Mammalia > Rodentia > Muridae > Mus > Mus caroli. The sequence goes on from NW_028227273.1 coordinate 42,584,734, forward strand.
GAAATGGCATCATTCAGAGACTTCTAAGAGAAGCTGATGCTGGAAGTCAGAGGAATTTTACTTCCATCAGCTGAGAGAATGTAGAATGATTTATCATTCAAAAATATCTTTTTAAAGTTAATGTAGAAAACCAGGCATGATGGTGCTTCAGACCAACACTCCCAACACATGAGAAGCTGAAATGGGAGTATTGCAAGTTCAAAGGCCAGCTTTGCTACAGAGAGAGAGAGAGAGAGAGAGAGAGAGAGAGAGAGAGTTTGGGTGTGTGTGTCTATGCACATGCATGTAATTTTCCATCATATACACATTTCCAAAGAAAGAAAACCATGCCAAAGGGAAAGAAGCAAAAAGCAGTAAAGATCACGTGAGATGGCACTGCTGTGGAAGTCTAATAAAACACTAACTTATAAGAAATTAGGGCAAGGCAGCATACAGCACACACCTCAGTAATACAGTGGTCTCAGAGCTGTACACTAGTCTGGAGGGTAAGAACAGTAGCTTTCGAGTCTTAACGGCTAATTGTGTCTCTTGTTATTTTATCATGCTTTCTATACAACTACTACTAACACTACACAAGGAGCATCATGCCTAGAATCACAGCACTCATGATGCAGAGACAAGAGGACCTTCATAGGATTGAGGCCATCCTAGGCTACAAGATGAACTTGTCTTAGAAATAAGAAAATAAACAAACAAACAAATAAGAAGTTAAAAAATAAATTAAATAAATATGCCAAAAAGCATAAGAAGTATAAATTGACTCTGTGCTATATTCTTAGGGAGTGAACTGTTTCAACTTCTATGGGGAGTCTGAGTAGTGGTCAGGAAAATTAATTTTATAATAGAATGAACCAGATCAATCCCAGTAGTCCTTTGTAAATATTATTAAAACATTTAGAAAATTTATTCAATTTTATTAATAAAAATCTCAACTAATTACTATCTGAAATATGACAACTTTAACTACACAAATTACAAATAGTAAGAAGACAAAATAAGGCAGGAAGCTGAAGAAGAGGAGAAGGAGGAAGAAGAAGAAACTAAATTTAAAGTTTAGAAGAAACTAAATCTGAACATGAATGATAACATTTTTCAATAATTCTAGTATGCCAGAGTCTGAGGCAAGAGGCCCTAGGTTCAAGAACAGCCGGTGTCATAGTTTCTGTTTGTGTTCCTCTGATAAAATACTCTAATTAAAACAATTTTAAGGAAGATGGTATGACTTTGGATCATAGTTACAGGTTATAGTTTGTCATGGCAGGGAAATCAGAACAATGAAAACTTGAGGAAGCAAGTCACATCATCTCCAAAGTCAAGAAGCAGAGAACATCACCACACACACACACACACACACACACACACGAGCAAGCACTCATATACACACATACACGCAGAGTCATATCTGTGCATGCACACACATATAAGCACACTATGCATGAATGCACATGTGCTTGCACTCAGCTTACTCCCTCTTCTCCTGTAACCCAGGTCCTGCACACAATTAAAATGGGTCTTTCCATGTCAATTAAATGAGATCAAGATTGTACCCCACAGGCACATCAGAAGTCCATCTCCCAGGTGATTCTAGATTCTACAAAATTCACAATAAGCAGTAATTACACACTGTGTTCTATAAAGCCTGTCTCTAAAAACTAGGGGCTGCTTGTGTAGATCAGTGATAAAATACTTACCTAGTTTGGTGGTTTGAATATGCTTGGCCCATGGGAAGAAGAAGCACTGTTAGGAGATATGGCCTTGTTGGAGAAAGTTTGTCACTGTGAGAGGCCAGGAAAGGCCATTGGCGAGGATGCAACTTCAGTTGTAGTTGACAGCCCAGGACACTGAGGGGGATATGCAAAGAAAGTTAAGCTTGTCACCATAAAGGAAACCTATGAGAGGCTATTGGTAAAGCAGAGAGGCTAGTAGCAGTGGAGACCCCAGGGTATTGGAGGTGCAGTACCATGGGATGATCACCAAGAGCAGCAGCAACAGTGGAATCAACCAGTGCCTAGAGTGCTACAGAGAGCAGTGCTGGAGAAGTGACCCAAGACCTTTGGAGGAGCCCAGAAGATTATGTGTGGAACCCAAATATTGGAAAAAGAATCTGTAAAGATGAAGTTTCCTTGAAGACCACAAGATGTTAGAGCCTGCTTCAGAAAGCTGCTAACAGGGAATGGGACCAGCCCAAGAGAAAGAATTGTGTTACTATTAACAAAGCGGAAAAGAGTTGGACATCAGACATGGACATGCAGAGCTTGAAATTTGCTCAGCTGTTTGTTTGTTTGTTTGTGTTTTGGTTTTGTTTGTTTTGTTGGTTTCTTTTGTTTTGTTTTGTTCTTTTCCTTTGGTCCAATATTTTCTCACACTGACATTTTGGAATAGTAATGTATATCCTATGATGTTGGAAGTATGTGATCTACTTTTTAATTTTGATTATATAGGAGATTACAGTTAAGAGATTGCATGAATCTCAGAAGAGACTTTGAACTTTTGAACATTGTTGAGACTGTGGTAGACTCTGGGGACTTTTGAAGGTGGATGAAATGTGCTTTGCTAGGTATCTCTGCATACACTCATGTGTTTGAATAAGTCTATGGAGGCCAGAGAATAGAATGTGGTGGTTTGAATATGTTTGGCCCGTGGGAAGTGGCAGTATTAGGAGGTGTGGCCTTGTTGGAGGCAGTTCAGCATTATGGAGTGAGCTTCGAGGTAATATGTTCACGCTTCACCCAGTGAAGAAAAGATCCTTTTACCAATGGCCTGAAGAAGCTAGTCTTCTGGATGCTTTTGGATCTGGATCTAGAACTCTCAGCTTCTCCAGCACCATGTTTATCTGCATACTGCCATGCTTCCCACCATGATGATAATGGACAGAACCTCTGAAAGTATAAGCCAGCCCCAAGTAAAGGTTTGCCTTTATAAGAGTTGCCTTGGTTATGGTGTCTCTCTTCATAGCAGTGGAAACCCTAACTAAGACCAGTAGCATGTCCAGAGGCCTGAGTTGATTCCCAGTTTCACAAAGGTGATATAAAACATTTATTAGAACTGAATAGTCCCATAATTAGAGAAATTAACTTGTAGTTTATAATATGCTCATAAAGTTACTTCAGTGGCAGTTTGTTTTCTATTGTGGTATAATTTACATAGAATAAAATTCTACTTTTATAAGTAAATTCAATGGAGTAAGCATCACTGTAATGTGGCCACATCAAGATGGAGTGTGTAAAATAGTTTGCTGAACCTGGGGCCCCCTGTGAGCTATTCTTGTTGATTTTTTCCTTCCCATTCTGCTCTTGTAAGCTCCCAGAAATTTACCAACCTATATTTTCCTATGTTCAGACTGTCTTAGAATATAAAGATACGATCTGAATTTTGGATTGTGAGCCTAGTCTTTACTGGCAAAGCCATCTCTCCATCCTGAGCTTTTAATATTCAGCATAAAGGTTCGGAGAGACTAAATTCCACTATGGATTTCCGTGGTCTATTTCTATCCAATTGTGAGTATCCCCAAATTTTTAATTCCCAACATGACACAACCTTGAGTCACAAGAATGGAGACAGAGCTGGGGCATTGCTCAGATGTGATTGGCCTATTCACATGTCTGTGAGAGATTGTCTTTGTTATTAATTGATGTAGGAGGACCCATTCTGATGTGGGCTGCTCTGTTTCTAATGCATGTGTCCTTGGGCTGTACAAAAAAAAAAGCTAGCTAAGCATGAGTTAATAGGCCAGTAAGCACCATTCTTCTATGGTTTCTACTTCAAACTGCATGAGTTTCTGTCTTGAATTCCCTCAGGGATGGACTATGACCCAGAAGTTTAAGCCAAACAAATCTTTTCCTTCCATCAAGTGCTTTTGCTCAGAGTATTTTATCATAGCAACAAAAATACTAAGAGACTGGATATTATAATGTACGGAACCACAAGGTATTTATCAACATACAAGAGGAAAAATCTTGAGCTGCAAAAAAAAATAAATAAATAAACAGGAGGACTCTTGTCCATGAGACCCAACAAATCCATGAAACAAAGCAGAGTATGTAGCATATACAGTAGCTAAATACAACTTGATATTCTGTGTTTACTTGTTTGGAGCACTTTGCAATTTCTGGGGTCGTAACACACACTAAATTCCAAGCAGTCTATAGGCTTTATAGATCATCAGCAATGTAATAGGCTGCAGAAATCATGTTTTGCGTATTCAATAGTCAGATTAAGATGTCCAAATGATTTTCTATTTCTAGAATGATCATTGTCTCCTAGCACAGCCTGGTGCTCTAGAATATGACTCAGGCAAATGCACCACAAAGACAACTGACTCTGCAGCTTTTCAGAGTCCCCATGTGTGGACTTAGTCATTTACACACATGTATGCTGCCTTCGGTATCTAAATGCATTTGTTTATTCAATGAATATCAACTAAATTCCTCCCATGAATATAGGCACGAATAAAGCAGGTGAAAATCTCCCTCCTCACATACCTTGTTTTCTTAATTAGATAAAATTAAAGAAAAATAGGATTCCTGCGACTGACAAATTCTATGAATGGAAGTCAATTCCGGGTACTGGTGTTGAGGATCCTCAAGCTATGAAAGTGTTTTCAGGAAAAATTTCACAGACAAAATCAAATCTGTGAAAAAGATATGTCGGAGCTACAAACATGAGAAAGCAAACAAATGTCAAAGAAGATGTCAGAGAATCTAGATTCCTGTCAGCTGGGGTGAAAAGACGCACCACAGAATTTCCCCTATGGTTGCACCTCTGAAGCTTTGAAGCTGCAGTCTCTACTCACCACCCTCCTACACGAGTGGCAGCTCAAAGTCAGCAGGAGATCTTGGGACTAGGTATGTGTGCTGCCGAGGGCTGTGAACCAACCACAAGCTATATAAGATGAAGGGATGCTGGAAATGCTTTGTGTCCCTCCTCCAGCCCCGGACAGTAAACAGCCATTAGAAATACATAAAAGAGCCACAAGTCACTCAAAGGCAAAGGCTGAGGCTGGGGTTTCGTATCTATGCGTGGAAACACACATGTGCTAGAACTCATCTGCATCTTTGTCTTCATTGACATTTTCCCCAGAAGCAGGATTCGAAAGACGGGTCCGTGTACTTCAGAGTGAGGTGATTCTAGAAATTTCTAGAAGAGGGAGGGAATAAAGAGATAAAAGACAGATAGTCAGTAGAAAGTTATGGGACAAGACTTCTCAGGGTCAGTAGAAGCTTGATTCTACTGGAGGATGCTGAAAATCTATGTGGGATATAACCTCAAAGTTACCTCACCCAGGGAAAAGAACCTAAGATTCTGTTCTCCCAACTCCTATGAGTCAGTGATTGACCCAATGGATAATTGAGTTTTGACTCAATCCTTAAGCATGCTGAGCATAAATTGAATTCCAAAGCCCTTCTGATAGCTTTGAGCCACCATACCAGAGCTTCTTATAGTCTTCTTAAAGAACAGCAATGCTCTAAACAACTAAGCTATCGCTCAAGGCCCTGTTTGTTACATTTTAGTCTTGCAATAGCAATTTGTTACAAATAAATGTAATTCTTATGCTTTACAAGTCAGTTATAATCTTTTAGGTACAATATGGAAGATATTAAAACTACTCAGCCTTATAACAATTTTAACTATTAATTTACTTCACTATGTTTGCACTTTTAAGACATATGGCAAAACTGACTCCCAACAGTATTGTACCCTTTACAACAAAATTATCATATCTGAAACCAAACATGGTAGTGCACACGTATAACTCCAGCCCTTGAGAGGTAGAGACAGGAAGATCAGAAATTCAGGGTTAGTTTTAACGGTACAGTAAGTTCAAGGCTACCCTGCATTATGTGAAACCTTGTCTCAAAAGAAAAATTAAGATTTGATCTATATAAAATGGAGTACTGGTGAATCTGGAAATGTTTGGGGCATGTACTTTGCCAGCACATGCAGCTATAAAAGATTGGTATTTGGCAAGATGTTCTACCTGCTCTGAGACTTAACAATTCAAAGTTGATCAGAACTCACATTCTGTGTCCTTTCAGTACACTCTCCAGTCCCCTGTCCTCTCTTCTGTTCCAGGAGGCTAATTTGTACCCAGTGGAGTACTTTGTCCTTTTATTACAAATTAATTTTACCAAGAAGTAGCCCTGCTGAAGGACTGGGGCTAAAAGAGGAAGCTGTGATCCTTTGACTTTCAGGACAGTACACATGTTTTTGCATTACTTTTTTAAGGTCATAGTTTCTGGAACAGAGCTCTTAGCTATGGGTCATCTTATTGTGTTCCACTAATGTTGTTGATCCCTCGAGCTCCAAGGATGACACAATCTTGCTGCGGGTCCCTTGAGTGTTACTACCTCTTCCCAGGTTTTCTTATCCCCAGTCATATGTCAGCAGAGCTCTTCCATGAAGTGCTTCTTAGGCACCATGCTCATATAAGCTGTTTCCCAAATACAAACTGCCTGAAACTCTGCTGCCTCTGTCACCCAGAGGTTAAGCTTGCAGCCTCTTGCTCAGTCTTCAAAAGTGTAATGTGTGCACTACAAACATCCATTAGGCAGTGCTCTCGTGTGTGCACTACTATGGGAGCACTGCTATCATCTACTATGCAATGGTCCCACACAGACAAGACAGGACAAGCAATCGAATACTCATGTTGTTAATGAATGTATGTGATTTCTAGAATTTCTGACTTAAGTCGTGGTTAGCTATAGGGTTTTATGTTATTAGATATTTTCTTTATTTGCATTTCAAATGTTATCTCCTTTCCTGGTTTCCCCTTGCAAAACCCCCTATCTCCTTACTCTCCACCCCCGACCCCATGCTTATCAACCCACCTATTCCCACTTCCTGGCCATGACATTTCCCTACACTAGGGCATACAGCCTTCACATGACCAAGTGCTTCTCTTCCCATTGATGACTAGCAAGGCCATCCTCTGCTACATATGACGCTGGAGCCATGGTTACCTCCATGTGTACTCTTTGATTGGTGGTTTAGTCCCTGGAAGCTCTGGGAGTACTGATTGGTTCATATTGTTGTTCCTCCTGTGGAGCTGCAAACCCCTTCATTTTCTTGGGTCCTTTCTCTAGCTCCTCCATTGGGAACCCTGTGCTCAGCCCAATGGTTGTCTGAGAGGATCCACCTGTGTATTTGTCAGGCACTGGCAGAGCCTCTCAGGAGACAGCTGTATCAGGCTTGTGTCAGCATGCACTTGTTGGCTTCCACAATAGTGTTGGTTTGGTGACTGTACATGGGATGGATCACCAGGCAGGGCAGTCTCTGGATGACATTTCCCTCTCTCTCTGTTTCACACTTCATCTTTGTAACTCCTCCCATGGGTATGTTGTTCCCCCTTCTAAGAAGGACCAAAGTATCCACACTTTGATCATCCTTCTTCTTGAGTTTCATGTGGTTTGTGAATCGTATCCTGGGTGTTCCGAGCTTCTGGGCTAATATCCACTTATCAGTGACTGCATACCATGTGTGTTCTTTTGTGAATATGTTACCTCACTCAGGATGATATTTTCTAGTTCCATCCATTTGCTTAAGAATTTCATAAATTCATTGTTTGTGATAGCTAAGTAGTACTCCATTGTGTAAATGCACCAATTTTCTGTATCCATTCCATTTTCTAGAGACATCTGGGTTCTTTCCAGCTTCTGGCTATTATAAATAAGGCTGCAATGAAGATAGTGGAGCATGTGTCCTTATTACATGTTGGATCATCTTCTGGGTATATGCCCAGGAATGGTATTGCTGGGTCCTCAGGTAGTGCTACATCCAATTTTCTGAGGAACTGACAAACTGACTTCCAGAGTAGTTGTACCAGCTTGCAGTCCCACTTGCAATGGAGGAGTGTTCCTTTCTCCACATCCTCGCCAGCATATACTGTCACCTGAGTTTTTGTTCTTAGCCATTCTGACTGGTGTGAAGTGGAATCTCAGGGTTGTTTTGATTTGCATTTTCCTGATGACTAAAGATGTTAAACATTTCTTTAGGTGCTTCTCAGCCATTTGGTATTCCTCAGTTGAGAATTCTTTGTTTAGCTCTGTACCCCATTTTTAATAGGATTATTTGACTCTCTGGAGTATAACTTCTTGAGTTTTTTGCATATATTGAATATTAGCCCTGTATTGGATATAAGGTTTGTAACGATCTTTTCCCAATCTGTTGGTTGCCATTTTGTCCTATTGACAGTGTCATTTGCCTTACAGAAGCTTTGCAATTTTATGAGGTTCCATTTGTCAATTATTGATCCTAGAGCATAAGTTTTGGGTGTTCTGTTCAGGAAAATTTCCCCTGTGCCCATGTCCTCAAGACTCTTCCCCAACTTTATTTTCTATTAGTTTCAGTGTTTCTGGTTTTATCTGGAGGTCCTTGATCCACTTGGACTTGAGCTTTGTATAAGGAGATAAGAATGGATCCATTTGCATTCTTCTCCATGCTAACCAACAGTTGATTCAGCACCACTTGTTGAAAATGTCCTTTTTCCACTGGATGGTTTTAGCTACTTTGTCAAAGATCAAGTGACCATAGGTGTGTGGTTTCATTTCTGGGTCTTCAATTCTATTCCATTGATCTACCTGCCTGTCATTGTACCAATACCATGCTGTTTTTATCACTATTGCTCTGTACACAGCTTGAAGTCAGGGATGGTGATTCCCCTAGAAATTTTTTTACTGTTAAGAATAGTTTTTGCTATCTCAGTTTTTTTTTCTTATGCCAAGTGAATTTGAAAATTGCTCTTTCTAACTCTGTGAAGAATTGATTTGGAATTTTGATGGGGACTGCATTTAATCTGTAGATTGCTTTCAGCAAGATGGCCATTTTTACTATATTAATCCTGCCAATCCATGAACATGAGATCTTCTTCTATTTCTTTCTTCAGAGACTTGAAGTTCTTGTCATACAGATCTTTCACTTCCTTAGTTAGAGTCACACCAAGGTATTTTATATTATTTCTGAGTATTGTGAAAGATGTTATTTCCCTAATTTCTTTCTCAGCCTGTTTATCCTTTGAGTAGAGGAAGGCCACTAATTTGTTTGAGTTAATGTTATATCCAGCTACTTTGCTAAAGTTGTTTATCTGGTTGAGGAGTTCTCTGGTGGAATTTTTGGGGTCATTTAAGTATACTATCATATCATCTGAAAATAGTGATATTTTGACTTCTTCCTTTCCAATTTGTATCCCTTTGACCTCCTTTTCTTGTCTATCTGCTCTGCCTAGGACTTTGAGTACTATGTATAATAGGTAGGAAGATAGTGAGCAGCCTTTATAGTCCCTGATTTTAGTGGGATTGCTCCAAGTTTCTCTCTATTTAGTTTGATTTTGGCTACTGGTTTGCTGTATATTGCTTTTTCTATGTTTAGGTATAGGCCTTGAATTCCTGATCTTTCCAAGACTTTTATCATGAAGGGGTGTTGGATTTTGTCAAATGCTTTCTCAGCATCTAACAAGATGATCATGTGGTTTTTGTCTTTGAGTTTGTTTATATAGTAGATTACGTTGATGAATTTCCATATATTGAACCATCCTTGCCTCCCTGGAATGAAGCCTACTTGATCATGATGAATAATCATTTTGATGTATTCTTGGATTCAGCTTGCAAGAATTTTATTGAGTATTTTTGCATTAATAGGAAATTGGTCTGAAGTTCTCTTTCTTTGTTTGCTCTTTGTGTGGTTTAGGTATCAGAGTAATTGTGGCTTCATAGAACCAGGTGTGGGATAGTTTAAGGAGTATTGGTATTAGATCTTCTCTGAAGATGTGATAGAACTCTGCACTAAATTCACCTGGTCTTGGGCCTTTTTGGTTGGGAAACTATTAATGACAGTTTCTTTCTTTATTTAGTTAGTTATTTTATTTTTATTAGATATTTTATTTATATACATTTCAAATGCTATCCCGAAAGTTCCCTATACTCTCCCCACCCACTCCTGCTTCTTGGCCCTGGCATTCCCCTGTACTGGGGCATATAAAGTTTGCAATACCAAGGGGCCTCTCTTCCCAGTGATGGCCGACTAGGCCATCTTCTGATACATATGCAGCTAGAGATACAAGCTCTGGGGGTACTGGTTAGTTCATATTGTTGTTCAACCTATAGGGTTGCAGACCCCTTCAGCTCCTTGAGTGCTTTCTCTAGCTTCTCCATTGGGGGCCCTGTGTTCCATCATTCCTCCTTAGAATAGAGAACAAAATACCCATGAAAGGAGTTACAGAGACAAAGTTGGGAGCTAAGACAAAAGGATGGACTATCCAGAGAATACCCCACCCGGCGATCTATCCCATAATCAGCCACCAAACCCAGACACTATTGCATATGCCAGAAAGATTTTGCTGAAGGGATGCTGTTATAGCTGTCTTGTATGAGGCTATGCCAGTGCCTGGCAAATACAGAAGTGGATTAGTGACCGTTTCTATTTATTTAGGGAATAAGGGACTGTTTAGATAGTATATCTAATTCTGGTTTAACTTTAGTACCTGGTACCTGTCTAGAAAATTGTTCATTTCATCCGGATTTTACAGTTGTGTTGAGTATAGGCTTTTGTGGTAGGATCTGATGATTTTTTGGATTTCCTCGGTTTCTGTTGTTATCTCTCTTTTCATTTCTGATTTTGTTAATTTGGGTACTGTCTCTGTGCTCTCTGATTAGTCTGGCTAAGGGTTCATCTATCTTGTTGATTTTCTCAAAGAACCAGCTCCCAGTTTGGTTGATTCTTTGGTTCTTTTTGTTCCCCCTTGGTTGATTTCAGCCCTGAGTTTGATTACTTCTTGTCTTCTACTCCTCTTGGGTGTATCTGCTTCTTTTTGTTCTAAAGATTTCAGATGTGCTATTAAACAGCTAGTATATGCTCTCTGCAGTTTCCTTTTGATGGCACTGAGAGCTCTGTGTTTTCCTCTTAGCACTGCTTTGATTGTGTCTCCTAAGTTTGGGTATGTTGTATCCTCATTTTCATTAAATTCTAAAATGTAAAATTAAAAGTCTTTAATTTCTTTCTTTATTTCTTCCTTGACCAAGTTGTCATTGAGTAGAGCATTGTTCGGCTTCAATGTGTATGTGGGATTTTTGTTGTTTTGTTGTTGTTGTTGTTGTTGCTATTGAAGACCAGCTTTAATCTTTAGTTATCTGATAGGAGGCATGGGATTATTTCAATCTTCTTATATCTGCTGAGGTCTGATTTGTGACTGATTATATGATCATCTTTGGAGAAGGTACCATGAGGTGCTGAGCAGAAGGTATATTCTTTTGATTTAGGATGAAATGTTCTATAGATACCTTTTAAATCCATTTGGTCTAAAACTTCTGTTAGTTTCACTGTGTCTCTCTTTAGTTTGTGTTTCCCTGATCTGTCCATTGATAAGAGTGGGGTGTTGAAGTCCCCCACAATTATTGTGTGAAGTTCAATGTGTGCTTTTAGCTTTAGTAAAGTTTCTTTTATGAATATGAGTGCCCTTGCATTTAGAGCACAGATGTTCAGAATTGAGAGTTCTTGGTAGATTTTTCCTTTGATGAGTATAAAGTGTCCTTCCTTATCTTTTTTTTATGACTTTTGGTTGAAAGTCAATTTTATCCAATATTGGAATGGCTCCTCCAGCTTGTTTCTTGGGGCAATTTGCTTGGAAAATTGTTTTCCAGCCCTTTAATCTGAGGTAGTGTTTGTCTTTGACACTGATGTGCATTTCCTGAATGAAGCAAAATGCTGGGTCCTGTTTATGTATTCAGTTTGTTAGACTATGTCTTTTTATTTGGGGCTTGAGTCCACTGATGTTAAGAGATATTAAGGAATAGTCATTGTTGCTTCCTGTTATTATTGATGTTATTTTTATGTTTACATGGCTAACTTCTTTTGGGTTTGTTGAAAGATTACGCTCTTACTTTTTCTACGGTGTAGTTTCCCTCCTTGTGTTGGTGTTTTCCACCTATTATCCTTTGTAGGACTCAAGTTATGGAAAAATATTGTGTAAATTTTGTTTTGTCATGGAATATTTTGGTTTCTCCATCTGTGGTAATTGAGAGTTTTGCTGGGTATAGTAGCCTGAGTTGGCATTTGTGTTCTCTTAGGGTCTGTATGAAATCTGCCCAGCATCTTCTAGCTTTCATAATCTGTCTTTATATGTTACTTGACCTTTTTCTCTTACTGCTTTTAATATTCTTTCTTTGTTTAGTATATTTGTTGTTTTGATTATTATGTGATGGGTGGAATTTCTTTTCTGGTCCTATATATTTGGAATTCTTTGGGCTTCTTGTATGTTTATGGGCATCTCTTTCTTTAAGTTAGGAAAGTTTTTCTTCTATAATTTTATTGAAGATATTTACTGGCCCTTTAAGTTGTAAATCTTCACTCTCTTCTATACATATTATCCTTAGGTTTCTTCTCACTGTGTTCTGGATTTCCTGGATATTTTGGGTTAGGAATTTTTTGCATTTTGCATTTTCTTTGCCTGTTGTGTCAATGTTTTCTATGGTATTTCCTGCACCTGAGATTCTCTCATCTATCTCTTGTATTCTGTTGGTGATGCTTGCAGCTATGACTCCTTGTCTCTTTTCTAGATTTTCTATCTCCAGTGTTGTCCCTCTTTGTGATTTCTTTACTGTTTCTATTCTAATTTTTATATCCTGGATGGTTTTTGTTCATTTCCTTCACCTGTTTGGTCATGTTTTCCTGTAATTCTTTAAGGGGCTTTTGTGTTTCCTCTTTAAGGTCGTCTACCTGTTTATTTGTGTTCTTTTGTATTGCTTTAAGGGAGGTATTTATGGCCTTCTTAAATTTCCCTATCGTCATCATGAGATGTGATTTTAAATCAGAGTCTTGCTTTTCTGGTGTGTTGGGATGACCAGGGCTCTCTGTGGTGGGAGAACTGGGTTCTGATGATGCCAAGTAGTCTCTGTTTCTGTTGCTCATGTTCTTGTGCTTGCCTCTCTCCATCTGGTTATCTGTGGTATTAGCTGGTCTTGCTGCCTGACTGTGGCTCATCCCTCCTGCAAGCCTGTGGGTAAATACTCCTGGGAAACCCTTTCTCTCTAGGAGGCATTTGGGTATGGAGATCTTTGGTACAGGTTCAGTTCTGGGGTGCACACAGAGACCTGATGGATCCTAACTACAGCTGTTCCTTGGCTCCTGTGCCCTGATGGCTCTGTGAGGGTTCCTCTTAGGTCAGAAATTTGAAGAGAAGTGGTTGTCTTACCTGTGCTTGCAGGTGTGTAGGCACTCCTGGGAGACCAGCTCTCTCCTGGCAGTATTTGTATATGTAGCCCTGTGGCACAGGATTAGCTCTGGGCGCAGGTGGAGATAGGAAAGCTCCAGTCCCAGGCCACCTCTCAGTTCCCGTGTCCTGAGGGTTCAGGGTGGGTTTCTCTGAGCAGCAATAGTGGTCCTACCTGCACTCACAGGCCTGTCCACACTCCTGGGAGGCTTGCTCCCTCCCAGTGCTATTTGGGTATATCTATAGTTTTTTTTTTTTTTAAACAGGTCAACATATCCCTTCTCACTTTCCTTTATGGTCTTTATGCTTGTAAATTTTCCTTGTATATTTGGCAAAGAAGCATTCAATTCACCCATCTCCATTTTCTCTGCTGAACTCACTAATGTGCCAGCCTCTCACCAAAAAGAAAACATACTTTTCAAGGTAACACTGAAATCCCAAATGCAGAGATTGTCAGCAACAAATTAATATTCACTGCCCATAATCAGTTCAGTTTCTTATAATAATGTAGCACACATATGGTAGTTATGAATAAGCATTGATAACATTTCCCTAATCCTTTCCACTTGGGCCAAAGTGAACAATTTTTAAAACTTGAGTGAGCCAATCAAGATAAATATTAATAGTTTCAAACTTGGGTTCAAGATTAGAACCAATTCGAATTTGGAGCTAAGAATTAGCTTTGTTGCAAGGTTCTATAGATATAGTTATCACTATCATTGCCAGGAATGCCATGATTGTATTATTGCCAAGAATCTGAAGGATTTGTGTGTGTGTGTGTGTGTGTGTGTGTGTGTGTGTGTGTGTGTGTGTGCAGCAAAATGCACAGAAAGGCATGATGTCTGGTAACAAAGAGCTTCCATTCTAGAAAAAAATCACAACTCATTTAGGAAGAAGAAAAGGTATGCTTTTTGGTGTTCATTTTCTCATTTGACTTTGCCCTTTATTATATGAAGAACAAGTCATGGAGTAAGTGACTAATGACTGCCCTGTTCACACATAAACCTCAAATGTCTACAGCCATTCTGAATCTACTAAGGCTTGCACACTATGTACATGACACACAAGATTTGGAAAAAAAACCATAATATTCTGTTCAGAAACATTTTTGAACAGTAACTTTAAAATATCATTAGAAAAGTTCATCAGAGAGATGTTGCTATAGCAATCATTGTTAGGCAGAACAATTCTTCTAGACTGTTGGCTAACTGACGTCCAAAGAGGAGTAAGAAGAAAGAAAGCAGTTCTATTTTTCTCCTTCCAACTTTCAGACTTCCTTCCTGAAAGATTTCAGATTCAGAACTTTTTTTTTTTTTTTTTTTTTTTTGCTTGTTTTGTTTCACGCAATGCCTGAGGTTGACCCTAGGGCTCTGTAGGTTCAATATAAGTATAAGTAAACAGGGGAATGCCAGGGCCAAGAAGCAGGAGTGGGTGGGTAGGGCAGCAGGGCAGAGGGAGGGTATAGGGAACTTTCGGGATAGCATTTGAAATGCATATAAAGAAAATATCTAATTAAAAAAAAAGTATACACTCTACCACTGAACCACATCCACAACCCAAATTCAGAACATATTTTTATCTACTAATTTCATAAATAAGAGAACATTTACATACATGGCAAATTTAGTTTCTATAGAACTAAATGCCCTGAGAGAATCACTTCCATGTTGGAACATGTGCTAATTTTATTAAGAAGTATGAGTACAGGAACTACAGAAGAATACATTGCTATATGCAACAGTTTGTAATGTTTGGAAGCACACAGCTATCTGCAATATGGAGCCACACCCCATGCAGGAGAGAGAGGGTAAGATGGCTACTTCTATATCCAGAATATTGACGTCAAGAAACTGTTTTTATATTTTTCCTTGCTTTAAAAATAAGCCATGTAAAGGAATGTTGTATCCATAAACAATTAACATTACAGAGCACAGAGCAGGCACTGTGTTTGGTTGTAGAGTTTCTATGAGCTAATGGAAAGGTTCTTTTCTGTTCTTGTTTTCTTCCTCTGTGGGCTCCAGGGTAGTGAGGGGTGGGCCAGGTGATCTCTAAGATTGCTTACTGTGCCAGAATCAAGTGCCTTTTAAATCCATCAAAACTCCCATTTCACGCACATATGACACACAAAAGAGATAAAATGCCAGTTGTTATCTTTTTTTCTAAGGCTTTGCTTTTGTTTCAGACCTTATTTTGGAATGACAGGGGGGAAAAAAATCACAGATGAATCACTGCAAATTATGATACTAGTCATGGTTCTTATCAAAATCGACGACTCATCTATTTCCAGAAGTTTTGTTGGCCATGGGAAAATGCAATTTCTTTCTCTCTCTCCTCCAAAGGCCAAAGGGACTTCACTGCCTTTTTTGAACCAAAAATTGGGTGGGGGTGAGCATACAAAAACAAAACAACAACCCACTGACGTTGTTTCCTACATTTTTACTCTAGATTATTTTCTATATTTGTGGTGCTTAATTCATAGAAAGATAATTTTCAGGCCTGGAGAGATGGTGCAGGGGCTAAGAGCACATTTGACCCTGCAGAGCATCCAGGTTCAGTTTCAAGCACCCATATTGGCATTTCCAAGTATCAGTCCTTTTCTGACCTCCATAGGCCAGGTGTACTCACAAGCATACACATCTGCTACATACACACCACACACAAACAAACACACATTTTTTTAAATCTTTTTTAATATTGTCCAAATCCATTTTGAAGTCTTTCTTTTGGTTCAGGATATGATTTCATGGCATTGGGCGAATAATATTAAATGTGGTAATTTTTATAATTTTTCTTGGTTCTTTATGAATTTCACATCATTCACCCCAATCCCATTCATTTCCCAGTCCTTCCATATCTGCCCTTCACCACTGTAACCTTCTCCTAAAAGAAAATTTAAAAAAATAAAATAAAATCTCACAGTGGAGGCTGCAGTGTGTCACAGTGTGTCACACACTCACAGTGGAGGCTGTAGTGTGTCATGATGTGTCGCATAGTATATGCTTTTGTCCAAGCAGCTCTACCTGCAAATGTTCATTGGAAAAATCTTTGGTCTGATTTGAGGCTTCTGGCTTCTGCTACATCATCAATACTGTACCCTCACTTTGACTCCTCTTGGAAATCCTGCTGTTGCCCCAAGTCATGGAGATCCTGCTTTGTCTCTGTAGGATCAGCCTTTACACATGCTCCAGCAGCTCAGAGATGGAGAAGATATTGAGGTGGGCCAGCTCAAAGCCTCATATAAGGACCTGGATGGTAGCTGCATTGGTCAGTCTGACAGCTCTCCTATGATCACACTCTACCAAGGCCAAATCACCTGTATTGCTCAGGTAAGGAGCTGTGGGGCCAGGTCTCCTGTGCCCATGTTACCAGGGCTAATTCCATATGATTTTCATCTGTCTTTCCTAATGTGTTATTTATTCACTTGAAATCTAGATTTATTTTGATTTATAAAGTGGAAATTTTAGACACAATTTAAAACATTGAATTTTGACTCACTTTCCCTTTCCCTAACTTTACCACTTAGAGTCTGGTATGCCTAAGTTTGCTGTTTTAAGACACATCAAATTTACTTTTCAGAAGTTTTGTGAAAATCAAGTAAAGTAATTGTGCAAAATCATTTGAGGGCAAGAGAGATGGCTCAGTAGCATCTGCTGCTCGTGCAGAAGACCCAAGTTCACAACTGTCTATAACTCCAGCTCCACAGATCCATCATTCTCTTCTGAACTCAATGAACACATGCACACACATGTCACAGACACACACACACACACACACACACACACACATACATGTATACATTAAATAAATATTCATATCAGAATCTATTTCAAAATGTTGTTGGTGCTACACCCAATATATATCCTAATTATTTTTTCTGATTAGTTTTGTTCTAAATGATTTTATACTCTGTAAGGAATTAGAATTCTACACATACTCAGGTTGTTATTCCTTTTTTACTTTTTGTGTGATTTGACTTTTTGATTCTCCATTATTATAAATATAAATTTGTAATCTGTAATATAAACATGTAAAATTTTTACTCTGACCTAGCATGTACTCACTGCATGTATCAATGGAACTCATGCTAATGTTTCTCTGCATACCTACAGTGTGCACAGATAAAGCTTAGAATGTCTCTCTCTTTCTTTGTTGCCATCCATCTCAAATCTAGTAACATTTATCTCGAATTTATATCACTCTTTGCTCATAGTTAAGATTCACTTGGGAGAGTCTGTACAGGTCAGAGTGGGGACCACAGAGGCAGACAGCTTCTGGGACAGGCGGGAGCCACAGAGCCGCTGAGGCAGCACCCTTTTGGGGCCGCAGACTTCCGGCACCCTCCCAGCCGGAGGACAGAGACCTGCCCTGCAGAGAGCACCATCTTGGCTCCGGGACTCCGCCGAACTTAGTCTACAGGTTAGAGTGAGGACCACAGAGGCAGACAGCTTCTGGGACAGGCGGGAGCCACAGAGCTGCTGAGGCAGCACCCTTTAGGGGCCGCAGACATCCGGCACCCTCCCAGTCGGAGGACAGTGACCTGCCCTGCAGGGAGCGCCATCTTGGCTCCGGGACTCCACCGAACTTAGTCTGTACAGGTTAGAGTGAGGACCACAGAGGCAGACAGCTTCTGGGACAGGCGGGAGCCACAGAGCTGCTGAGGCAGCACCCTTTTGGGGCCACAGACATCCAGCACCCTCCTAGCTGGAAGACAGTGGTCTGCCCTGCACAGGAGCCCTCTGCCTCAGGAGCAGGGAGCACATCTTGGATCCAGGACTCCACTGAACTTAGGAACTTAGTCTGCACAGCTGAGAGTGTGTACCACAGAAGCCTACAGCTTCTGTGACCTGCCAAAGCAACACAGCATCTGGGAAAGGTCCTGTTTTCCGCCTTCTTCTTCGGCCAGGAGGAGGTCCAAACCCCAGATATCTGTACACCTTCCCTTTAAGAGGAAAGCTTGTCAGCAGGGAGTGCTCTAACCACTGAAACTCAGAGGAGAGAGCCTGTCTCCCAGGTCTGCTGACAGAGAATACTCAGAATCCCCAGAAGAACAACCTCTGAACAGAGACAACTATAACAACTCCAGAGATTACCAGATGGCGAGAGGTAAAGGTAAGAATCTTACTAACAGAAACCAAGACCACTCACCATCATCAGGACCCAGCACTCCCACCTCGCCCAGTCCAGGGCACCCCAACACACCTGAAAAACTAGACCTGGATTTAAAAGCATATCTCATGATGATGGTAGAGGACATCAAGAAGGACTTTAAAGAACTACAGGAGAACATGGCTAAAGAGTTACAAGTCCTTAAAGAAAAACAGGAAAACACAACCAAACTGGTAGAAGTCCTTAAAGAGAAACAGGAAAACACATCCAATCAGATGATGGAAATGAACAAAACCATACTAGACCTAAAAAGGGAAGTAGACACAATAAAGAAAACCCAAAATGAGGCAACACTGGAGATAGAAACCCTAGGAAAGAAATCTGGAACCATAGATGCAAGCATCAGCAACAGAATACAAGAGATGGAAGAGAGAATCTCAGGTGCAGAAGATTCCATAGAGAACATGGGCACAACAATCAAGGAAAATGGAAAATGCAAAAAGATCCTAACTCAAAACATCCAGGAAATACAGGACACAATGAGAAGACCAAACCTACGGATAATAGGAGTGGATGAGAATGAAGATTTTCGACTCAAAGGACCAGCAAACATCTTCAACAAAATTATAGAAGAAAACTTCCCAAATCTAAAGAAAGAGATGCCCATGAACATACAAGAAGCCTACAGAACTCCAAATAGGCTGGACCAGAAAAGAAATACCTCCCGACACATAATAATCAGAACAACAAATGCACTAAATAAAGATAGAATACTAAAAGCAGTAAGAGAAAAAGGCCAAGTAACATATAAAGGCAAGCCTATCAGAATTACACCAGATTTTTCACCAGAGACTATGAAAGCCAGAAGATCCTGGACAGATGTTATACAGACACTAAAAGAACACAAATTCCAGCCCAGGCTACTATACCCAGCCAAACTCTCAATTAACATAGATGGAGAAACCAAAGTATTCCACGACAAAACCAAATTCACACATTATCTCTCCACGAATCCAGCCCTTCAAAGGATAATAACAGAAAAAAACCAATACAAGGACAGGAACCACGTCCTAGAAACAACAAGAAGGTAATCCCTCAACAAACCTAAAAGAAGACAGCCACAAGAACAGAATGCCAACTTTAACAACAAAAATAACAGGAAACAACAATTACTTTTCCTTAATATCTCTTAATATCAATGGACTCAACTCCCCGATAAAAAGACATAGACTAACAAACTGGCTACACAAACAAGACCCAACATTTTGCTGCTTACAGGAAACTCATCTCAGAGAAAAAGATACACACTACCTCAGAATGAAAGGCTGGAAAACAATTTTCCAAGCAAATGGTCTGAAGAAACAAGCTGGAGTAGCCATTCTAATATCTGATAAGATTGACTTCCAACCCAAAGTCATCAAAAAAGACAGGGAGGGGCACTTCATACTCATCAAAGGTAAAATCCTCCAAGAGGAACTATCAATCCTGAATATCTATGCTCCAAATACAAAGGCAGCCTCATTCATTAAAGAAACTTTAGTAAATCTCAAAGCACACATTGCACCTCATACAATAATAGTGGGAGACTTCAACACACCACTTTCACCAATGGACAGATCATGGAAACAGAAACTAAACAGGGACACAGTGAAACTAACAGAAGTTATGGATCAAATGGATCTGGCAGATATCTACAGAACATTTTACCCTAAAACAAAAGGATACACCTTCTTCTCAGCACCTCATGGTACCTTCTCCAAAATTGACCACGTAATTGGGCACAAAACAGGACTCAACAGATACAAAAACATTGAAATTGTCCCATGCATCCTATCAGATCACCATGGACTAAAGCTGATCTTCAATAACAAAATAAATAATAGAAAGCCAACCTTCACGTGGAAACTGAACAACACTCTTCTCAATGATACCTTGGTCAAGGAAGGAATAAAGAAAGAAATTAAGGACTTTTTAGAGTTCAATGAAAATGAAGCCACAACATACCCAAACTTATGGGACGCAATGAAAGCATTTCTAAGAGGAAAACTCATAGCTCTGAGTGCCTCCAAAAGGAAACTAGAGAGAGCACACATTAGCAGCTTGACAACACACCTAAAAGCACTAGAACAAAAGGAAGCAAATTCACCCAAGAGGAGTAGACGGCAGGAAATAATCAAACTCAGGGGTGAAATCAACCAAGTGGAAACAAGAAAAACTATTCAAAGAATCAACCAATCAAGGAGCTGGTTCTTTGAGAAAATCAACAAGATAGATAAACCCTTAGCCAGACTCACTAGAGGGCACAGGGAAAGCATCCTAATTAACAAAATCAGAAATGAAAAAGGAGACATAACAACAGATCCTGAAGACATCCAAAACACCATCAGATCCTTCTACCAAAGGCTATACTCAACAAAACTGGAGAACCTGGATGAAATGGAGAAGTTCCTAGACAGATACCAGGTACCAAAGTTGATTCAAGATCAGGTTAATGATCTAAACAGCCCTATATCCCCCAAAGAAATAGAAGCAGTCATTAATAGTCTCCCAACCAAAAAAAGCCCAGGACCAGATGGGTTTAGTGCAGAGTTCTATCAGACCTTCAAAGAAGATCTAATCCCAGTTCTTCACAAACTATTCAACAAAATAGAAACAGAAGGTACTCTACCCAACTCATTCTATGAAGCCACAATTACTCTGATACCTAAACCACAAAAAGACCCAACAAAGATAGAAAACTTCAGACCAATATCCCTTATGAATATTGATGCAAAAATCCTCAATAAAATTCTTGCTAACCGAATCCAAGAACACATCAAAACAATCATCCATCCTGACCAAGTAGGTTTCATCCCAGGGATGCAGGGATGGTTCAATATACGGAAATCCATCAACGTAATCCAGTATATAAACAAACTCAAAGACAAAAACCACATGGTCATCTCGTTAGATGCGGAAAAAGCATTTGACAAGATCCAACACCCATTCATGATAAAAGTCTTGGAAAGATCAGGAATTCAAGGCCCATACCTAAACATGATAAAAGCAATCTACAGCAAACCAGTAGCCAACATCAAAGTAAATGGTCAGAAGCTTGAAGCAATCCCTCTAAAATCAGGGACTAGACAAGGCTGTCCACTTTCTCCATACCTATTCAACATTGTACTTGAAGTCCTAGCCAGAGCAATTCGACAACAAAAGGAGATCAAAGGGATACAAATTGGAAAAGATGAAGTCAAAATATCACTCTTTGCAGATGATATGATAGTATATATAAGTGACCCTAAAAATTCCACCAGAGAACTCCTAAGCCTGATAAACAGCTTCGGTGAAGTAGCTGGATATAAAATTAACTCAAACAAATCAATGGCCTTTCTCTACACAAAGAATAAACAGGCTGAGAAAGAAATTAGGGAAACAACACCCTTCTCAATAGTCACAAATAATATAAAATATCTTGGCGTGACTCTAACTAAGGAAGTGAAAGATCTGTATGATAAAAACTTCAAGTCTCTGAAGAAAGAAATTATAGAAGATCTCAGAAGATGGAAAGATCTCCCATGCTCATGGATTGGCAGGATCAACATTGTAAAAATGGCTATCTTGCCAAAAGCAATCTACAGATTCAATGCAATCCCCATCAAAATTCCAAATCAATTCTTCAACGAATTAGAAAGTGCAATCTGCAAATTCATCTGGAATAACAAAAAACCTAGGATAGCAAAAACTCTTCTCAAGGATAAAAGAACCTCTGGTGGAATCACCATGCCGGACCTAAAGCTCTACTACAGAGCAATTGTGATAAAAACTGCATGGTACTGGTATAGTGACAGACAAATAGACCAATGGAATAGAATTGAAGACCCAGAAATGAACCCACACACCTATGGTCACTTGATCTTCGACAAGGGAGCTAAAAACATCCAGTGGAAGAAAGACAGCATTTTCAACAAATGGTGCTGGCACAACTGGTTGTCAACATGTAGAAGAATGCGAATCGATCCATTCCTATCTCCTTGTACTAAGGTCAAGTCTAAGTGGATCAAGGAACTTCACATAAAACCAGAGACACTGAAACTTATAGAGGAGAAAGTGGGGAAAAGCCTTGAAGATATGGGCACAGGGGAAAAATTCCTGAATAGAACAGTACTGGCTTGTGCTGTAAGATCGAGAATTGACAAGTGGGACCTCATGAAACTACAAAGCTTCTGCAAGGCTAAAGACACCATCAATAAGACAAAAAAACCACCAACAGATTGGGAAAGGATCTTCACCTATCCTAAATCAGATAAGGGACTAATATCCAATATATATAAAGAACTCAAGAAGGTGGACTCCAGAAAGTCAAATAACCCCATTAAAAAATGGGGCTCAGAACTGAACAAAGAATTCTCACCTGAGGAATACCGAATGGCAGAGAAACACCTGAAAAAATGTTCAACATCCTTAATCATCAGGGAAATGCAAATCAAAACAACCCTGAGATTCCACCTCACACCAGTCAGAATGGCTAAGATCAAAAATTCAGGTGACAGCAGTTGCTGGCGAGGATGTGGAGAAAGAGGAACACTCCTCCATTGTTGGTGGGATTGCAAGCTTGTACAACCACTCTGGAAATCAGTCTGGCGGTTCCTCAGAAAATTGGACATAGAACTACCGGAGGATCCAGCAATACCTCTCCTGGGCATATATCCAGAAGATGTCCCAACCGGTAAAAAGGACACATGTTCCACTATGTTCATAGCAGCCCTATTTATAATAGCCAGAAGCTGGAAAGAACCCAGATGTCCCTCAACAGAGGAATGGATACAGAAATTATGGTACATTTACACAATGGAGTACTACTCAGCTATTAAAAAGAATGAATTTATGAAATTCCTAGCCAAATGGATGGACCTGGAGGGCATCATCTTGAGTGAAGTAACACAATCACAAAAGAACTCACACAATATGTATTCACTGATAAGTGGATATTAGCCCAAAACTTAGGATACCCAAGATTTAAGATACAATTTGCTAAACGCATGAAACTCAAGAAGAATGAAGACCAAAGTGTGGACACTGTGCACCTTCTTAGAATTGGGAACAAAACACCCAGGGAAGGAGTTACAGAGACAAAGTTCGTAGCTGTGATGAAAGGATGGACCATTTAGAGACTGCCGTATCCAGGGATCCATCCCATAATCAACTTCTAAACGCTGACACCATTGCATACACTAGCAAGATTTTGCTGAAAGGACCCAAATATAACTGTCTCTTGTGAGACGATGCTGGGGCCTAGCAAACACAGGAGTGGATGTTCACAGTCAGCTATTGGATGTATCACAGGGCTCCCAATGGAGAAGCTAGAGAAAGTACCCAAGGAGCTAAAGGGATCTGCAACCCTATTGTTGGAACAACATGATGTACTAACCAGAACCCCGGAGCTCTTGTCTCTAGCTGCATATGTATCGAAAGATGGCCTAGTCAGCCATCAATGGAAAGAGAGGCCCATTGGACTCGCAAACTTTATATGCCCCAATATAGGGGAATGCCAGGGCCAAAAGAATGGGAATGGGTGGGTAGGGAAGTGGGGGGCGCTATGGGGGACTTTTGGGATAGCATTGGAAACGTAATTGAGGAAAATATGTAATAAAAATATTAAAAAAATAAATAAATAAAAAAAAGTTTAAAAAAAAAAGATTCACTTGGGAGAACTACATATGACATTTGTCGTTCTTTATCTGTCTTTTTAACTTAATAAGATATGCTCTAGTAATAGACCCTTTTTCTCCCAAAACAGTATTTCTTCCTCCTCCTCCTGCTCCTCCTCCTCTTTCTCCTTCATGGCTGAATGATTTTCTATTGTACCCACATACAACATTCTCTTCATCCATTCACACATTCATAGATACCTAGGTTTCTGCTATACCTCGGTTATTGTGAGTAGGTACCCATAGGTGTACAGCTGTATCTCCTGGGTGTGCTAACTTCAAGCCTTTTGTATATGCCTGGAAATGGGATGTGGGATCACATGCTCATTTATTTTTTTAATGTTTTAAGGAATCTGTGTACCAGTTTCCATATTGGCTGTACTAATGCATGTTCCCACCACTGGAACATAAGAGTTCCCATACCTCACCAGCATTTGCTTTATGGTAGCCATTCTCACTAGGCAACGGCTGGCTATCTGTAAATAGGATTGATTTAGATTTCTATGATAGACACTGAAAATGAACTTTTAAACATAATGGTTGGCCATTTGTGTTTTTTCCAGAAGCATAGATTTAGGTCATTTGCCCAGTTTAATTAGGTTACTTGATTTTGCTAATAGTTTAGTTATATTATGCATTTTGGACATCAATTGTCAGTCAGATAAGCACTAGACAGCTGTATCCTCCTGTCTGCAGGTTGTCTTTTTAGCCTGAATGCCTTTCCTTTGCTGTGCAGATGCTTTTAGGGAAATGCAATCTCATTTGTCTATTTTTGCTTCATTTCTTATATTTTCAGGATTACATATCCAAGTTATCATTTCTGCATTCCCCCTGTGTCTTCCTCCAACATAACTTAGATTGTATACTTAGGTCAGTGTTGAATTAATCTTTGAGCAGGATGGTGAGATAAAGGTGTCAGCTTCCACCTTTCCTTACAGGGATAGCCAGTCCTCTAAGTATCATCTGTTGGCAAAGTTGTCCTGTGTCTAGCACATGATTTCTGTTGCCTTTGTTAATAATCAGTTGGCTTTGGTGTCCAGGGTTAAGTCTGGGGTCTTTAATGGTCCCTTTAGTCTATGTTACTTTTATGCCAGTCCCAAGTCGCTTAGATTGCTAAGGCCCTGGGGTATGTCATAAAGTCAAGCACAGTATGTTTCTAGCTGTGTTCTTGTTCAGTATTGCTTTGGTTGTTCATAGTCCTCTGCCCAGCTATAGACATTTCTTCATAAATGATTCTGTGTCTATGAAAACCTCTCTTGGTTTTCTGATGAGCATTATTTTGAACCTGTAAATCCCATTACAAGAGTTAACAATATTAATTCTTCCAGGTGACATGGAACGTGTGTGTGTGTGTGTGTGTGTGTGTTCAATTTTAATGTATTTCATTAGTATTTTACAGTTTTCCATTAGAGAGGTCTTTCCCTACCTTTATTTAATTAGGGGTTCCTTCTCTTTTTCTAAGACAATCTAATTTCATGTCTTTTTTTATCTTTTGTGGTATAGAAGAGATATTAACACTGTATGTAAAGTAGGAGCTCACCCATTCAGATAAAGATGCTGACAGCTCTCATGCAGCATAGCTTCATATCTATCAGTACCTACCAGTTTGCTTAAATGCTCAATGGGAAACATTCGCTCCCGCTGAGTTTACTCAGCTGAAAGCATAGGAGTCTCTGGTCACTGAGTTCAAGGCCAGAGACTGTTCAAGGCTGTAACAGTTGGCAGGGATGGTGGACATCACTCTAAGGTGTCAGTTTTTGCCACAGAAAACTTTTTTCAGGTTTCTCAAAGACAATATTGTAGCAAGCTGACATTTTAATAAAGTTCCCTGAATTTAAGCAGTCCGGGGAATTACTGACTTTGAATTACTGGCAATAGTGAGCAGGGTTAAGAACAGTTTCAGAATGAAAATTGGTTTTATTTTGTCAGGAAGTGAGTGAGCAGAGAGGTGCAGAGAGAGAGAGAGAGAGAGAGAGAGAGAGAGAGAGAGAGAGAGAGAGAGAGAGAGAAAGATCAACAGGGCTAATAACAAAATGTGTGACAGAAGTTGGAAATGATGGAGCAGTTGAGGCCTTTTCATGTGGCCACCTCAATGTCACCTATATCTGAGAAGGGACAAGAGACAATGAGTAGGACATTTCACTCCTTCATTTTGCTGCAGTTCTGTTTTAAAGACAATGAGTGTCTTTGGACTACCCTGATGGCACACCTGAACTTTTGTCCTCCAATACAATATTCAACACAGCTCTTCTACCCTTGTTTTTTATCAAATATGTCTGCCGTCCTGCTCCTATTTCCCTCCATCTCTGTAGAAGTCTTGGGAAGAAGCACTTGAATTAGTTTCCAC
This sequence comes from Mus caroli, assembly GCF_978045245.1. Taxonomy (NCBI): domain Eukaryota; kingdom Metazoa; phylum Chordata; class Mammalia; order Rodentia; family Muridae; genus Mus; species Mus caroli. The sequence continues at coordinate 42,611,078 of NW_028227273.1, forward strand.
ATGGAAGGATTCAGATGTCCTATCCTATAGGTAGACTCTGACATCATCCAATGGAGTGCTGACATCTCAAAACTTTACACTCAAAGTAAAAGAGTGTCCCTAAAAGAGTGGCATTATCCAAGCATCTAGATGTGTTTTACATTTATTTACTTATTTAATGTACATGGGGGTGGAACACATGTGTGTGTGACAACATGCAAAGAGCAGGGTCTCTTCTTCAGCTGTGTGGGTCCTGGGATCATGCTCCTGCTGTCAAGCTTGGCAGAAGACACTTTGAGCTTCTGAGCCATCTTCCCAGCCCTGGATTTGTTTCTAAATTTTGAAAGTCACATCCCTTAATTGCAAATAAATATGTCCTACAATCTAAAGGGTCAGTTCTGGAATTTGTACGGTATCATAATTATATTTCAGACAATATATCAGACCAATGCTACTTCTCTTTATCCTCAAACCACCTATCAGGAAATCAGAGAACAACAGAAAATTTTCTGGGTTTAAAAGCATTGTTTGAGGTCACAAATACACCCAATAAGCTTGAGTATGAGTAGAGGCTTTACATGTAAATTAAACTGTTGAGAGGCCAGCAGCATACATCCTAGCTCTGAGCATCCCTGGATCTTTCACCTAAGCCCCACTGTTCTCAAACAGAAGGCAAAGCTGGCATCTGATATTTCTTGGTGTTTAGGTGATCTCCTTCATTCAATAGTGTCTTAGTTAAGATTTTACTGCTGTGAACAGACACCATGACCAAGGCAATTCTTATAAGGACCACATTTAATTGGGGCTAACTTATAGGTCAGAGGTTCAATCCATTATCATCCAGGCAGGAGCATGGCAACATCCAGGCAGATGTAGGGCTGGATGAGCTTAGAGTTCTATACTTTCATCTGAAGACTTCTAGCAGAATAGTGACTTCTAGGTAGCTAGCATAAGTATCTCAAAGTCCATGCTCACAGTGACACATCTACTCCAACAAGACTATACCTCTTAGTAGTGCCACTCCCTGGGCCAAGCGTGTATAAACCATCACAAGTGGATTGTTTCAGTCATTCAACAAAATATTTATTCACAGTTATTTTATCAGGCACTCAGGGATGTTTCAGCAAACTAAACAGAAACTTTTGGCTCATGAAGGTTTTAGTTGTGGTGAAGACAGACATTAAATAAGAACCCTAATCAAAACTGTGCATAAAAGGTCACAAATGCTATAGGAGAAAGAAGTGAGAGGTTTCAGTGGGTGGCAGTATATTTGTGGGGACGAGCATGCTGCAGTGTTAAATGTGACGGTGGACTGAGAAGGCTGGATTTGGGATAGAGGCTTGAAGAACATCAATAAATCAGTCAAGAGACAACAAGAGGGAGAACATTGGAGGCAGTGAAGAATTCTGTGGCTGCTATGTTGTTTATGTGTAAGGGTATACAAGACAGTAAATAAGACAACCAGAACAGATGGAGGGGGGCATGCAGATGATAAACATAGGATGACATGAGGCTGTGAGAGGGTGCATCTTAATTCAAAGTAGAGCCCTCAAGATGCCCCAATAAACTGAATGTTGAGTAAGATATGGGGGAAATTCAGAGGAGACCTTGAGACTGCGCATGGCAATGGGAACATAGAGCTTCCATTGATAAGGTGAGAACAATTACAGGCTGAACGAGTTTCAGGACAGAGTTCAGGAATTCCATAGGAATAATGAGTTTCATGTTTCTATCACTCTTTCAAAGAAAAGGACAAGGAGCAGTTGGACCTGTGATCTGGGGTTTTGAAGAAGACATCTGAGTTGGGTGTTTCAATTCAGAAATCCTTCATGTTTGAGCCTCGCTGAAATTAACAGGCCCACAAGTTGAGGTGAAGAAGAAAGAGAATTCAGGCTCAGTGAGGTGAGAAAAAGGCTAAGAAAACACAACACAGCCCACTCAAAGAGAACAAGTGAGAGGAAGCTGTAAGCAGTACTACAGACTACCAAGGATGTCTGTCAGGGTTTCAACACAACTAGGTAAGATGAAGACACTAGGCTGATGAGAAATGTTTTCATGGTAATGACGTTGGAGGAACTTTTTAATGTAAGCAAAGCAATGAAGCTGTGTAGACCAAGTCTTCCTGTAGAAGGGGAGGTGAAAACATTGCCAGGGTTTCTTTGCTCTAGGGATCCTCAAGACAGTCCACTGGAAGCCTCAGAAGCATTCTTTCCTTAGCAGGCTCTGACATCCCCGTGCCAGTTGCTATTACACAGGCATGGGCACCAGAAGCCATGTACTCACTGTTTAATGTTTTCAGTCCAACCTTTAAATTGTGCTGGTCCTTCCATTGTATCTTGACTTGTATATCTAAAAATGCAACTCTCTAGCCTTCTCTTTTCCTTTTGTGTAAATTGGATACATCCTTTCTCTGTGCATTTGAAAGCAAAGCATGACAGAAATAGAGTAACTAGTCCCCAAATCCAAGAGGTACTGCAGAGTTAAGTGACATGGTGGAGCAGGCTTATAACACTCACTCTCAGGATGCTGAGCATAGCAAGTGCAAGGACAGTCTGAAGGGTTCAGCAATTACAGTGCTTTTTACATGACTGAGCAAGCCAGAGGATTAGAATTTAGATATCCAGAATTTATATAAATTCTGAGTGATGAGCATGATGGCCCACCAATAATTTCAGCCTTAGAAGCAAGAGACAAGGGACTCCCAAGGTAAGCCAGTTAGTGAGGCTATGTCTGTAAGCTTTGAGTTTGATTCAGAATTTCTGCCTCAACGAATAAGATGGAGAACAATCAAGAAGTTTTTAAATGTCAGTTTGTGTCTTCTACACACATGTGCACATTTATAAGCATATAGCACATCCATGTGAATCTATGCGTGTGTGTGTGTTTGTGTGTACACTTGCCTATACAACTACACATACAAAGATATGAAAAGAGAAAAGAAAAAGAAAGAAGAGAGAAAGGGGTTGAACAGAGAGGGGAGAAGAAAAGAGAAAGGAAGGAAAATAAAGAAAAGAAGTCCTTCATGCCCCGTGTTGACTCTGCCTTCTCCTCTGCCCCCACAAATTGACTGATCCAATCTGTCACTATTGGATTCCATTGCAGCTGTCTTCCTCCTGCTCACCAAGTTCTCAGTTGTATGTCAACAGACGAATGTTAAAAGGCTGTTCCCTTATTTTGTACAGAACGAAGTAACAACGATAAGATAAATAACACCAAAATGTCTACTGTAAACACTGATGGGTTCTTGAAGTCTTTTGCACATCCTAGACTGCCATTGTGGGGGGTGTGGGGATGCTTTGTCTATTAAAAATTCTTTTTAATATCTACAATGGAAATTAGCTGTCTAGATGCCACTCTCCAGAGCCTTTTGCTCTTGGCTATGAAACCTTCATTTGAAAGCCTTTCCTTTGAATTCTCAGCTGCAGTTTTATGGAATGCTCAATGTAAACAGATGCCTCATATAAATTTCATTTTTATAGGTAGCTAATATACTAATATCCTTCAGGGATAATTTAAGCTCCCAGGTGTCCAGGTTTTAACTAGGCTACAAAGAAAATTTAGCCAAGGACAACAGGACAAGCTACCTAAACTAGAAATGGCATGCTACTTCCACAGGGTTTCAGCAAACTTCAGAACACTATCACACGTACAGCAATCTGGTGAGGGAAAAGACTCCATTAACTGAGGGTGGGGGATCAGATTTATAGATTTTCTAAGGATGGTTAGAAGCATGAAGTCCTTGTATGTATTATTTATACACATAGTTTCTCCTCCAGACTTGGAGCAGTAAAATGCCTCACAATGAGACAGAGTCAATGGTTCCTATTCTTCCCATGCTTCTCGTTCTGCAATACAGTGCAGGATCTGTACTATCAGAGGCCATGCAAAAACAGATCAACAGTGTATATCGTATAACGTGTATATGTCCATGTAGCAAAGCTCCTTCCTGGTGAAATAATAGTTAAACGTCTAGAGGAGAAGCTAATGTGCACATTTGTCTTGGACACTAGGCAGAAGCAGACCTGAAAGACGAACATGGTCTTTTTTAATGCTTCAAGCATTTGTTTTAGAATTCTTCCTGCCCTGGTAAAACAAATCTCTATTCAGCAGTCTCTCCAATAGTACATAGAACACAAGTCTCAGACCTAGGAAAGGGACTGACACAATGGACCTATTGTGGACTAAAGGACAAAAAAAAATCTTTACAAAAGAAATAATCCCTTAGAAGATTAGATATTCTAGGAAGACAGATGACAAGCTTAGTAGTCACTGAGGTACACAGAAAGGAAAGTCATGGAAACAAGATGATGAACTGAGGGCAAATACATTATCTTGGAGTAAGCATCTCACGGAGTTTCACTCAAGATCTGTCTAAAGCCAAAGATTCATTAAGAATACAGACAATGCAAGCCAGGCGTGGTGGCACACGCCTTTAATCCCAGCACTAGGGAAGCAGAGGCAGGTGGATTTCTGAGCTCGAGGCCAGCCTGGTCTACAAAGTGAGTTCCAGGACAGCCAGGGCTATACAGAGAAACCCTGTCTCAAAACCACCACTCCCCCAAAAAAGAATCCAGACAATGCATTGGAATCACAGTCCCACATATGAGTGTGGCTCTAATATGAAGCAGGGAACAGTTCTTCAGTCTGAGCAATGGCTGACTTCTTCACAGGGATAGGTGGTGAAAGGGTCACTACCAACTGACACACAGCTGCTTGAGTAACAGCTGTGTATAAGGAATAATAGAGAGTGGTCCTACAGTCCTTTTCCCTGTTCCCTAGGCTGTGGACAGGAAGCTCAGTGAGCCTAGTCAAGAGTGTAAACCCCAGAAAATCACAGCAATTTGGAAGTATACTTGACCAGAATTAGCCATTGTTTTATAGTCTTCTACTAGTGTGATTATGTGCCCACTTGGTGAGATTATGAGGGCCCCAACCAGGGATACCAGCACCAAGTTTGTTGCTACCAAAACATTTTATAGATGTGACTAACAATTACTATCAATTGGCTTTAACTAAAAAAAGATTATCCTTAGTAATATGAACACCCTAAAAGTATAAAAGGAGATTCCTAAAAATGAATGAATTTTATCTGAAACTATAATGTCAACCCATTACTTTCTCCCTCTCTCCTCCCCATCCTAAACAGAGGCATATGTACACTGATACCTATATGCACATATACATATATATATATGTTTATTCATATGTATAATATATAGATATGCATTTAGTGTATGTATATATATATGTGTGTGTATATATGTGTGTGTATATATATACACATATATATACATCTATATATCATATATACAAACATATTCATCTGGGCCTATGAATACATAAGTGATGATTTGAGAAAATAAAAAAAACAGGTATTACTATGTATAACCTTGGTTGGTTAGGTTCAATTTTCTGTACATGTTTATACATAGTTCATACACACTGGTTTGTATTGTTCTATTGCCATCACATGGAATTAAATTTTTTTAAGATTTGTACATTTTGTGGTTAGAGTTATCAGTTATGATTTATAATTCAACAGTCCTCACTTCTTTTTAAGATATACTCTCTGTCAAATATCTTTTATAGCATTGTAGCCCACTAAAAATGAAACTAACAGAAAGGGGGAATCCCAGACAGCTCTTCTGGTACTACACTTTCCGATAATGCCAGGGCTCTCGCAGAATTCCTGAGATCTCTTCAGGTTCCAGGAGAAGCAGGCAAGGGCCAAACAGGATCTGTGATGTAGGGAAGATATTCAGAAACTGAGCACTTTTGAACCAAAGGGAGGGGAAAAAAAGACAGATGACAATTCACTTGAAAAGAGGAAAAGGCCAAAGGTGACCAGCTTGTGCATGGAAAACCAAATGTAACTGACTAGCTGTGGCAATGCTTAGTACTGTCCTGAAGTTTGACAAATATCAAAGTTACTGCAATTCTAGAAGGAAGCTATGCATGTTGCTGGGTCAAAGGAAGACAGTGGAAAACATCTGTGAGAATCAGCAATGAGGTGACTTGGGGTTCCAAGATGCAATGCTACTTAGGAACAGAACACATTAAAAAGGGTCAGATCATCATCTATAGATGCCTTAATCCACAAAGAGATCTTTTTTGAGGGTGCACACTTCTTTTAACCACTACCACACACAGCTCAAATTAAACGAGCACTTACTCATTTCAAAATTAAACAAGTTTTGCTAAGTTCTCACATGCCCTCTTGATGGTCATTTTACCGTATATTCGGGCATTGATACTTTTTTTTTTTTCAAAAATATGTTTAAGGCTGTTCCTATTTTGCTGGCTCTTTTGACTCATTCTTGGTGTTTTTACCCGTAGTCAGCCCATTTGCATCATCACTGTGAACCACTCTTTCCCATCTTCATGTTGCACTCATTCTTTGGAACCCTTAGCATATGCAATGGGGCCAGAGTCCAGCTGTGCAAGCCTTGTCCTCATTTCTTTACATTGAGATTTGGTCTCCATCGCTTTTCTTGGTCAGTGTCCACAAGCAGCTCTCTATAGTCTTTAACTCCAACTCCTAGGAATAAAAAGAATTTCCTGTTGTTCCTTCACACAAGTAGATAGCCAGTTCACCAAATCTCGTTGTTATACACCTCACCACATGAATAATTATTTCCTCAGGAATTTATCTGCTGCCACAAGTATGTGTTCACTTATTCAAGAAGAGAGACAAAGAGCTCAATACCAGCCCTGAACCTTTACCAAACTCTGATTTATGCATCTTCATAAACACACTAAAATCTTACTGGACTTGGGGTAGTTATTAAATAAAACTCAGTGTGTCCTTGTGGGATGGAGGACTTAGAAGGCCGGTAGACTTGCTCTAAGGCAGGTGAGGTTTACAGCATTTAACCACGAGTGTTAATGTGGTCCCTGGGATAACACCAGCGATATTCCACTTCTTCAGTCAGTTTGCTGTCTATATGGTCAGTAATATACAAAGAAAGATAATTATCACCTATCACTGGCTGCTCTTTAGTATATTAACACAGCAAAGTATAGAAAAGCACCTGCTCTTTGAAACAAGTTTACAAAGAAGAATGATTAACTATTTGAAACCTTTGTAAGATGGGGAAGGATAAAGAGAAATAGTACCTATAAAATCAGTTACTTTGTTAGGTACTTTCCACATGAAGTATTTATTTCAAACCTCAAAGACATATATATATATATATATGTATATATATATATATATATATATATATATATATACATATATATATATATATGTATATATATGTATATATATATTGCATAAGAGCCAGTTAAAGTTGGGGTAAACAAATAGTGTGTCCACGTTCTCAGAATTGGTTCAAGGCAATTCCAAAAACACAAGGCAAGTCTACCTAACTCTGTTCTCTGTTCCTGCAGTGAGCTGCCTATGTCTCAAACCAATTCTCCATGAGGGCAGGTAGCCAGTGAAACCACCTATATGTGGTAATAAGAAGTATTGGGTTTAGAACTAATTGTTGATTTTAGATGATGTAAATTCATTAACACATCTATGTCTCTATCAGTTACTTTATGGAATAAAGCAGAGGGCAATATTATTATACATGCTTCTAGCATTCCCTCGTAATACAACTCCTTAGTCTCCAAGGCACACCAGCATCACCATTCACCAAGTAACTCAGCAGATATTTATCTGTTGACTCCTGGAGGCTAATCACTACTATGAGATTTGTGAAGGAATTCTGCTATATATGGTCTTGATGACTAAGCATACCAGTCCAAGAAAAACAAGGATCTCAGTGTAAGCCATGAAGCATAGAGCTTTGAAGAGGTTGAAGAAGAAACTTTAAAAATAAACCACTAGCTTTTCTAATGTATGTAAGTAACATTATGGAACCAGTGTCCGATTAAAACTGTTTACCACACAGCGAATTTGCCTCTACTCCAAGGGGTTGATGTTCAAATTGCCCAACTGAAAAATTCTGGGTGAGGAGCAAATGAAGTCCTAAGTGAATTTATGCACCAAAAATTTGTCAGATATTGTAAACCGAGGACTGTGCCAGGCACTGTGGACTCAAGAGTTAGCTGAAAGACAATGCCCATGTTTCTCTAGATCTTTACGGGGAGTGGGGCAGAAAGTAAGTACACAGTCCAAGATTTTGGTCAAAATTATCAGCAATACTTCAAAGTTGGGAGTGTTTAAAAAGTAGATAATACAGTTTTCCAGTGATTAACTAGCAGTCACAAATAAATAAATAATTAAACAAATAAATAATAAATAAGCAAGCAAGCCTATGTTCTGACCTCCAGAGCCTATGCAAATAAGAACTTACACAAGGGGATACAATGAATTTTCAGATGTGGTTAAGGACTGGAAATGGGATGATAACCCACAATTGTCCAAGTGGGTCAATCACAGAGGTGCTTGAAGGTGGGAGAGGGAAGTAGCCAAGCCACTGGTCCACAAAGCAAATGGTTGAGAGATACAGTGAGAGTATCCAGGGAAGTCTCAACGTGCTGCTGCTGGATTGAAGATGGGGTTAGAGAGCCACAAGCCAAGAAATGGGCATAGATTGTTATGAAAACTCTCCTGGACACATCGAAAAGTAAAACAGACAGGTGACATTGGATTGTAGTCCTATGAGACCACATCAGACCTGCACATAGGGAACAGTAAGACAATGACTTTAGCTGCTATTTTAAGATGCTAAGTCTGTGGTGGTTTGTTTTAGCATTCATGAAAAATCATGCAGTCCTAAGTCCAGTAGGGTAGTGGAGATGTCAGAAAAAGCAACATTGAGGAATTTAGTTGAGATTTAATGGGTGAGTGTTTTGCCCATAGATTCTTGTCTTTTCTCCCTCATTTTGTTTTCCAAGTCTAACACTCATGCCTATGGCTTTGTCTGTGGTCCACTATATGTATTTTTGACAACTGTGCTAGTTCATATTCTCAACAAACCCCATGAAGCTGGTAGCTCTGACTGGGTTCTCTTGCCAACACATATCCATAGTTATAGGCTGACCTTCTTTAATAAATAAGTGTTTATTGAGTACCTTTGATGTGGCAGGCTCTATTTTTATGTGTTAAAGATACAACCATAAACAAAGGAGCATGTAATGTCACTGCTGGTGCAGAGTCATGAGCGTTCATCTTCAGGCAAAAGAGCAACTCTATTTGAGCACGGTCTTCTTTGGAAGAGTAGAGTTCTGAACTTGTTATAATATTAAAAAGGACAACAGTATCAAAGTACCAAAGCCAAGGTGCTCACCTAACAACAACCTCATAAAAAACTGGCAAAGGCTTGGAGCTTAATCTATATGGCCATGAACTTGACTGTCTCCTAATCTTTGCTAGAATATCTGAACAATATTATCAGTTCAAGGAGATGAAATCATGGATTCAACTCCCAGAATTGTCTACATTATATGAAGGATTAACCTGTAGATTTAAAATGCATTTTGTTTCAAAAGGGATATAGTAGATGCTGTAGTGGCTATTCCTGCTTGTCAACTTGATTATCTCTGGAATGAACTACAATCCAGAATTGGAAGGCTCACCAGTGATCCTAATCTGGAGGCTGGGAGATACAAGTTTCTGACCTAGATCTTGGCTTGGAGATCTTGAGGCATAGTAGCTATGAATTCCAGAAGATTAAAACAGGGAGACATCTGAGTTCAAGGTCATCTGGGATTAAAAGCGTGGTGACACACACCTTTATTCTGGGCCACACCTTCTGCTGGAGACCTACATAAGGACATTGGAAGAAGGAAGATTTACACTCTTTTTCTCCTTCGCCTGCTTTCCCTTAGGGACTGAGCAACTGCTAGACTTCCATTCATAGCTGCTGCTGACCTTTGTTGGGAGTTGGACTACAGACTCTAAGTCATCAACAAATTCCTTTACTATATAGAGACTACCCATATGTTCTGTGACTCTAGAGAACCCTAACTAATATAGATAGTATTAACTGTCTGTTGAAACACTGTCAAATCATAGGTAAATGGACCTTGGATATGCTTGTAATAGATTATCTTGATTTGTGCATTGTGGGTACGACCATTCCTGGTCTGGAATCCTGTATTAGAGAAGACTGAGACAGTGAACTTAACACTAGTGCTCATCACTCTATTTCCAACCATGAATATGATGTGACTAGCTACTTTGAGTTCCCACCACCTTGAACTGTGAGCTAATATAAAGCCTCTTTCTTAAGTTTCTTTTGTTGGAGTGTTTTATCACAGCAACAGAAAAAGTAACTGGACATTTCAAGAGAGAAAAACAAAATCATCACACAAGGGCTTCCATGCACATTGCTGAGTGCCTGGACATGTAACCAAAGTTTTAAATAGTGAAACTTTCAACCTATATCAAATTTCCAGGGAGGAATGGTTTGGGTTGTTACTCGTTCTGTCTTAAAATAATCAATGTAATTTGGGCCTACATATATATGTACATTAATCTATGGCCCAAACGAAGGAAGCCTCCAGCTCACTTCAGAAAAATCAAAGAGACTCTGGCTGAGATTTTGATGGAGCATGTTCCCATCAGGCCATCTGAAGCATGTTACAGTCGTGCTTAATGAAGGAGAATTCTTCAACTGCCTATTGGCTTGAGAAGGTGACCTGCCAGTCCCTGGGTATCTGGGTAGGAGACATTAATCAAGCATTCCATTGTCAGTGTTCGTTAAATATAGTTAAATGATCCTATCTGCCTGGGCTGTTTAGACCTGTCAGAAGTAATCTGTCCCTTCTTGAGCCTTGCTGAACAGGTTTGCATCCCTGTGACTCAGTCATTTGTTACCATTGAAATACAAAGCTCTTACTTCCAAAGTCTTGCTCACCCTTAAAATCTCCAAATATGCTTCCCATGCCACGACATGGACAGTGGCTATAATTGTTATTGGATCTTCTTGTTTCTCAGAATAGTACAAATGATGTGGCCAAATTTTCCTCCCGGGAATTGGGGAAAGTAGAAAGTAAATGGAAGGCAAACCACAGAGACAGCAAATGGGAATTCTCAAGCAGGGCTTGAAAAGATAAACTCAAATGACTTTAACCTTGTTGACCCTAGAGAGACCCAGCCAGACACGAGGGCATTAACCACACACTGCACAAACAATAATCAGAAGGTGTAGTTAGAAGATTTCTGGTCTGTACTACAGCATGACAGTTTGCAATGTGGAAGAGAAAAAAATCTCCCTTTCACACGGGGAAGATTTCTGAAGCTGAGAGCTCTTCTTTCTCTTATCACAGAGGTTTGGCTTTGCCACCAAATGAGTGTGACTCTGTTTCCCCATCTTCAGTGCCAGAATCAGGCTAACAGCAAAAGATAACAATATGATTTTAAGTTGAAAGAATTTTCAGGTAAAAGCTCACAGCCTTATCATGTAGTTACAAATTTCTTTTCTAGAAACGTATCCTATTGGACCTTTTTTGGCCATAGAGAAATATTTGCCCCAACTTTCTTTACATTTGAAGGAAAAATGAGACATAAAACAAGGAGGCGTGCATATTACATGAAAAAAAAATGTGGCACTAGTCCATAAAAGAATGTTCTATGGTCATTAATTGTTTACTAGAAAATATGAAAATAATTTTGTTTTTATGCATTCTGACTTTTCTATACTTCTTTCTGATTTTTTTTTCTACAAAGATCATCATGTGCTCTGGTTGGCAGGGACAGAGTGAAATAAGAAAGTAAGTCTGTTGATGCCTACACAGTGGACCAGACTGAAGAGGGCATCTCCCTCAAAGACAATCTATGCAAAAGACTCATTTCTGACAAACTGGTCATCATGAAGCCAGGTACCGTTTATACTTATTTCTAAAGAACCAACTGGTGTTGCCCCATTTGCTCTTTTAGCAGAGCCTCTATGAGAGAGTAGATTGCTAATTTAAAAGGCCACATGGAAACAAAAAAATGTGTGGGGGTGATCTTCATGACCAGTTACCTAAGGAGTCCTTCACTGTTAGGAATGCATGCACCAGGGATCTCACTTGCAGATCTTATACAAGACAGTCATTTGCATTTCAATGCCGTTGAAGTGGATTGAGCTGAGACTCTCACTGCAGATAAGCACACTTCTTTTATTACACTGGCTCCCATCCCTTTCTTATTAGATTATAAGTTTGTCCTTGAGTTGCTGTTATTGTCAGGGACAGGATTGGTATGTCAGAGAACCCTGTTGATCAAATAAATGAATCCCCATGTCAGTGGGCTTCCTTCCATATGTTGTTTGCCTTCAAAAGCACTTTTGAAACTTTCTGCCAAAGCCCTGTTAGTTTGAGAAGTCAAGGAGGAAGCCCCATGATGGACTTTGGTGTGTGAGAGACTCCCAACTAGAACAAAGCAGCTCCTACTGAAACAAAAGAAATGGTATTCATACTTGCTGTGGTATAGTTTTTCCCCACATCATTCCTTTCTGCTTTCCGAAAACCATGAGCACAAAAACTGTCAAAAGGAAATGATTAGGGATAGTCTACATGCAATGAAAACCCTGATAATATAGAAGATAATTGGACAAAAACTGTGTTTGAAAAACACACATGGAATTTAAAAAACTGTTCTATCAGAACAAGAGGAAACGATGATCTTCTCACGAACTAGCAAGAAATAGTTGCACAGGCAGTATAAGGGTGTAGAGTGGGGTCTCAGATGGTGATAGTAAATACAATACAAAATATGTCTAATCTTCCTTACAATTAAAGGCCTGAAAATCAGTCAGAAGAATGCATCTTCCATCTAATAGACAAAGAAATGTTAAAGGAATTGTATCTGAAACATGCAAGGCAGAGAAGTGTCTTGTACCATGGGGGGAGGGGGGATGTATTAAGTTTGAAGTTTTTACATATCTGTTAAGCAAAAGTTACTAAAATACAAATATATATCATCTTTCACTTGGTGATTACAGCCCCCCCAAAAAATGGATTTGGTAGATATGTTGCAAAAGAAATATAAAACAAACCATACTCAGTCATAGCAAAAGCAACAAACAAAAAACAAAACCACAATGAAGACATGGAAACCATCTAAATGCCCAACAAGTATGGACATATTGAAAGTCTTGCGTGTGCTACAAAATAGCGTAGACCTACATTAGAATACTGTAGAGCCATCATTTAAAAACCAAGACATTTTTGTGTGTTCAGATGCAGAAACTCACATTCTGTTGTTCATCACATATGTTTCTTTGAAAAATCATACAAAGGTACATTACTGGCCTTTGTCTTTGTTAGAAGCATTCACTGAAGTTGGGCATTTTAGGAGGGGTTTTTTATATATATCTATTGTACCTTTTTGCATTGTTTGAATTTTCTAAATAGCTCACGTGCTTCTATCATAAAAATTTTAAATGTCAACAGAGGTTATCTGTGTGGTGAGAGCATTGTAATAAATATTATAAAAGGCAAAGACAGTTGTGTGTGGAGAAAAAAAAAACAGAACTCCCTGGATAAGAGATGCTCCAAACTCTCAAAATCATATCGCATCCATTGATATGAGAGATTTGAAACATAAATCGTCTCCTTTGTAAAATAGCTAGCTTCGGAGCCACCCACTCTCCTAAATAGCTGTCTGAACACTGAAATTACAAAGGTGCTTCCCAGTAAGAAACTAATGAAATAAGGCATTGTGGGGACCCAAGAACAAGCCTGTGATGAATATATGTCACTGGTTCTAGAGACTTCCCTAACACTTGAAGCATAAGAAAGCCATCATTTTTTTCATGACAACACAATATCCATGCTTTGATGTACACACCCTTCGGATGGGGTGAGCAGAGAGAACTGGGAACTGGGAGTTCCCAGGGAGACTCTTCTAGAGTTTCTGGAGTGACAGGCAAACTCACAGCAGGCAACTAAGGAGAAGCCACCAACAGAACTAAGTACCCCTGTGCCCAGCTAGGTGAAGTATAAATGCAAAGTAAGGGAAATGGACTTGGGACCTGCATACTGGGTGGGACGTGGAGAGAGGCAGCACAACCAAGACAAATCAAAGTGGTCTGCTCCTCTCAGGGGTCCAGCTCTCCAGCCTCTGCTGCAGTAACGTTTTCTCAGTAATGTCTCTCATTCTCAGCCCAATATTTTTTTTAATACACAAAAGTTCACCTAGGGATGGAGAGATAACTTACTTGGAAAAATTCTTGCCATACATGCATGAGAACTTGAATTCAGATCACCAGTGCCAATGCAGAAACTGTGTGTACAGGTAAACACCTTATAACCCCAATACTGGGAAAGGAGAGACAGTATGATCCCTGAGGCTTGCTCGCCAGCCTAAATAATCAGTGAGCTTCAAGTTCAGTTGAGTGAGAGACCCTGTCTCAAAAAATATAGTGAAGCATGAAGAGGGAGGTTCTGATGTTAAAGTCCTGTTCCACCACTGGATTTGTCAGTAAAGAAGGCTGGGGGTCAGTTGCTGGGCAGAAGGTACAGGCTGGACTTCTGGGTCCCAGGAGGAAAAGGCAGATGCATAGGAGAGAGGTCTTTCTGCCAGGCTTTGGAGGAAGAAGAACTCAGCAACCATGTGAGGTCTAAAGGGGCCAGGGGAGAAGGGGAGCTTGGGTCTGTGGCCTCTACTAGAGGCGGGCAGCCAAAGATGATTGGCAGGATGGTGAAGGTGGGACTAGCCACTGAAGTTTAGGGCAAGTAGAGAGACAGATAATAAGTTGGTAAGGGCACACTTTTCCAGGTGAAGATAGTAACACCAGCAATTGTGCCCAGGTGGCAAGTTGTAAGTTAACAATCTCTCTCAATCTCTCTCTCTCTCTCTCTCTCTCTCTCTCTCTCTCTCTCTCTCTCTCTCTCTCTCTCTCTCTGTGTGTGTGTGTGTGTGTGTGTGTATCTGTGTGTCTGTGTGTCTGTGTGTCTGTGTGTCTGTGTTTTATTCACAGATTCAAGGGTGTCAGGTGGGAGCTGGTAACTTGGTCACCTCCTGGAGCAAAGGCGGGTAAAACAAAAGGGATGCTGGGAAGGGCTAGTAGCACAGCCCATCCCAGGCAAAGGCAGTAGCACTTATAACTACACACAACAAGAGTATAATTGAGGAAGACATCTATCATCAACTGATGGCCTCTATACACACACACACACACACACACACACACATATGTATCCCAATGTATTTATACCCGTATTTATAAATGCCTAAACAGCACACATACACTTAACCCAAAGTACAGAGATGGACTTTATTAAACTAGGAAATGAATATGTGTAGTAATACTATGTATCTACTATAGCTCAGCTCACAGCAGCTATTTTACACAGCTCCACATAGGTTCAGGTAACATCTCCCATCACAGAGGAGGACCGTGGAACTTAGAAAGGCTAACCTGGGTCCACGATGACTATGCAGCTAGGAAGTAGGTTGGGGCCTAAACACTGCGGATGCTATACAGTGTTTCCACAGTTAAACTGCCTCTGCGTGCCGCCATTTGACTCCACTGTATCAAACATGAGCAGGGCATGCAATAACTCAACTGCACTTGTGTTCTGCACATATAGTCTCTAGGAGTGAAGATGTTCTGCATCTGGACTTTTCCAGCGATAGCCATGGATCAGGTGTAGCCACCGAGCACTTAACAGTTGGCTGGCAATTAAACGGCTGAAGAGTTTTCGCTGAATGCCATCTAAGGTCACTGCAATATAAGTAGATACATGGGCTATTATATTAGATAATGCAGTTCTAGCCAAAGTCACTCAGGAATTATTTCATTTCTATCAAAAGAAGAGAAATTAGAGAGAAGTAGCTCTATATTTGTGGAACAACAATATGAACTAACCAGTACCCCGGAGCTCTTGTCTCTAGCTGCATATGTATCAAAAGATGGCCTAATAGGCCATCACTTGAAAGAGAGGCCCATTGGACTTGCAAACTTTATATGCCCCAGTACAGGGGAACGCCAGGGCCAAAAAGGGGGAGTGGGTGGGTAGGGGAGTGTGTGGGGGGGGGTTATGGGGGACTTTTGGTATAGCATTGGAAATGTAAATAAGCTAAATACCTAATAAAAAATGGGAAAAAAAAACTTACAAACCATCGAGGCGGGAGACAAACCTTTAGAGCTAATCTTGTCCAAATCTTTCATTTTACACAGATGAACACACCGAGAGCCACAGACGTAAAGCAATTCATGGAGAAGGGTCACACCCACATCCAGCCATTTAATCCACACGTGGGTGTGCTGCTCGGTGTCCAGCCACAGGTTTAAATGACTGCCCAGGCTTGACCTAAGGTTTTTAGCCTAATATTTTTATCTATGCTCCCTGGACTTAGAAGAAGTCATGGGCAGGTGGAGGGCAGGACCTTAGGCAGGGCTCCCTGAATAGGTAAGAGATAATTTAAGGTGAAATTCTACAGGTAAAGAAGCAGGCCTAAGCTGATGACTGTCATGCTAGCTAATTCTGTGGGCTATTGTGAAGGAAAGAAGTATGACTAAATACTTAGAGCCTCTTGGTTCTGTATCAAAAGTGTCTCCCTCCAAAGTCTAATATTCCCTGCACCGTGCCCTGCTTCCCACCCTCTGCCCACAAACGGGTCAAGCCCTGCACACTTCTCCACAGAGGAGCTCTTCTATTTAATTAGGTTAATAGGTTACTGATAGGTTAATTGGGTTAAATCCTGGGCAGAGAGAACATTCTAATTGCTGCTGCTGTCCCATTACCCCGGGCTGAGTTGAACCTGCACACACCAGTCTGTATTCTGCCCCTCCAAGGCCAGTTTAAACTGGGAATACCAGAGTGGCACAGGGCAGCTTCCTGCCCCCAAATGCTCTGGCAAAGGCATTTTGAAAGAGAGTACTTTTTTCCCTTCTAAATGATTTCTTCCAGGTTTCCCGTGAAACAAGTCATTTCATTTTTTTTTCTTGACAAATGAAAGGGGGGAAAATGCCTTTTCAAATCCAGGGCACTTGAAAGTTTCATTTTCCTGTTTTAATTTGCTTCAGCGTTTCAAGGGAATAATAATAGTTTTTTAATGCCAAAGGTGGCTTTCATCACTCAAAACCCTCTAATTTCCTCCCATATTGCAAGTAATGTGTTAATAGCTCCAAAATGAAATATTACCTAAAACACAACTTGGTAATTTTCCTCACAGTTCAAAGTTATTTGAAAAAGACGCATCACCTTTCGCAAATATTTACTTTGCAACAGGAGAAGACGCCGCCGCGAATAATCTTCTATTCTCTCATCTTTTGTGCTGCCTTCGAGTCTTCTATTCAGGAGAGAGAGAGAGAGAGAGAGAGAGAGAGAGAGAGAGAGAGAGAGAAATACATGGAGAAAAATGGGGGGAGGGACTGCCCTTCCCTCTCCCGACCCAGCGCCAGGGGTCATCTAAAGCCCCAAACCTACCTAGAAAATCCCAGACCACCCTGTATACATATAATGGATATAGAGGAGACAGACAGAGAAAGAGAGAGAGAGAGAGAGAGAGAGAGAGAGAGAGAGAGAGAGAGAGACAGAGAGAGAAGGCTGTGCACTCAGCGGCCTCCTTATAGGACACACACCAAAGAAAAGATGTGCATAGAGGCCATAGAGAATTTAAAAGATTTATTTATGATGTATTACTGTAATTTTTAATTTAGACATGCAAATTTTTTAATTTGCACCGACTGCTCTGCCTTAATGGTTTTGATTAATACTTGGAGGTAGTGTTTGTGAAAGAGATTTATACCGTGATTCATCTGCAAAATAATCAAATCATTACCAGCTAATGACAAAGCTGTGAAAAATGATATAGATATTGTGTAACTTCCAGCTACGGCCGAGCACGTGGAGGTACCGGATCCTTCCAGCAAATGTGGGCTTGTGTTAATAACTGCTGGGAAGTTCGCTCTAGGTCCACTCTAATTTGGCAACAAAAAACATTGATCTTAATAAAGCTGTCTGATAAAAGGAGCAGTGATTAACATCCAGAGCCCTTGCTCTGCTACTGATGCCAAGGTCCCCCCTTTTTTTTTCCAGGAATGAAATTCCACTGCACTTCCTGCTTATCGCTCCATCTCACCTCAGCCTTTTTGTGGCTCTCCAGATAAGACTGCAGACAGCCAGGGGAGAGGGTGGGACAGCAGAATACTGAGGGAGCAGCGCTGGTGGCTACAGGTGGCAATTATAGGGAAGAAAGAGTCAGAGCCTGGAGCCCTCCTTCCCAGAGCCAAGAAGACCTCCTCGTCTTCTTGCTTTCCTGCGTTATTAGCCAAGGTGGGGGAGACAACTCCTGGGCAGGTCCTACTCTCAAATGGCTCCAGAGCAAACAGAGGAGGCAAAAAAACAGGGGATGGTCCCTGGTTTCATTACAGCACTCCTCCTGGCCAGAGGAGACCTCCCTCAAGCACTCACACAGCTACCTTGGCACAGGGACAGGTTTGGATTTTGACTTTCTGACCACCTCTAGCTCTCTATCCCTACAAAATAATAAAATTGCCTTTGAGGGCTTGGTTTGGGGGAGAAGGAAAGGGCAGAGTCTCTCTCTCACTTTGTAGCTCAGGCTGACCTGCGGGTTTAGGTAGAGGACTGAAACGCCTCCTGCCTCGGCCTCCCAAACATCAGAGAATGCAGACACAAGCCACCATTACGCTCAACTTTTCAAAAGGTACATGTCTTGTGGTCTTTGAAAATTCAACTGGTAGCATCGTATTTATTTATCATGTGTGCCTCATGGTAGAATGCTTTGTGGCATTAATTGTCCTGAGACCCTAGCACTAGCGGTTGGAACACCCCTGCCATCTTCATCACGAATCCTCACAGCAAACAGAAAGCATATTACTGCTGTTGTCCTCTTTCCTTTCTTCATCAGACTAGCTCTCTCCATAGCTTATTTCTGACCTAGTCTAGCATCAATATCTGCCTTAAGTTGCTATGGAAGAGTGAAAATTCTCCATCTAAGGAGTTGGAAGTGAGAGTGGGTGAAGAGGGTTGAGGTGAAGCAGAGGGAGAGCTTTAAAAGAACACATACATTCACAATAACTGCCTCTGAAGTAATAATATGTTAATGCATCATACAGAGAACCAGCTCTTTTAACCAGCTCCTCACAAAGGAAAAGCCAGGGAGTTGTAATCATTAATATTTCACCAAGGACCCATCCATATTTTCTGTGATGGTGACACAGACATGCTACTTCATCAGGAAGCCATTTTACAAAATTAGAAGAAGCCAGCACCATTCTGCAAAGCCCCAGTCAGGACTACTTATCATTATTATTTATTACTTACTGGGTGCCAACTTGGTCTATGTTGCAGAGAGGGACTTAGAGAGGCACCACGTAACAGCAGACAGTTCCTGTTCACTGGGCTCATGATCCAGCTCCAATCGTACAGCAATGATGGCTCTTGTGTCTTTAATTACTGGTAACTACCACAAAAGGAAGATCAGAACTTTCTATCACTGTTCTAGACATGAAGATAAATGAGGAGGGAAGCAATAAGTGTAATTAATTTTAGCCAGAGCTGGAAGAGGAAAACTTTCAGCTGTGGTACCACACATAGCATCCGTCAGGACTGGCTTGCTAGCAGAGCAGGTACCACTCACTGACTCAGAGACAGGATGACAGCTGCCACTGCAAAAAGGCCTGGGAAAGGCAAACAGATGAAGCACCCCTTTTGTGATATTGTCTCATCTCAACATGTCAAAAACAACTGAGTGGCATCCCCATGCTTGTGCCCTGGAAAGCTGTAAGAGTTCAGCCAGTACGTTCAAAGCCAACCTAAAACCCAAGGCATTCCGAATAAATTCATGTCACAAGTCTGTGGGCAGTTAAGCATCTTGTACAACTCAAAAGTAAGATACATTGCAAATAAGAAGACTAGGAGAGATGAGGGATGGGAGATGCACATTCAGAAGTAGAGGTGCATAAAGTTGTCAGACTTTATTGGAACAATCCCCCTAATGCCTAGATGAACAAAGCTGCTAAACTCTCAGGTAGCAAACCATGCCTCTACCTCTTAACTTCCAGGAGCTTCTAATGACTGGACTGCACTCTCAGAAAATCAACTCCAAAACAGAAGCATCCTGCTGATGTCAGAAGAGGGTGATATGTCTTTGTCTGTCAATAACAAGTGAAAACAAGATGAATTTGCCTCTGCTTTCCTAGTTTAGACAATATATGAAGGATGGATAGTGGGCATCATTGCAGCCATTCTGCTGCTGCTAACTGACCACCAGCATTTCTGGAATCAGTCCCAATCCAGATCTTTCGGCCCCGTCACCTGCTACCAATAAACACAGCCTTGTCTTTGCCAAGAATAGTAGTTGTCATTCTGAAATCCATTTTCAAAACTTATTCTACTCTTTTGCATGAGTCATCAGCTTCTTACATCCCATTAAAGTCTTGTAGGATGTAAAGTTGAGTAGGATTTTAGATAATAATGAGAATATTCTAGACAGGAGTGCCGAAGAGGACATTTTTAATTTACATGCTTATTGGAATAGGGGTGTCCTCTGTTGCCTACAGTGATCTCCGTCTTCTGAGTTCAAATCATTTTTCTGCCTCAGTCTTCCCAATGGCTAGATAGCTGGTGTCACATACATGACTGGTTGCCACAGCAGGACAATGCAATTCCAGAATATTCTACCTGTGTGTGTGTGTGTGTGTGTGTGTGTGTGTGTGTGTGTATGACCACATACAGGTGTCTATTTAAAAAGTTTAGATAACTACATGTGGCTATTGTGTGGTCCCAAGGAAGATGGTGTCCATCTGACTGAAGCTTAATACATCATAAATGAAGGAAAGCATTCTCACTGCACTCACTGGGTCTCTCTGTTCCATATCCTCTTGAAGCTAGAAGTGACCACATAGCTGAGGGCTACTGGGCTAAGTTATTGCTTTTGTCACATATCTTCTTTATTCTTATTTGCCCCTGTAAATGTAAATGTTGCTTTTATTTCCTCAAATAAAGTGATGAATTGAGAGCCATACCCAAGTTTTATGAATACCTGGCTTGGGCTGAGCCCAGAGCATTTCCATCTAACTATCCCTAGGTCTAGGCCTGGAAGCTTCTAGCCTGCATACAGTCTAGTCTTCTGCAAGCCCATACCTTGAAGGCTTTAGCTTCCAGCCTCTATATGCTAGCCTAGGCCTCAAATGTTTCAGATTCTGAGATTTACTGCTGAATAAATTCACCCTTTCTAGATCTTTCTGAACTCTGACTGGCTGGCTCAACTTAGCTGGTCTGGCTCAAACATCTTTCCAAACTGACTAATTCAAATTGGCTTCTCTCAGCTTCTGACCGAATTGCTCTGCTTGGAAGGACTGCCTTTGAACTCCATGAACTCAACTGTTCTGCTTTGAACTGAGCTCAACTGCATTCAAACGAACTGTACAGAACTGAATTCCTCTGAACTCAGCTAAAACAAACTGATCTGAACTGAAGCAAACTGAACCAAACTGAACTGACTCAACTCTCTCTCCCTAACTGCTCTTAAGCAGTCTCTCTTTCCTGTCTGTCCTCATGATAGTTGGGTGTATCCTACCTCTTATTCCTTTCTGCTTTGTCACTTTGTCAGCCCCTCAATTAGATGTCATTGTTTGAGATTAAAGGTGTGTACTAAAGGCATGTCTGCCTTCCAGCCAGAGGATTAAAGGCATGTGGAGTGTCTGCATTCCAGCTGGATCTTATTTTTGGATAGGATTCCTTGCCAGAGCAGCCATGTTGCTGGATTAAAATTTCTCTGCAGCCCCCATTTTTCCTCTGTCCAGGTGTATATCTGACAACACATGGATCAACTACCTTGAGTATAAAGTAGGGAAGATAGGAATTTGGAGAGGAACTGGGATTTTTAAAACCCATTGGTCCATTGCAGTAGTCCTGAACTGCTAACATAGGCTTCTGTGTTGGGTGATAAAACCCTCCATCATTTCAGTGTAGCATGTAGTTTTTACTACCCTGCTTTAATGTTCCTGGGCAGTCCATGCTACCAGCCATCTGCCCAGATTCTCTTGGGTCTGCAGGTAAAAGACACACACACACACACACACACACACACACATTAGCTCGTTTTTAATCTGCCTTTCTGGCTCAGTGGCTGGGCTCTTCTAAGCCTCTCATGGCTAACATGCCCTTCCCTTTACTCTTATCTCAAAACCTCTAAATCTTACCTCAGCTTAATTGCCCTGTTACCTTCTGTGAAGTCCATTGGTCTTGCTGCCCAAGATGCTTTTGGACTGCCCTTCCATGGGCTGCTTTCCCTTTTCACTTACATTTTGGAAGATCTCCCCTGTCACTCTTAAGTCTATTCTGTCTTTTCTCCAAGCATATTGATTCTCCTCCTCCTGACCGTCCTCTCTCCCTGCCTGAAGGAAACTAAAAGTCCCACCTCTTTCTTTCTACCCAACCATTAGCCACTGGCATCATTATTGATTGATCAAGAACCAACTGGGGACAAGGACCTTCAGTATCAGTACTCACAGATTCCCAATTAAGTCAAAGCATCAGAACCACTTCTCTACATTTCAGTCTTTGCCTGCTTTCCTATGTTTATGAATTACAGCCCCAGTGTATATAACTGTAATCCAGAACAGAGATTAAACCCATAGACCTTGGCCTATGGAGATGGCATAAAGTCAGTGCACAATGACTGTCCATATCCACTGCATTCATTCCTTCTCAGAGCTCTTCTTAGTGCCAGCCTGGACACACTGTGAAGCTGTTGGCCTGTATAGAACTCCCTGCCCTGTGCTCAGCATCCCTGCTCTGCTTGGCTTCCCCATGAGTTCATCTTCTTGCCTCCTTCTTTGCAATTTTCTCCCCCATTAGAAGGGTGTTCCAGCCCTTGTTGACCACAACTGAGAGTCCTCCCCAAATCTGGTGCCTGGATAGAGAACAAGAAAGGCTCTGCAGCAGGTTGAGGGCATTCCTTTATTGGGGCAAATGGATAGGAAGGTGTTTGGATTTTATATTTTCGTGGAGAGGACGTGAGTTCCCTCCCCTCCCATTAAAGGTTTTTCCAGGAGGTAGTTTTCTAGAATGTGCCAAAAATAAAGCTTCCCTAGTGTCAATCCTGAGGTCCTTCTGCTTTCCTAGTGACTCATATTTGCTTTTCAGGATAGTGTTGGCTTCAAACCTATAATGCTTCTGGCTCGGCCTCTTGGGTATTTAGGATTGCAAGTGTGTACCTCCATGCCTGGCTCTTGATGACATGAGAATGAATGCTTAGCAGATGCTAAGCTTCTGCTTAGATGCTTCATATGGTACTTCCCTTGATCCTCACTATATCCCCAGCAGATCATCTAAAATAACTCATGGACTAGGGTCACTGGGCAAAGTTTTCTGTTGTTGTTGTTTTGTCTTGTTTTGTTTTTTAATTCTCACATTGAATTTCTTGACAGTCTTTCATCAAGTCTGTGGACTATTCTTCCTGTAGGCATAATGCTAATCATCCTTCCGTTCTCATTTTATAGATGAGGAAAGCATGGTTCAGAGAACAGAATAGAGTGTCTGCAAAAGCACCAGCCTTGGGATCCAGAATTCTGGCTGCATCTCCAGGGCTTTTTCTGCAGAGCAAGAATTGGACTATAATCTCCCCTGTGCCAGCTACTAAAGACAAGGTTAGCTTCCCTCCATAAAGGAGCTTTGTTGGAGGGACATAGGAAGGAAGAAATCCTGGGGAGAGGCCTCGAATGATGGGAAATGTCTAGCAGTCCAGTGGCATCTGTACCCTCTGAGTCTCCTAGGCTGTCCTTAGGCTCATGGGGTCCCTAAGCTTATCGGGAAGCATCAAGGAATAACTCTTCCCTGACAATGTCTTGTGATCTATCAACAATGAAAAATGCTCCTGATGTGTCCCCCTGGTAACATCTATTCCTCCTCTCTCAGCCACATCTCTGGAAAACTATATGGTGTACAATGTATATGAAGTAAAAAATGGCAACAGCTCAGTGAGAGAGAGATGGAAGTAGAAGAGGGTGGGACAAACAGAGCAGGGTGGCAGCTCTATATTCCAAGACCATAAACAAGAACCACTAGGAAAATTCACCAGCAGCTATACTTTCCACAGACACCCGGAAATAAAACAGGGCTGACCAAAGTCTCATGTCACCAAAGAAGAAAGCTGAGGGCTTTCCAGGGACTGAGCCCCACCTTTTCCTTTGCCTCTAGGTCTGACTCTTGGTAGGTTGTCCACCATGAAAATTAAACTGAAAGACAGGTCATTTCATGCCCGGCCACTTGGCTATTTGGGCTTAGTTATATTTCCAAAGCTACCCAGATTAGACCCTTTCCTTGATTTCTGTGATTATATTGTGTATGTTGATGGCTGTAGGTTTGTTTTCCTAACTGAAAAGATGTTCTCCCTTCAAGTATTCTCTTACACATAGTCAAAGTGCATGTGGTCCTGTTCTCCCAGGAATTTGTCCTTCTCTCTACTCTCTCCCTTTTCTCCATCCATCATGGCATCTGAATCTTCCCTTTCTCTCTTTTCCTAATTTAAAAACTAAGGGAAGAAATTCTGGGGTGAAGCTTCTCCAGGATCAGCTCAACAGGAAAGTATCCTAAGAGTGTGTGTGTGTGTGTGTGTGTGTGTGTGTATGTGTGTGTGTGTGTGTGTGTGTATGTATGTATCTGTGAGGGGGGCAGGGTAAAGGGTTGTGGGGGTGGGGCTGTGCCCCCTCTAATCTGAGAAGATCAGAGGACAACACTGTGAAGTTGATTCTCTACGTCTACCTTTACAAAAGGCTCCAGTGATAGAATTCAAATTGCCAGGTATGTGAGTGATGCACTTTAACCTGCACAGCCAGACCACCGGCCCAAGAAATTCTACCTCTGAGGTTTTCCCAAAGCTACTCACTGCAGAGATCAATAGCTTTTCATGACAGTCACTGGACATTTACCACCTTGAGTTTATGCCAGTTGCATTTCTATCCCAACAGAGGACAATTACCCTAGAGTCACAGGTGAGGAAGAACCATCACTGTCTATCACAGATCACAGGCAAGGACATACCATTGCCCATTATGGATACTGGATACTAGGAAAAGAATGGACATCACAAGTGAGGAAGGATCATAGCCCATCATACTAGGAAGAGAGTGGAAGGAAGGAGGACTCTGAGTTTCTCCCTACAATATGACTAATGTGGTTTCTAGGTCCAAATGTGGACTGCCTTAATTTTAATGGCATCCATCTGAGCACGACAAAGTCACTCAACAGACGTTGGGTACATATAGATCTATGTGCTAATCCACAGGAGATTCTCAGAGCAATCTCATGAAATAGGGGTCAAGGCACAAAGGAGAAACATCTTAGCCTTGGTACTTGTGGCCCATTTGTGAAGAGAAAACAACCCAGAAGCTAAGGCTTTTAGAAAAGAAAGATCAAGAAGCCAAGGCAGAAGCACGAGTGTCATTTGAGAAAGCGGAAGCACTCCAGGCTTAATGAGGAGTGCTATATCACTGTTCTGTGCCCTGAGCAAAGGAACAAGGTTGGCACTGAGACTCCACTTATCCTCCTTGGCAAATGTAAAGCATCCTGGGTACCTCTGCCTGTGTGTGACACCTTCCCCCGAATCCCCTCAATCACATCTGGGGCAGCCTCAGTATGTAGGTAGATTTTTGGTTGGTTTTCTTGAGTGAAAAGAACCTATCCTGTATCGTTAATTCTCATTTACTCCTTGCACATGGTTGTGGTGATCGTGTGTGGCCCAAAAGAAAAGAGAATCACCACAATAAAGCTCTCAATTGGTGGATTAAATAAAATGTTTTATCATTGATTTCTAAATTACTAAACTACGTTGAGATTTTGCCAGTGTCTATTTAATAGAACTGCCAAAAAACATTTAATTTTTTTCATATAAAACACACCCAGAAAACTGAACAAATTTCATCAAAATGTTTAAATGCCAGAAATGATTCCAATCTAATAAAACATTAAGGCCTTGCGTTGTCTGTATTGTGTACACGGCAGACCTCCATAAACGACACGGCTGGAACCTGCTTTTTAATTCTTTTGCACAAAAGCACCAATTTAGGTCCTGCTGGGAAACCTTTCGAGGGATCACTCTGTAAATAAAGCAAACCAATTTCTTAAAATACAGTTAGCCACAAGCAGTTCCTGCAGGTCTGCAAGGAATCTCTGCTGATCAGACGCCCAGGCGGCCTGGGCCATCAGCTGGTGAGACAGAATCTGTTGGTATCTGCTGCTTCCCTGACTGACAGTCGTGTGCAATCACAGAGGCATGTAGACACACATCAGACAGCATGCACACAGAAACAAGCAGCGGGAGGGGAGGGTTTTGGATCCCAGATGGACGTTGGCATGGAACACTTTGAAACTGCCATCTCCCGGAGCCTGACCATTTTTTCACTCCCAGCACACAGTCTACAAAGTGAAGGCTATAAAATGGGGAAGAAGCATTGACTTTTATGGGGCTCATCAGATCCCCCAGGTGTAATGTTCCTGGCTTATGTTCTGGAATATTTTTTAAATATTTATTTTATTTTTAGTTATGTGTACATGGGGGGGCGGGCATAAGTCCCCATGAAAGCCTGAAGAGGATATTGGATCCCATGGAGCTGGAGTTACAGTCAGTGGTGAGCCCTTAGACATGGGTCCTGGAATTCAAACTTAGGACCTGTGCAAGAACAGTCAGTATGCACTCTTAACCACTGTGCCTTCTCTCCACACTTTGCCCTTTGATCTAATCCCCTGATTTACAGTAAGATGTTGATTTTAACACCAGGAGAAAACAAAGCCTCAGGCAGAAGGCCCTGCACAAGGCAAAATTAAAATATGCATGAGTCACACCAATCCTACTCTTCCTCCATTTCTACTTGGGAGAACAGCAGGTGCCATTCACCTTGGCAGCCTCATTATAATAGGAATCCATTTTATTCAAAAGTAAACCCCAGAAAAAGCCAGGTTCAGCCAACCAAGGACTTCATGCCTCATTTTTCTAGTCTGTTTCATGGACAGTGGGAATAGAAGGTTAGATAGAAAGTTCAAGAATACGGCCAGCCTCCTTGAACAGGGCTCAGCAGAACTCCCTCCACAGTGCTGTAGGTTGGGACCTGGGACAGTATATACCACACACGGAGATCTCACAAGTGTCCATGAGTAACTGAAGCCACGTCCTGCCCCTGAATCAAGAGCTAAGATTTACAAGAAAGCCAGTGAAATTCTCTGAGGAGAGCAAACCCACTTCTTGTCAACCTGAAAGATCAGTTAGAGTTCCCAGAATTCACCCCCAGAGTGTGCCCCTAAGTCACCCAGTGAGGGACTGTGAGAAACTGTGTAAATGGACTCAAAACAAAACAAGACTCACCTGACAGTGAGTTTCATTATGAACCTGGGGTTTTTCTAGAATTGGTGATGTCACACAGTTTTGAAACGTTGGGAAGGTAGAGGCCTCCCATCTCTGTATGCTCCGTGCTCAGGTGAACCTGATGTGTCTGATAACCCTTCCCAATTCTCAGGACAAAAGCATCTTATCCTTCCCGTGGGTCTCATGAGCTCTCGAGCCCACCCTGACCTCACTATTAGAAGCGGTTAACGACCCAAGTCTGGTGTCATCAGCTCTGTTCTTGATAATTTTTACCACAAACTGAGGCAAGAGTTTAAAAGAGTCATAAAGAGTCTTATTTTGGCTCAGGGTTCTGGTCCAAGGTTAAGAGGCTACATCTAGTGATGACCTTCTACCTGGCAGATTCCCAAGGCTCACAGGGCATCATATGGCAAGAGCAAAAAAACATGAGAGAAAACTAGCCCCCCTGCCTGCTTCAGCAGACCTACTCTTGAAATAACCCATTAACCAATTAATTCATTGATAGCATGGATTCATCTATCCGTGAGGGAACAACCCTAGTCATCCCATAAAGATCCTACCCAGTTCCACTTTTTAATGTCTCATACTGGACATTGAATTTCATTGAGTTTGGACTAGGGAGGCCATAGTCCGCATGAATTTGTGTCCATTTCCAAGGCAGCGTCAGTCTCCACCACACCATATAGCCACTATCATGGATAAGTTCCCAGCTGTCTGAAGCAGTGGGAATCTCCGAGGCAGACCTACCTCCAAAGTGCCAATGTGAACTTGAGTTACTTGAGTTCTAAAGAAGCTTTGCCACTTAAAGCATCATCCATGCAGAAAGGGAATCGGCCTACCCTGCCCACAAGCAAATGTACCAGAACCTAGAGTTTCCAGGCCCTGAGAAGAATTCGCCTGCCCTAAACCAGAATACAGGGTCTTGGGCCCTACCTTTGAACTAGGGCATAATCATCTGCATTTTGTAACATCCTCACATGATTCGTGTGTGCATCAATGTTTGGGAACTGCTGAGATAGGTCCAGGTTTTCTGAGGGTGTTGCAAGCATTATGGACTGGCTTGTATACATAAGAATCCCAGAGCTACGGAACTCAAACTTCTCCCTTAATGAGACTTTAGGAAGCTGCACACCTGTTAATGTTGAAAATGTGTGGACCTGACTTGCAGTTTGGGTACCACCACAGTGCAGGGATTTAGTATCAAGACAGAGCAAGCATAGCCTTGTGCAGTTTCAGATTTTTTCTTTTGTCTTTTATTGGATATTTTCTTTATTTGCATTTCAAATGCCACCCCCCTTTCCAGGTCTCCCCTTCAGAATCTCTCTAGTCCATACCCCCTCCCCCTGCCTCTATGAGGGTGATCCTCCACCCACCCACACACTCAGGTCTTCCCACCCTGGCATTCCCTTACACTGGGGCATTAAACACTCTCAAGCCCACTGATGCCATCCCTCTACCACATATGTGGTCGGAGCCATGGCTCCCTCTATGTGTACTCTTTTGGTTGGTGGTCCAGTCCCTGGGAGCTCCGGGGGGCGGGGGTTGGCCTGTTGACACTGTTGCTCCCTCCATGGGCTGCAAAACCCCCTCAGCTCCTTCAGTCCCTTCTCCAACTCCTCCAATCAGGACCCCACACTCAGTTCAATGGTTGGCTGAGAGCATCACCTCTGTATTTGTCAGGCTCTGGCAGAGCCTCTCAGGAAACAGCCATATCAGGCTCCTGTCAGCAAGCACTTCCCGGCATCCACAATAGTGCGGAGTTTGGTAACTGTATATGGAATGGCTAATATCCACTTATCAGTGAGTGCATGCTGTGTTTGTTCTTTTGTGACTGAGTTACCTCACAATGATATTTTCAAGTTCCATCTATTTGCCTGTGAATTTCATAAGAAGCCAATAGAAACTTCTCTCAAGAAATCTGAAGGGTTTGAGTAGGTCACACAGGTAATGCTCCAGGCAGCAGTTAAATTGTATTAAACAGTTAATAAATGGTTATCTTTAGCTTCCTCTGCTTGTTCCCTGCCTCTGCCCTAAGCACCATCTCGTGAGGGTACCCGGATTCTCTTCCAGCTTTAACATGCTCTGCTTTGACAATGAGTTCATTTTCCTTAAAACTGTTGAGTACCCATTAAACCAAATCCTGGAACTGTAATAGCAACAAAAATGGATAGTGAAGTCATTCAGTCTGTGTCCACCTTTCACTCCTGCTAAATTCAGTTTGGTCTGCAGTATAGAACTGAAGCAGCAGCAGGGCAGATGTGTAAAACACTGGAAAACATTTTGATGACACAAGGAAACCCAGCACTTATCAGAGTTTGATTGTCTAACTATTGATCACAGGTAATGCTACCTGTAATCAGGGTCAGAGTCAGGTGTTTCCAGGCTCTTGGGCTCTTATCCAACGAACTGAAAATAAGGTCTCATACACACTTTCAATTGCCAGAAATCTTTGTTTACAAAAATGTAACAATGCAAGCTATAGCGAAATACACTGTCCAGGCTGCCAGTGGGCCACATGAGTAAGGGTGATTGATGCTCCCATTGTTGCATAGAGCTTCCTTTTACGGGGTTCACAGGAAGATTGGTTCGGGTAATTAGAGGCATAGTGAGGGTGGTTCTCTATTTCCACCGCTAGATTTGAATTGCATAAGGCCCTGATGACTGCATGTCCCATCCCATAATGCATCTGATTTTAATTATATGCATGCCCAATTAATCATAAAACAGTTAATAGGGGATTTCCCTAGAAGTTTACTTCAGGACACAGTTTTGTCTTATTACACGTGTACCCCAAACCAGGTCAGAACAGATGGGCATTTCTGCTCTTCATACTGGCTACATTGGGAAGATTCTTTAATAGAAGCTAAGTTTGATTGTTTCAAGGGATTGAACATCTTACTCTCTTGTTCAGAGAGAGATATGTGGAGCCTGATGCTCGTAGGGTGCTGGGATTGCGGAGGTTGATAGGTGCACTCTTTAGACAAAGGTGTGTTTATGTACATACGTGTAAAGGAGCTAGGATGCCCAATGAATTATTATGGGGAAGGTGTTCAAAACCAAATGGGTTACCAGATTACTAAACCGTCCCCTAAGCTTGCATGCCTCAGAAAACCTGGCAAGGAATTTTGCAATTGAATCTGTAAGAGGCATATTGAAGTGGTGTGAATGAGGATCGTGTAAACACAGCTAGATGGATAATACAAGCTGGAGAGATGGCTTTGGAGAGAATTACCAAACTGAGAATGAGAATGAATAGAAGTTAGCATTGGAAGAGGGTCCCAGGCATGACTAATGGGGAGGGCTCGTGTCAGAAAGGACTTCAAAAAGTCAGTGAAAGAACAAGAAAAGACAAGTGTCCTGGACCAATCAGAGAGACTAGGAAAGCTACACAAGCCAGTTAGTAATAGGATCTGGTATTTGGGGAGGAAGGAAGAGATTCTTTTTTTTTAATTTTTAATATTTTTATTACGTATTTTCCTCAATTACATTTCCAATGCTATCCCAAAAGTCCCCCATACCCTCCCCCCCACTTCCCTACCCACCCATTCCCATTTTTTTGGCCCTGGCGTTCCCCTGTACTGGGGCATATAAAGTTTTCAAGTCCAATGGCCTCTCTTTCCAGTGATGGCCAACTAGGCCATCTTTTGATACATATGCAGCTATAGTCAAGAGCTCCGGGGTACTGGTTAGTTCATAATGTTGTTAATATAGGTGGTTCCTATGGTTTAAGAATAAGGAGTCCAAATTTTGGATTGAAATTTGTTCTCATTATTACTAACTAAACATAAGAGGTGAGACAGGAGAGAGCTTTCAGAGATGGTCAACTATAAGCCTTCACTAATAGATTAATCCAGTCACACAAATAATGGGTTGAGTGGTTAGTGAGTTATCCATAGAGTAGATCAGCTGTGAAAGGCAAAGGGGTCATCAATAAATGTGACCACCCACCCTGGACCAGAACTTTGAACCAAGATAATCCTCACTAGAGCTCAGCCAGTCTCTGGTATTGTTATTAACAACAGAGAATGGATTAAGGCAGCATCTGAAATAAACAGCTCTACCACCCATGACCTTCGAGACACTAGGAAGAGTTCGATAATGTTAACGGGAAATCACTAATGCATAAAGAGATTGCAATTCTGAGGGACTGAAGACACAACAGATACTAACATTGCAATATGAGGAAAGAGAGGGCCACACCAGGAAAGCCAGGGGCTGCTTCTCCTAATGTCCACTCTCTCTTGCATTTCAAACTATTCTTACTTGGACTTTATTTTATTTTTTTATCTTATTTTATTTTTTTAGATATTTCTATAAAAGCTCATGTCTTTAATAATCTCATAACTTCTTATCACACTGAAGCTCCTGCCCTGCCCTGCCCCTAGGGTCCTTAGAAGTCTAGAATCATCTCTAGCTCCTGCTTCTCTATATCTATCCCCTTTCTTCTCATTCATTAAAAAAATAAAAAGGTGAAACAGTATATATGTGTACAGAAAAGAATGGATGGAAAGTGTGGGATACAGCAGGACTTGATGGTAAACACAGCCACCAACAGGGGCTAGGTACACCCAGCTCTCATACCATCTTAACTGAGACTCGAATACCCTTTCAAGTCCAACCCCTACCTCCACTCACTGAAGATATAATAACTCAATGTAATTATTCTTGCTTCTTTGTCTTCCATAGATAATTCTGTCTCAAGTATTTACATCCATAAACCAAATATTTTTAGTTTTACCTGGCTCCTAGTGTTTTATAAAAATGGGAACTTGATCATACACAATCAACACCATCTGGAATCTCCAATAGCAAAATATACAAACTTTTAGGTAAATTAAGAAAGAAAGGCCATCCAGGTCTTCCAGTTAGGAAAGGATGTTTTAGATAAACAGGAAGAAATACTTAGGATTTAAAGAAACAAAAAAAACAAAAAAAACCTCCTTCCCTCCAAGTGTCCCCTCACCTAACAATGGGACAGATGCTCGATGGGATGCCTTTGTAAATGCAAGTGTTCTCCAAGGGCTGGCATGATGTAAGGTTTCTAATCTGTGCTGGGTATCCCTGGAAACGGGCTACTACAAAGGTGAACAAGCACAGTATTCCAGAGGTGAGCTCTTAGGATCAGCCAGAGGGGAAGAAAGGAAGCTGGGCTGGAGCTTGACAGAGAGGCCCACACCTGTCAGCACAGGAAAGTCTAAAGCTGGTGTGCTCTCTCAGATACTCCACACTGAGGCAGAAAGTCCAAATCTTTCATCCTATGGTCACTGGTCATCAGAAGCCATTGATCTTGTGCAAAAAGGCCCTCCTCGGCCAGGGCAGTTTCTCTGGGAATTGACAGTTATGAGGCTAGCCACTAGAAATAGATAATCTTGTCCCTAAAGGAAAATCTGGGTGGCACAGGAACTGCCCACCAAGCCTATTCCTCAGATGTCTTTTTGAGTCCGAAGAGATCAAATGGCAGTGGCCAAGATTGTGCAGTATGGTGGATGGATAAGGACATAGAAAAAGAGGAAAACAGGTAACTCTGAAAGTACCTTGGTGTAGAGACACCTGATCAGTGCTGGGCCAACACTGTAACATCAGAGCTACTGTGTGGACTAGCTTCCACTCCAGCACCAGCTTGTTTGCTGGCATCCACCTGGTCCTCTCTCCACGTAGGGCTGAGTTACCTAGCTAGCAGATCTAGCACATTCTTGGAGAACCAGCACAACAGGAGGTACAGTATGGCCCCCATTCACACACCCACAGAAAAAGTCTATCTTGATAAACTTACCCAGAATTTAGCATTCAGAAAATCTTGAAGGTAGCTACTTTCACTTCAATGTCAGTAAAAATGTGGAATCACTTTGAAAAGTGCAATGCTAATATTTTGAATTCACCAGGTGGGAGAGTGGTGCTGGGCCAAGGAAAGGAACTCAATCTTTTCTAGTACTCCAAAGACTTACTCTCTTAAAGACAGCCCTGGGCTTCAGGTTACCATACAGAAGCAGATTCACAGTGAGCTGTCTCACTTAGGAATCTTGGCCACTTGTGCCAACAGCACCAAAACTATCGCCTTCCCCAGAACTTGGCAATTTTGTTTTTGAGATAAAAACATTTTTCAGCAATCAGCAATGATTTGTAATAACAAAATGGTAGGGAAGAGAAGAGGAGAACAGAAGGTCAAGGGGACAAAGGAGGGGAGAAAAAAGAGGGAGGAAACAAAGTAGTGGAGAGTAGGGGAGGGAAAGGGATCAGAAAGAGGGAGAGACGAGGGCGGTTACCATGAAATCAGCTTCCTTCACTGCCTTAGTATTGTGTCCCTTGGAATAAAGATGGGAACAATTGCAGAATGGCAAGAGCAGAATAAAATGGTCCAGCATAGTAATTCTCGTCAGGGATCATGTGCAGGAAACAGCATTTCTGTAGTATACTGATATATTTCTTTTTTTTAATTTTTTTAAATTTTTAATATTTTTATTATGTATTTTCCTCAATTACATTTCCAATGCTATCCCAAAAGTCCCCCATTCCCTCCCCCCACCACTTCCCTACCCACCCATTCCCAATTTTTTTGGCCCTGGCATTCCCCTGTACTGGGGCATATAAAGTTTGTGTGCCCAATGGGCCTCTCTTTCCAGTGATGGCCGACTAGGCCATCTTTTGATACATATGGAGCTAGAGTCAAGAGCTCCGGGGTACTGGTTAGTTCATAATGTTGTTCCACCTATAGGGTTGCAGACCCCTTTAGCTCCTTGGGTACTTTCTCTAGCTCCCCCATTGGGAGCCCTGTGATCCATCCAATAGCTGACTGTGTTGAAACCAGGGAAGACCCAAATTTCCCCAGTGTCAGGGAGAGAGCCCTGCAGGAAGCATGCCTTTGCAAGTGAGTGGAGCTGGGAGTACTTGAGAGTCAAGTCTAGAACCCTGGTGAGTCCCCAGATCTGATATACAGAAATACTAATGAGAAGCCAAGGGTGATTCAGGAAAGACACCATTACACTTATTTGGCACTGAGTCTGCATGAGAATCCTAAGGTCCAGATCTTAGGACTGGAGAGATGACTCAATGGTTAGAAGCACTTGTGCTCTTGCAAAAGACTCTAAATCAGTTCTCAGCACCTCTGGGGCTGGCTCACAACCACTTAAACTTAAACTCCAGTTCCAGGGGACCTAATGCTATCTTCTAGCCTCTCCTTGGGACCTACACTCACAAGTGTATATACATTCTCTCTCTCTCTCTCTCTCTCTCTCTCTCTCTCTCTCTCTCTCTCTCTCACACACACACACACACACACACACACACACACACACACACACTTAAAAAATAATAATATAATCTTGGAAAAGAAGCCTGGCTCCCTAGTCTTCCAATCAGAACCACCTTTCTGATCTGTTGCCTAATGGGGAGAAAGTCACATTTATTACATTGTATTCTAGCTGTCCACTGAGAGTTATTCTCAGAAATAACTTCAGGATTAATCTTAGACTAAATGTTTTCTTCCCTGTGCATCGGTATACTATAAGTTTTCTTTGATAGTGAGTACTTCCTACCTTTGGCTGAGAAAAGGCTATGAGAGAGAGAGACAGAGAGAGAGAGAAGAGGAGGAGGAGGAGGAGGAGGAGGAGGAGGAGGAGGAGGAGGAGGAGAAGAAGAAGAAGAAGAAGAAGAAGAAGAAGAAGAAGAAGAAGAAGAAGAAGAAGAAGAAGAAGAAGAGAGGAGACTCAGAGAGGAGAGGAGAGGAGAGGAGAGGAGAGGAGAGGAGAGGAGAGGAGAGGAGAGGAGAGGAGAGGAGAGGAGAGGAGAGGAGAGGAGAGGAGAGGAGAGGAGAGGAGAGGAGAGGAGAGGAGAGGAGAGGAGAGGAGAGGAGAGGAGAGGAGAGGAGAGGAGAGGAGAGGAGAGGAGAGGAGAGGAGAGGGAGAGAGGGAGGGAGGGAGAGAGAGAGGGAGGGAGAGAGAGAGAGAGAGAGAGAGAGAGAGAGAGAGATTAGCTTGAACAACAGAAAGCAACTGTGGTGAAGAGAGAAAGATGGGGAAGGGAGGAAGGACCTTTGATGAAAGAAGGAAGGGGAAACTGGGAGGCAATAGCAGGAACTCATATAGATCAGCCTCCAAATGCAATGGATCTGGGGAAGGAATGCGTGCTTCCCTGTGTGAAGGGTCCTTCTATCCCTAACACACAAGCATACACGCACACACGCATGTGCGTACCCCTCCCCAGGCCCCTTCAGAACAGTGGGAAAGCACAAAGGAACATCACTGGAGCATTGGTGAAAGAGATAGGGTTTGGGTCCATATTAGGGCCAAACACACAAGAAGGCTGAGTGTGCAAGAAGAATGAAGACCAAAGTGTGGACACTTTGCCCCTTCCTAGAAATGGGAACAAAACACCCATGGAAGGAGTTACAGAGACAAAATTTGGAGCTGTGACGAAAGGATGGACCATCTAGTGATTGCCATATCCAGGGATCCATCCCATAATCAGCTTCTAAACGCTGACACCATTGCATACACTAGCAAGATTTTGCTGTAAGGAACCAGATATAGCTGTCTCTTGTGAGACTATGCCGGGGGCCTAGCAAATACAGAAGTGGATGCTCACAGTCAGCTATTGGATGGGTCACACAGCCCCCAATGGAGGAGCTAGAGAAAGTACCCAAGGAGCTAAAGGGAACTGCAACCCTATAGGTGGAACAACAATATGAACTAACCAGTACCCCGGAGCTCTTGTCTCTAGCTGCATATGTATCAAAAGATGGCCTAGTTTGCCATCACTGGAAAGAGAGGCCCTTTGGACTTGCAAACTTTATATGCCCCAGTACAGGGGAACGCCAGGGCCAAAAAGGGGGAGTGGGTGGGTAGGGGATTGGGGGGGTGGGTATGAGGGACTTTTGGGATAGCATTGGAAATGTAAACTAGGAAAATACCTAATTAAAAAAAATAGAAAAAAAAAAGGCTGATTGTGGGAGAGTGATGGACCTGGGAAGTCCGTGGCATTGAGAGCTGTGCAAGTGCTAAAGCAGCCGCATTTCCCTGTACCTGCCCCACATCCAGAGTCCTCGGCTATACTGGAAAAGTGCCTAAACTTCTTTCTTCAAAAAAGAGCCGAGTCCCAAATCCACTTGCTTGGTTACTGAGTTAAAAAGCAACACAGAAGAATAAGCAGAATGCTAGGATCTCTGGGAGAGAGGCACACATGCATACTTCTGTGCAAATCACTCCCACATAGACTTTTGCTTTCTTCCAGATGGCTTGGCCCCCTACCCATGGGTTCCGAGGTCTTTGCTAAGCTTTGTTGCGTCTAGTCAGTGTGGACCAGGTCTTTTCCAAGTTTTAGGATCAAGTCCCAAGACCAGTGAGGAGTAGGGCCAAGAGAACTAATAAAACATACCCATTCTGCTCTCACAATTGGATTGTGGAGATTTCAGACTTTCGAGTTGTTATAGGTAAGGCTTCATGTGACAACCTTTACACCTGCAGTGTCTTTACTATAGTTCTAGTTTCAGTTTAGAGTCCAAGTAGTCCTAAAATACCTTAAATCACTACATCGTTCTCCACCTTCCATCCCTTTCCCTATTAACTGGTTGAATGCATGACAACCTGCTAACTAGGATGTTGCCTGTTGTAGTTCTCATTTAAATTCCTCTTGGTTCATCTGTGCTAGACTGAACCTCCCCATCTTCAATACCCTTAAATGCAAGTCCGCATAAGCTCAGTATTTGGATTGGTCCTTTCTACAATATAGTGGAAAACGTGAACAACAGTTTCAAAAGTAGCACCTACCCCAGCACCTCACATAGAGTGAACCAGCAGATAGAACCCAGGGGATGGGGGCCAAAGCTGAATGCTGTGTGTTCCATTGACTCCAGAGCTCTCCTTAGGGTAACTTTAATTCCAGCCTGCCTCTCTCTCCAACCCTCCCTCCCTCTCTCTGTTGTTTCCTCCCCACCCCCTTCCCCTGTTTTCTTGTGGTTTTGAGAAAGAGACTTACTATATAGCTCAAGCCTTGAACCCTTGATCTTCTAACCTCAGCCCCCATGTCTGTGAGGGCTGAGATTACAGGCAAGCATCACCATGCTCAGCTCAGCTTTAACTGTTCTAAGCAGCAATATTTACAACCCTTCTTCATAGCATCTGCCCAAGCGACTGCTCATACAGAAAGTAAGTCCAAAGATATCTTCAAACTCAGACATCTGCATTGTATGTGTTCAGACAGACAGTCTGTCTATGAGGCTGTTTCTTCTGCACTCTTTCATTAGCAGACTTGTCAGAGTTCAGCCAGAAATCTAAAGGCTGGCAATCAGTTTGAAGGGCTGTTGCAAGGGCCTCCTCTAGTCCCCTACCAGAAAGAGTAGGGACTTTCTCAAGTAATACATTGCTTGTTGTACTCAGTCATTCTTTGTTGAAAATTTTCCATTTCATTTAGAAAATTAAAAAAAAAATTTCTGAAACATCTCTCAGGGTGTATACTTTCAGTAGAAATGTTAAAGCAGTTAACAGATTATACTAAACTATGTACATAAACACACTCAAAAGTCTGAAGCCAGGAAGCTGGCATGATTTAATTATTGCATGTTTCAAGCACATGTGGGTATGATTCATTTTATTGTTCCTTAAAAGTGGGTAGGAGGAGAGGTTTCTGGGCATCATGGCTGAAGAGTGCGACTGTTGAGCAGCTTTGCAATTTAGTCCTTATTAAGCAACAGGACATCTCATTTCCTTTCACTAGCTAAAAAGCAAAGACAGTACCTAGAATGACAGAGAAGGGTAACCTGAGGTTAACTGGGAAGAACAATACAAAAGAAACAGAGACATCAGAAACCACTTTCCAACTTCTATCATTGCAAAAAGAGCATCTTTCTCTTAGGAAGTGGGAAAAATTCTCAATGGGAAGTTAACGGAAGCTAAAAAGCACCAGAACTTGTTCATATCATGCAAAGGTCTGTTTCTTTCTTCCTTCCTTCCTTCCTTCCTTCCTTCCTTCCTTCCTTCCTTTCTTTCTTTCCCATTCCAATTAGTCCTTTAAAAACATCTCTAGGTCAATAACTCAAAGATCTATTCTGGCATGGTATGGCACAATTCACATAAAGGAACATATATAAATGTTTTAGTCCTTTGGGACCATTTTTCTCTGTAGTAACCACTCAGAACCTACCATCTTAGTAGAAATGAGTCAGATGAAGGAACTTGACTATGGTCCAATAAAACTTCATTTTACCAAGGCAAGAAATTGAATCTGTACAATGTTGGTAGTAAGTTGAATGTTCAGGTTGGCTGTGAAATCTCTGCCCAAAAGACTCGTTTAATGAAGGACTGGTCCCTGGTTGCTGGTCTTGTTAGGAAGCTGACTGAATCATGAGGATGATAACTTCATTAAAGGGCAAGCCAGTTGCTGAGTTTAGTAGCTAAGAGATCCCTAGACCCTTCTCTCTCTCTCTCTCTCTCTCTCTCTCTCTCTTTCTCTTTCTTTTTGGTTTTTTGAGACAGTGTTTCTCTGTATAGCCCTGGCTGTCCTGGAACACACTTTGTAGACCAGGCTGGCCTTGAACTCAGAAATCCACCTGCCTCTGCCTTCCGAGTGCTGGGATTAAAGGCATGCACCACCACACCCGGACCCTTCTCACTCTGCTTCTTGGCACCATAGGGTGAACAGCATTATGTACCACACACTCCTATTATAATGTTCAACTTTATCTCAGTCCCAAAGTGATGGGTCTAAGACTGAATAACTTAAGAGCTTAGAAACTGTGAACCCAAAATATTGTTTGCTCCTCAATCTTGTTGCCTCAGGTCTTTTGTCACAGTAACGGAAAAGCTGATTTATTCATGAACTCTATATTAGGCTATAAAAGGTATGCATAAGGAACCTGCTTTCCTAAGGTAGAGTACACTGAAAGCATTTAGTGAATACCCATGAGTGACTTCAAAAGACTGAACTATCACCTTAACATTGCATTGTTAACATAGGCTTGGCTAAGTCACCTCATCTTTTTGAGCCTTCAGTTCTGAAACTTTCAAGTGGAAAAAGTAATGCCCATGCTGCTTGGTTCCTGGCTACCTCACTACAACATTGAACCAACAGTAAAATCGCCAGCATATACGAACTTCTGAAAATGTCCCACATCACGGTAACTACACAGAATAACTGATGTGAGGGTGAGGGTACTTTGTTTTCTTTTCAAAACCCTATGTTGTCTCCATTTCATCCGATGAGGAAACCAAACGCTTAGCACTTTAAATGGGGTTGGTCCCATACATACACAGAAGAAACACAATTCCAACTTCAGAGCCTGAATAATCACTGCTCACTACTTTATATTCTCTGAGCTTGGGAATTGAACAGGGCAGACACAAATTGTTTGTTCTTTAAATAAATCATGGGCAGCTTCTGTAGACGATAACTTATCTGCATGCCACTGCACAATCCTCTTGACCTTGTGGGACCTTGCATGCTTGTTCAACCAATATGTTTGTAGAAAAGAGTAAGGTGGATAATTGATGGAAAGCCCATTAGGTGGTAAGTACATGCTCAATTAACTAATGTGAAAGAGGAGAGATGCCATTTGTGGGGAAAATGCTAGGTAGCCCCGAGAACTGAGCAATGGCTGAAAAAGCCCTTGATACAGAAGAATCCATGAAAGGTCGATAATGAAGAAAGACCTCCAGAACATCCTGCCTCTAAGTATCTCAGCTCGTGTTCCAAATTTCCTGGAAAGAGAGTCTCTTTATCCAGCTGCATCAGGCATTTCTGTCCTTATATTAATCAGCGATGGCCAAAGAACAAAGCTGGTGGCAGTGTTACACCACAGATGGGATGTGCAGAATCATAAAGCAGACAGCCACAAGGGTGGATCTATCCTAAGTGGCTTGCCAAATCCATATCCCATGTTCTGTCTCCAAATGACCTTGTAATGACATTTTGGATTGAACATGAAAACATTAGACATCTAATGTTTCTTTGAAGTCTCTGTCGAGAGCTCCCCCACCAGATACAAATGTATTATTGAAAGTTCCAAACCTCCCACATTCACCTCCACACCTCTCCTTATCTCCTGTCACACATCTGTCTCTTATATGTTATCATTACTTTCTGAGTCACATAACCTACTGATGCTCATTATCTCTGATCAACTCTCTTCACCCTACCTACTACCCCTAGTAAATGTGTCAATAGCAAGATTATCACTGACTGTTTGAAGGCTGTCTCTAGCAAGAAAATGCTTTCTCATGACCTGGTATCATAGGTGTATCTGTGCTGTACAACGTTTACAGTTGAAAATATATTCTTTAATGTTGTGGTTTGGTACGAAATGTCTCCCACGGGCTTGTGTGCTGAGTGCTAGGGCTCTAGCTACAGAGACTATTATTTTAGAGGATTTTGAAAACCTTAGGAGATGAAACCCAGCTAGAGAACAAGGTTGAAAGAGGCTGGCTCCTAGAGGTACCTTGCTTCTAAACCCTTTCAGTCTCTCTGCCTTCTGTTTACTCCAAGGTAAGAAGTTCACAGGCCACTGTCCTCCAAGAACACCGGGCCAAGTGACCAGCGACTGAGCCCTCTGAAACCCTGAGCCGAATAAGTCACTCCTTTAACTTGTTCTCCGAGTTAGTTTGGGCCCAACAATGGAAAGAACAGCAAATGGATGGCTTCTCAATACTAAATGGGACTGGTATTAATTCCTTTGTGCATTTTTTTAAAAGAACTCCTTTTTGATCAGCACAGTACCAGAATACCTGTTAAATCGGTGCTTAAACTTGGATAAATGTATTTGAAAGCCAGAAGTGATGGTGGATGTCTGTAATCTTAGCACTTGGGATCTGAGGCAGGGGAATCAAGAGTTACTGCCAGTCTGGTCCTTTTTCTAAATCAGCAGCTTCCATGATGTACCAGTAAGCAAGGCCAGCCCTTCATAGAATGCATACAACTCCATACACACAAAATCTAGAAGATGAGAGAGTCTAGGGGTGTTTCAGCCCATGGTGTTCAGGACAGTTTAACTATTTGTATTTTTCTCTTCAAACCTTGAAATGGTGTTTTCTAAAAATAAAAATATTCATGGATAATAATAATTGCTTGAATTTATGATCCTCAACTAATTTCCATGCAATTTGCGAAGAAGTCTATGAGCATTATTTATCTCATTTGATTATTACTGGTACTCTACGTCTCTGCCACAGAGGCAGAACCAAGGGCTTAATGCATAGCTGTGATATCAACGGCTAGGGAGTCACAGGATACCAGTGGTCTCACACCAAAGTCTGATTGACTTCTGAATTCCCTGCAGTTTTTCTGATCTTGAGTCTTTCCTTGACCACTACTACTCTACAATGTTGTTTCTTTGTTTTTCTTTTTTCAAGTGAGAATTTAGGATCTTTTCCAATAAGATATCAGGATGCTTCTTCATTCAGTAAATATTTTATCCCCAACTTCTCCCTCAAAAAAAATAAAAAAGCATGTCTCTAACGTCCTCATTGAAAGCAGTAAATTGAATCTACTCTGCAGGTCAGTTCCTGTTCTTTCCTTTCTAGTTATACCTGACGGTAGGCTAAGCATTTTGACAGCTCTGGAAAGAAATGGTTTCTTCCCTTGTGGTACTGGAGGATACACTGCTACACAGCAGAGCGAAGGAGGTCAGAGAAGAAAGAGGAAGTAAGAATTATACATCAGGACTTCTGTGCACTAGGTAGGGATTGATCAAAATTTATGGCACAGCTATCATTTCAAGACTAATCCTTATATTCCTGTGGGGTTAGGGGTTTGAAGCCCCTACTCTCTGCCGAGAAATGCATCCCGCAAAGCACATTCTCTGTTATTTACTCATTCCTCCTGGACTGTTGAAAATAGCTCCATTGCTATAGGTTCTCTAAAACATGGTCTTCAAAGGAATGAAATTGCAATCATAATCAAAGCCAGGGCAAAGAAAATAAAATGTGTCAACACTTCTCAGCCTCTAAGTTGTATTAACCCTGAAACCACAGTTGTATTAACCCGAGGGGGAAAAAATTACTCTCCTCAAAACTTTCAATTATCCTAATAAATAAGTCTGATTTCATAGCACCAGATTCCACAGTGACACGGAGAGGCCAACACTGATACTGTGAGCTCTCCCATCGCTCACAGTAATGATGCAAAGAAACCGCTAAGACCTTTCACAAGCATCCCCTAAAACCATCCAGAAACACGGACATTTACATTACAGCTCACAACAGTAGCAAATTTACAGTAATGAAGTAGCAATGAAACTAATTTTATAGCTGTTGATCATCATGACATGAGGAACCAGATGAACCGGTCACAGCATCAGGAAGGTTGAGAGCCCCTGAACTAAGAGGACTTAAAAGTCAGTTCTCTGTGTTTAAGTAACAAAGAAACAAGATGCAAAGGAAGAGAAGCAAAATCGTACTTCCCCTTACATCTATTACAGCTGAGATGATACAGAAGTGTCAGAGAGGAAGCCAAATTGAATTTTTGAGATCTCTCTCAAATTCAATTTTAGTTAAAAATTGTGTGGAGTTCCAAGGTGGTTTTCCCTCCCTCTCTTCCTTGTGTGACTTTCGGTTTGTTTTC
Source organism: Mus caroli (assembly GCF_978045245.1). Classification (NCBI taxonomy): domain Eukaryota; kingdom Metazoa; phylum Chordata; class Mammalia; order Rodentia; family Muridae; genus Mus; species Mus caroli. The sequence continues at coordinate 42,653,820 of NW_028227273.1, forward strand.
TTTCAAATTGACACTCCCTTTGCACATCCCACTTCCTCCAAGCTTGGGCTGGTGGGGGGGGGGGAGCTCTGGTAATTCTACAAGATGGTTGATTGCTGTGGTTTTCGCTGATTAGGGTGAAGCTCCAATAAAGCTCGCAGCCGTGTTGTCACGCTGCTCAGCTAAGCCCTCAAATCCTTAGAGGGGCCGCTCACCACTAAACAACACATCATAAAGTTTGCTTCGTGAAAAGTAGATTTATTTCTTTCTCTGGACGCATACACAGTCATAAAGGTTTATCTTCTGATCAGAGAAAGAAAATAAGCAAAGCAACAAGGGTCTTCACAGAAGAGGATCTATGAACCAAATTAATAAGGTTTTTGTTCTGTCCAGGTTAGCAAGAAATGGGAAGGAAGTGAAAAATAATACCAAGATTGAGGCAAGCTCCATGCTTCTGCTTATTTTTCCTCCCTTCCTTCCTACCTTGGTTCCTCTCTTCCTTTTGTCGACCTTCCTTCCTTCCCTCCTTCCTTCCTTCCCTCCTTCCTTCCTTCTTCCTTTCCTTCCTCCCTCCCTCCTTCCTTCCTTCTTTCTTCCTTCTTTCTTCCTACCCTCCCTCCTTCCTTCTTTCCTTCTGTGTTCTTTCTTTCTTCCTTCCTTCCCTCCTTCCTTCCTTCTGTCTTCCTTCCTTCCTTCTTTCCTTCTGTCTTCCTTCTTTCTTCCTTCCTTCCCTCTCTCCCTTCCTTCTTTCCTCCCTTCCTTCTTTCCTCCCTTCCTTCCTTTCTTTCCTTAACTTGGATTCATGATAAGCAAACTTGGATGTGTGTTTAAAATCTTGAGGATTTATATTATTAACCAAACAAGAATTTTTACAATCAGGGAACACTTGTCTGGCTTTCCCCCTCGCCTCCTCCCTCCCCTCCCATCCCCCCAACCAGCACACACAATTTTTGTAGAATATTTTGTTGGCTATAATTAAACTATGTGTGTTAATTAGGATTAGATTTTAAATGCACTGCTTGGGAAGTTGAAAAATACAGGATCTGAATGAGCCCAAATTGAGATGACACTTGAATTTTCGCAGATGTTTCCATAATCCTAATTTCAAATTGATTGTACTTCCTGAACAGTGAGAAGCCATTTTCAGTTATTTATTCAGACGTGTGCATCGCTTCTCCCTCTGCCAGTGGGCAGAAAATATCTACCACTTTCAATAACTCCTTCAAATAGACTCTTTTCCAAGACAGGTTTTAATGAAGGGAAGTGGGGACAAATAAATCCCACCTGCTCCTAGGGTCACCCCCAGAGACCATATATGAACCCAAGCAAAAATGGAAACTTCAGCAATCACCCTCTTGCCTACCCCTTCGTGATGGGTTCAGCTGGCGTTTGAACTATGATTTCTCAACAGGCCAGGGAGAAGTGCAGAGACAAAAAAAGAGAGAGAGAGAGAATTTCCCAAATATTGGCCAATGGTAGCCATATTAAGTGACACTCTCTTCAGCCACAAAGATGTGCGGTGGCCTGCTCCACATAAGCCCTGGGATTGGACCCAGCAGCAGGGCCACCTGTAAAACACATTCCCAAATAAATGGCCTGTGAAAAAATAGGAAAGTCCCTGCCAAATGTGAGACTATCAGCTGAGACTGAAGTACAGCAGGCCACTTTGTGCCTGAACGACAGCAGCATCCCATCTTATCTACGGAGGGAGGAGGGCTCTCTCTTAGTTCCACTCTGGGTTTGTATTTTATGTGCAACCCCGAATCCAGAGCATCTTTAGCAATCCTGTCTTGGAAGCAGCCCCATTCCCCTAACAAGTCTTCAGTTTGATTGTAATTCCTTGCAGCTTTCCTGTGAAGGGTGGGGGGGCGGGCTGCTGAATTAGAGGCATCGTGCCTTCTTCCACCTGTAACGATTTCCCACTCAACTGTAAGACAATGGCCATGATTGATCTAATGAGGGACTGGAAAAGCCAGCTGATTGCTATAAATAGTTGAAAGCAAAAACTTGTGCTTGGCTTCCCAAAGAATTTCTCATCAACTCTGGTACCCTAACCTAAGTAGGTAAGCATCGTTGTGTGGCAAATGAGGTGAGGCGCACAAGCCTTTCCTTGGTAGGAGTTTGCACACAGGCGAGGCAGAAGTCAAGCTGTGGAAGACAGCTGATGCAATACTCAGGCTTTGTGGTAACAATCCAGTGCTAGTCTGTATTTTCTATGAAGGCAGAAATCATAAAAAAAAAAAAGCAGCTTTAAAATGTAAGTACACGTGAGATTGGAATGTTGAGGGAATTTTAATGACTGTTTTTAACCATATTTAAAGTCCAGTAGAAAGAACTGGGTGCCTTCATTTGCTAAAACAATAAATAAATAAATAAATAAATAAAAACCTGCAGATGTACACAAAACTAATCTATATAATATACCTGAAAATCATGTAAATGTATTTCCTCGTTGCATTTTTAACAGAGTTTTTCTTTTAAACCTGGGCTACATGTTACATTATATGGTGCCCATCCCATATACTTGATCAACTACAGCCCGGTTTCTGTGCTTGTAATCCAGGACTCGCTGTTTTTAGGCTCTCTGGGTGATTCCAATGAATAGTTAATGTTAAGAACCAGTTATTAGACAAGTTAAAATTAACAACATGGAGAAACTTTTTCAACCTATCTTTTACCAAGAGAGAGAAAGAGAAAGCAACAGAGAGACGAAACAAAAGAAAACTACTTGTCTCTCCATCCAGTACCCTGGCAGTTATGTGAGGGTTTAGCAATTCATCATAAGAAGGCTAAAACCTACCTTGACACTGCTACAGGCTTCCCCTGGGGTTTACAGTGACTCCTTGATACTGATATTGCCTCATGGAATAGATCATTTGCTTAAGGATACCCCTGGTAGATGACAAAATTAGATTTCTGAACAGATCAGTGTTGGCTCTAGAAAAAAGGTGGGCGTTGCAACCCTGTTATCCAAATCCAATCTAAGAACTGTTTCTTTGTCTCACCCAAAAGACAGTGTTTGAATCCGTGTGGATGGGTTCTGGGGGTCGGACCTCCAGTTCCCCTGAATTCCAACCAAACTGTCCCTTTCAATCCTTAGCATCAATAGCTTGAGCTCAGATATGTTCATTTGCTAAGAGACTGGCTAAGATTATCTCTGAAAACAATACTAAAATCTCAGAGATATAGATGTTGCTACATGTGTGTAATCATTGATAAACATGAAAATTGCCCCTGCCAATTCCCTGGGTGGGAAGAAAAGAGGGAGGGAGAAAGACTTGGGTGTCCAGAGAGTGAATTATCAAGTTGGGAGTCCACAACTCACACTTGGGTGCTTACTGGCACTGTTATACATCCTTAACTCCATTCATTCACTTTCACTTATTCAGCCAGTGCATTCTTGCTAGAAGACTTTATTTTACTAATTACCTTTTTCTTTTATATTGAAAAGTTGCTTTTTCCCCCCTAGACTATATTCTGATTTGGTTTTCCCTTCTCCCCCATCTCTTCTCAGATCCTCCCCTACCCAGTCAAATCCACACCCTTTGTTTTTCTCTCTCATTAGAAAACAAACAAGCACCTAAGAAATAACAATAACGGAAGAAGATAAGATAATGAGGGAGACCTCAAAAGACAAGAGTTAACTTGTGTGCTGCCGTGAGCATCAGGCACTCTGTTGAGATTTAAAGACTTTTTACAACTAACATTTAGTCCCTTCAGCAACTTCCCTGGTGCAACAAGTTGGAATATTTTACATATGTTTGTATATGGTAATATACATATATTATTAGTCAGAGCCTTTTCTGCTCTATAGTTTAACAAGAAAGTATGGATGTGAAATAAACCTTTCACTTCTTTCCATTTTGGGTAGATTGGATAAAAGAACTTAATTTTTAAATGTATTTATTTATCCCCTTTATAACCTAATATCAGCCCTTCTTTTCCTCTCCTTCACATAAGTCCTTCCCCCATTCCTTCTTCCCCCTAGAAGAGGAAGCCCCCCTCTGGATGTCAAACACACACACACATATACACACACACACACAGAGAGAGAGAGAGATAGAGAGAGAGAGAGAGAGAGAGAGAGAGAGAGACAAGTCACTGCAGGACTAGGCACATCATCTCCCACTGAGGCCAGACAAGGCTGCACATTTAGGGGTGTGGAATCCACAGTCAGGCAACAGGTCTGGAGATAACCCCTGCTCTGATTGTTAGGTACCCTAATGTAGACCAAGCTGCTCATTTACTACATATATGCAGGGGGACCTATGTCTAGCCCATACTCACTCTTTGGTTGGTAATTCAGAACCCCAAGGATCCAGGTTGGTTGACTCTGTTAGTCTTCCTGTGGAGTCTCTGTCCTCTTCAGGTCCCTTAATCTTTCTCCCAACTCTTCCATAAGACTCTTTGAGCTTCATCTAATGTTTGGGTGTAAATCTCTGCATCTCTTTCCATTGGCTGCTGTTTTGAACCTCTCAGAAGACAATTATGCTAGGTTCCTGTCTGCAAGCATAACAGAATATTATTAATAATGTCAGGGATTGGTTCTTGTCCATGGGATGGGTCTCAACTTGGGGCAGTCATTGGTTGGCTATTCCCTAAGTTTCTGCTCTATCTTTGTCTCTGCACATCTTGTATACAGGACACATTTTGAATCAAAGATTTTGTGAGTGGGCTGTTGTCCTGACTGGGAGTCATGCCTGGCTACAGGAAGTAGCCACTTCAGGATCCATATCCCCCACTATTGAATGAGGTAACACAGACCAAAAGGGTTTGCATGGTATGTGCTCAGAAGTAGCTATTAACTATAAAGTACAGGATAGCCATGCTATAATCCACAGAACCCAAAGAAGCCAAATGACAAGGAGGGCACAAGGGAAGATATTTGAATCTTTCTCAGAAGGGGAAACAAGATAGATATTGGAGATCGTTATGGAAGGAGGGAACTGGGTAGGAGAGAAGATGGGGAGGAGAGAAGAGGAGAGAGATCATATATAGGAAAGCAGGAGAGATAAGAGAGATTGGCTGTGGGGATGTGGGGGGGGGGGGCAATCTCTATGAGGTGTCATTGGTCTGGGATGAGGAGAGGACTCGGAGGTCTGAGGAGGTGATGCTAGAAAAGAACTTATTTCTTAAAACAATCTTTAAATTGTCCAATGGTTGTAGGAAACAATCAAACTGTCTGTGGCAGATTTTAAGTATATTTTGTTTTGTCAGGCCTAAGCTTCATTTGAATGCAAGAGAGGGCTTTCAGTGTTCCCAGTCTCAGGCATCTCATGACTCCTAGAGTATTAGAATAGCTCAGAGTCCTTGCCCTGTCGCCTGCCATATCCGCTGGTGCAGTCAGGCCACCTCCTGCTTTACAGTCATTCTTTAAAAGGAAGTACCTTGAGTGGCTAATGCTTAGAAGGTCAAATTTACCTACGTTGTCCTTATGTTTCATTCTTTTCTTTATTTTTCATGTATGTGTATGTACTTAGTGTTTTTATAGAACTACTAACAGTAGAACTGTCTCTGACTCTTTTGTCTGGTCTTGGGACCATCTTCATTCTATTGGGTTACCTCATCCAACAGAGATGTGAAGATTTGTGCCTAGTTTTATTGTATCTTGTTATGCCATATTCAGTGGATATCCCTAAAAGGCCTGCTCTTTTCTTAAGGGAAAAGAAACAAGGGTGTATCTGAGGACAAAGAAAAGGTTGGGGGAAGGACACTAGGAGTAGCGGAGGAAGGGGAAACTGCTGTCGAGAATTATTATTGAAAACAAAAATAAATAAATAAATAAATAAATAAATAAATAAATAAAATACGAAGACAATTTATAAATGAGGGAGAGTCCAAAAGACAAGAATAAACCTGTGTGTTCCAGTGACTGTCAGGATTTTGTTGGCATTTTACAAACTATTTTTTGTCTTTGTTTTTGTTTTTATTTTTTTTCATTTGTTTGTTTCTTTGCTTTTTCAGCTAACAGTTAGTCCCTTCAGCAATTCCCCTAGTGCTACTAGTTGGAATATTTGAGAGTGTAAGGAGCTGAGGTGATCTCATTCATTCATATAATAAATGCAGATGAGCAAACACTGCATGCAAAGAACCATTCATGGATGATCTAGAAGTTTAGCGAACATGGTACAGCATCTGAGCCTCAATCAATCAATTACCATAGAGGCATGAAGAGGTGATTATTAAAACCTCAAGAATTTCTTAAAATAAGTAGTCAACATTAACCTGATATATTCATAGCAAAAATTATAATGATGAGTTTTAATTGTCAATTTTAAACAATCTAGGATCATCTAGGAAGAGGCACTGTCTAGATCAGGTTAGTTTGTGGACATTTCTGTGGAGAATTATCTGATGTATATTAATTGATGTAGGAAGACCCATCCCACCATGGGTAGCACTATTCCCTGGACTTCTGTTCTGGAATGTATAAGTATGGAGAAGAGGTACTCTGAGTAGCAAGCATGGATAGATTCATCTTTGCACTGCTCTGGACTCTAGAGGTGATGTGACTAACTATTGTGAGTTCCTGCCTTGACTTCTCTTCCATGATAAACTGTAACCTGGAATCATAAACTAAAATGATCCTTTCCCTGATAATTTGCTTTTTGTCAGGGTATTTCTTTGAAGCAACAGAAATTAAACCAAAACATTAAGTCATCATAAAATACAAGTTAAAGGTTTGTCCCCCCCCCCCTTTTCTTGACAGCCACTTTACAGCACACCATTACTTATATTCTGTGGTTTCAGAGTTCCAACCTGAACCATCCAATCTCAAAAACCACTAGTAGGTTTGTCATGTTCTGGTGGATGGTCCTATACTCATGCACATTTAGTGCCACATCATCAGAGTATAGAGTATAACGATTAACCTTGATAACATCCTGGAATGTCAGGGGCTCTATGGCCCACTTTAGCCAATGTCAATCTCCCTTTTTTTTTCTCTCTCTCCAGTATGGGTTCTTTTATGATATCTGAGACCACTGTGACAGGAAAAGGCTTTACCACATTGATTACATTCATAAGGTTTCTCTCCAGTATGGGTTCTTTTATGACAGTGGAGATGAGCGGGTCTTGCAAAGACTTTACCACATTGATTACATTCATAGAGTTTCTTCCACCTATGACTTCTTACATGCCTTCTATGTCTTTGAGAACTTTGACATGGTTCTTCAATATGATGGTCTTCCCATTTGTAGCCTATAGAAGTAAGGTTCCAGTAGGTCTCCAACATAACATCTTTGTAGAGATTCATCTGGGAAGGATCCAGCAAATTCCACTCTTCTTTAGTGAAGTTCACATGCACATCATCAAAAGTCACTGCATCCATGTTTAAATCTCAGAGCTTCCTGAGGTCCCCTCAATACACCCAACAGCAGATCTCAGAGAAGGACACAGCGAACCATTCAAGCCTGCACAGCCACAGCGAACTCCTCCAATCTCCCTTTTCATCCTGATATATGTCCTTATTGCTGAAGGGCTTTGCTTACATCATCAATCAAAGAAAAATAAAGCTGGTGCCCAGCTAGAAGCTTCCCCCTTGATGACTAGTGCTCAGAATACTAGAAAGTACACTAGTGGAGGAGAGAAGTGATCATCACCATCTCCTAACTACAAACTCTTAAATCTACAATGGAAACCTACTTGCAATATGTCCTGATGCACCAGTGGCATGAATGGAAGAAACTGACAATTTTTTAAAATTTGAATTTTAGTCTTAATCCATGAGACCCATACATAACACAGCTAAAGTTGCCAAGAACCTATTCCTATATAGGTTATGGGGCTAGAGGAAAACCTACTCTATTGCTCTGCTAAACAAACATAGCATTAAAGTGATGCCTAATGGCATTCTGTTCTACTCGTAGATCAGCTAACTGTTCGACCCTCATCAAAGAAGCTTGCTGTTACAGTAGATGATAACTAATACAAAGATTCACTGCTGGACAATGTGGCGCAGCTCTGAACCTGATGTCTTTATCAACCCCTCCTCTCAGGACTCAGGGATCTATGCAGAAGAGGAGGAGGAATGACTTAGAACCCTTAGTGATGGATGACTCCAAGAAAATGGTGTTCTCCAGACACAACATGACCAGTACACACATGAACTCACAGAGCCTGTGACAGCACAAGACCCACCCAAGTTCAAACCAGACAAAAATCCCAGCACTGAGAAGGAGTTGACAAAAGTTTCACTTCTAACTGAGCAACTATTTGCAACTGATACTTGCTGGGAGAGGGAAATCAGTCCCTCTGTCACTTCAGTGCAGGCTATGTAACCAGGAGTAGTTGGTCTACACAAAGCGAACTCTATGGTTTGTTGGTTGGTTGGTTGGTGGAAGTTATTGCTTCACTTTATTCTGTTTTGGTAGTTTTGTCTTACTGATTTTCTTTCTTTTTTTTTTGTTTCTTTGTTTAATTGTTTTGTTTTGGGGGTTTTATTGGCTTTATTGGATTTTTTATTTGAAAAAAAGAAAGAGAACATGGAGTTGAATATGGAGATGGAGGTATTGGGGAATAATAGGAGAATGGGAAAGAATATGATTAAAATACATTGTATGAAATTTTTCAAAGAAAAAGAGCTTTGAAAACCACTGGTAGGGAGGAGAGTGCAGAGCATACAGTGATGAAAGAGACATTTAATCACCTGTAAGATAGGAGTCCCTGAACATAACTTATAACATGCATGGTTAAGAGTCAGTGAAAATTGTTTGAAAAGGTGCAAATATTATAAGTTGAGATTAGATATTACACATTTTTAGTAGTTGCCATACAATTTGTAAACTGATGATTGAAAGTCTTTCTTTCCCCTTAATAAAAGCAGAGACAGGAGAATCACCAGAAACTTGCAGTCATCTAACCTGGCATATATAACAGTAAACAATAGAGACCCTGGTGCCCCCTTAGAGAGAGAAAGAGAGAGAGAGGAGGGAGAATTATTGAATGGTGAAGAATAATTTTATTTTATAGGTATATATACAAACATACACCTTGTATACCTTGAGAATATAGATAATTCTCGAGGTTTGCTTTAATTAACTAGATTAGCACAGAAAGTTATGTGTTTCCCTGTGGTATCTTCATACATGAATTGTTACACTTTTTTCGCAGTCCTTCCCTTTCCCCCTGGCCCTACACTGTAATGACAGACAAGCCTACAGCTATTATTGAAGTCACCTAAAGATCAGCAAAAATAGTAACTTGGACTCTTTCAGAATTTAACTCCACAAAGGGTGAATGTGTCTGATTTAGTGTTTCTTATTTCATTACTTGTCAGTTCAAGTACCCATTAGTTCAATCAAATTATTTAATATTATTACTTTATATAAAATGCTCCATAACATCTGTATACATGAAAGTATATGATTTACACCAAAATCATTACATGCCAATATTTGAGGAACTTGGTAAGAAATCAAAATGTCAGCTAGTCTACCCAGCTAGAATACAATTTTTTTTTCTCTCTTCACTGGGAACTGCTTCTGCTCAACTGTTGTCAAAAATTTGAGCTAAATAAATACAAGGAGACAGGGCAGTGGCTGCTTTTCAACCTAATAGGTGACAATGTTCCACCACCTCCAACCCCCCAGCCTCCCGTCCCCACAAACACACACCTGCTCCTCCTGAGTTACCTCCTCAGGCAGGGTTTAGGTTGGGGCACAGCAAGACAGGGTTGTGAGATTTCATTGGCAGAGGATGTAGGGGCTTGGGATTGACTCAAACACTGTATAGAAGCTGGGGAATAAACTCAGATCTGCACCGTGATGCTGGTCTCTGGAGTGTGATTACCCGGTTTGGTCATGTGACTCTGTCATCTCTTGCTCCTCCATCCTCAGGCCTGTTCCTGTATGTGTGTGTTTGTGTGTGTGTGTGTGTGTGTGTGTGTGTGTGTGTGTGTGTGTGTGGTGTGTTTTATAGGCATGTGTGTGCATGGATGTACTTAATGATATGTGCACATGTAAAGGCCAGAAGTCAACTCTAGGTGTCTTCTCTGTTGCCTAGAAAGAGTATAGTTGGGATATATGGTAGATCTAATGTTGAGTTTTTGAGGAAATTCCATACTGACTTTTACGGTTGTAAGATGAGTTTATACTCCTACCAACCATGAAAAGGGATTCACCTTTCCTCACATCCTTTCTCAAAGTCTTTATTTCTTGAAATATTGGAGTTCTTTTCAGAAAGCCACTCTCTAAGAATCTATCTTAAGGTGTGTTCCCATATTTTCCACTAGCAGCTTCCAATTTTCATGTCTCCCTGTAAGAACTGCTCTGTGAGTCCCAAACAAATCACACCATGCAGGGAGGTTTACTGGGAGGGGAAAACAGAGGCAGCCTCTGGTAGAGGGAGGATAGGAGAGGGAGGAGACAAAAAGAATGAGTCTTTTATTGGACCCGTGGCACATGCACAAAGGGACATGAGACAGGGGCCATGGTGCATGTGCAAAGGAACAGACACAGGAGCAAAGCTGCTGCCTCTTGGGCCACTAGAGATGACTTGTCTTGTTGCTGGGTCCTTCACAAGCTGACTGTAAAGATGCCTGATTGTTGTGAAGTCACTTCAAGCTGTCCATGGATGTGTCTGATTGGGAATACTTGCATTGAGATCTTTGTTAGTTTGGATCTTTGTTAGTTAGGTTTTTGTGCAATAAGAGACAGGAGCCTAATTCCTGTCTTCTACCTATGGATATCCAGGTTTCATGACACCATTTGTTAATAGAGCATCTTTTTCCAAGGTATGTTTTGGGAACCTTGATTAAAAACAAGTGGCTAATGTGGGTGGTAGTCTTCAACAATAGTGTTTTACTTTCAAAGTCTGGGAGACAACTAAGGGCAACAGTAATAGCCTATATTGTTTTAGGGATCTCTTGGACCACTCCACAACTCCCTGAACAACTCCAAGGGAGGCTTACCATGTCTAGTACTGGAGATTTTGTTAAGCTATGACTCTTAGGGAGAGCACTATTGGCCCATATGGAATGTGTGTGTGTGTGTGTGTGTGTGTGTGTGTGTGATTTTTTAAGTAAGTTTATAAAATATTTTCCTATGACTTTCTCAAACATCCTTAGTGCTATTTATCTCTTCTTCCTCCTTTTCCTTCTGTATTACTCTCCCTCCCTATCTAAAGTTCCCACCACTACCATTTTCCCATTTCCTGCTTTAAGCTGAAACTGACCTGGAAGCCTCCTCCCTACAGAACAGCTCTCATAGTATCAGAAGCTCCTATGTAATCTGCCAGACAGGAAAGGCAATCAGTAATTCTACCCCAATTGCAAAGACCATGAGCCACAACAATGAGCAACCTAACAGAACATCCCCAATACAACCCCAATCATGTAATGGCAGTACTTTCAGTTTGGAGGTAACTAACAGCTGTCTAGATGGATTTAAGGCATGCTTAATAGGAAGGGATCTATTTCTGATCAGTATACCTAGCCAACCCATGTGGCTGCTGACATCAAAGACCATAGAGAACCTATTGCTGCCATTTTCATAAACCAATACAATTTCTAACCCTATTCTTAATATTTATCTTTATATTCACATATAAGGGCAGGCCTAACACCTCATCAAAGAATTTTTTGCAGCAGCAGACAGAGACAGGAATCCACAACTGCTCAAATTACAAAGATTAAGTAACTATGAGGTACCCACCTCCCAATTAGTAAATCTACACTGTAACCCCTACACAGAAGACTCACAAACAATCTGGAAGATGGAGTGGAAAAGATTATGAGAGCCAAGAAACACTTTAAAAGAGTGTCTTCTAGATATAAAAGAGAAATCTCAAGATGATCATGTAAATGAGACCTGCAAATGACAAATGAATGAGGGAAGTTAAAAGGCCTCACTCCTAGATGAAGATCTTCTGCTAAGGGAAGCTTTCTTCAGAGACTAGCGCCCTAAGAAGTTACCCAGTCTCAACTGGTTAGCCTTGTGATATGTGTATATGATCAAAGTTAAATGTTCTGACGAACACACACACATACATATATACATATATATTTAGTTGTTAATTATATATATATATTTTTAAAAGAACAGCCTTGAGTTTAAGAGAAAGTCAAGAAATAAGAGGAGTTAGAAGGAGAAGAAGTACAGACTATGTAAACACAGTACTCATGCTTAAAATTGTCAAAACAATTTTTAAACAAAAAAAAAATAAAGGAGCTGAAGCTATGAGGGTTCTCTATCTATTTCATTGGTCTATGTGTCTATTTTTATGTCAGTTGTGCTGCTTCTGTGATAATAGCTGGGAAACGTAGTCTGAAATCAGGTATTGTGGTACCTCCAGTATTCTGTAGTAAAGGCTTTTCTGAATCCATTGAATAGATGAGTCTATATTTATTGATTTATACATATTGGATGATCCTTGTATCTTTAGAATGAAGCTAACATAATTATACTGTCTGATCTTTTCCATATGTTGTAAAATTTCATTTGCAAATATTTTATTAAGGAATTTTGCGCCATTGTTAATGAAATTAGCCTAACATTTTCTTTTTGGTATTTCGCTGTAGTTTCGATATTAAAGCAATGTTAGCTTCATAGAATTATCTTGGTAGTGCTGCATATCTTTTTATTTTATTGGATAGTTTGAGGAACATTGGTTACTCTTCATTAAGAGTCTGGTAGTATTTAGCAGTTAATCTGTCCTGTCCTGGGCTTTATTGTTGATGCTATTGAAAAACATTTTTTAAAAAGATTTACTGTCGTTTGATTAATGTTAGGGGCACAAATATATGCATACATGGGTGCCTATGGAGGCCAGGATAGGGTGTCAGATCTCTTGGCATTGAAGTTCACATTATTCAGTTATGAACTGCCTGATATATATATACTGAGAACAGAACTTGAGTCCTCTTCAAGAACAACAAGTTCTCTTAACCACTGAACCATCTCTGTAGCCCTGGGAGATTCGTTATCATTGCCTCAATCTCATTGCTCTTCATAGATTCATTTAAGTAATTTATATTTTTTAATCTTGTTATTGGTTGATCATATGTACCTATGCACTTCTCCTTGATATTTCCATTTTATTGAAATATAGCTTTCTAAATATGATTCTCTGGACTTTATTAGTAGCTGTTCAATGCCTCATTTTGTGTTTATAATTTGATTGGCTTGGTAGTTCTTTTTTCTTTTTGTTAGTTCGCATAAAGATTCATCCATCTTGTTTATTCTTTTTTGAAAGAACTAACTCTTTTGTATTTTATCAAGCCCTTGTATTGTGCTTTTAGTCTGTTTTTGTATTTATTTCTGCTCTGATCCTTATTCTTTCTTAGTAGCTCATGATTTGGGGCTTCGTTTATCCGTGTTTTCCTCTGAGCTTCAGGTGCTTCGTTACCTTATCTATTGGAGATCTTTCTGATGTTTTAGTGTGAGTACTCTCAGCTATAAACTTGCCTTTAGCAACTGCATTTGTAATATCCCAAAGATTCTGAAATGCTGTACTTGCATTTTCATTTGCTTATAGCAAGTTTAAATTTTTCTCCTTTATTTCTTTAATGACTCACTGATCACTCAAATAAATGTTGTTCAATCTTCAAGTGTTGGCATAGTTTCTCAGGTTTGTTTTTTTTTTTAAGTTTATTCCACTATGATCTAATAAGATACAAGAGATTATTTCAATCTTTTGTATTTGCTAAGACTTGTTTTATAGCATAAAATGTGATCTATTCTAGAGAAAGTTCCAGGAATGCTAAAAAGATGTGTGTCCCACATCTATTAGATAGAAGAATGTTCTATGGCTGTCTGTCAAGTCTGTTTGATCTAGGGTACAGTTTAACTCTGCAGTAACTGTCAATGTTTACCTGAATGATCTATCAGCAATAAGGGTATTGATGTTATCTACTGCTATGGTACCTGGACTCATCCTTTATGTCCATGATGCTTGCCTTACAAATTTAGATGAATCAACATTTGATGAATATATATTTATAGTTGTTATACCTCTGAATCAATTTTTTCCTCTAGCAATCTATAGACCTTTATCTTTTCTGACTATTTTCAGCTTGCAATCTAGCTTATCGTGTTAAATACAGCTACTCCTGCCTGATTTGGGCTCTGTTTGGTTTACATGTTGGCTTCCACACTTTCATACTGTGTTCTGGGTTTGTCTTTGGCAGTGAGGTGTGTTCATTATAAACAACACATTTGGGTTCTACCTTCACTGTATCAAGTATGAAGTTTGATTCCTTCAAAATATTTTGAAGCTATCCCTTTCATTTATCATCGTCATTCGTTTCATCTTGTTTGACTGATTAGATGCACCTACTATAAACAATTCTTAATTTATCTCTCCATCCCTATTCTGGTAGATACTACTCTGTCTCTGTGATTTACCTTCCACACTGTAGCGAATAGTGAGTGAAATCAGACACTGTTCACCTTTCCTAATTACTTTATATTCCTTAACATAATATCATTCAGGCCTATCCACAATGTAGCACGTGCTATAATTTACATACATACATACATACACATACACATGCACATACACACACACCACCACCACCACCACCACCACTACAACCTTTTATTTTGGATAAACTAGAAGTCACTATTTAAAGAAGGCTAGCCTTAAACTCACAGAGACCCTGTTGCCTCTGCCTCCTTAGTGCTATAATAAAGAACATATACCACCACGCCTGGCAGAATTTCTTTATTTTATGAGGTTAAATAATATTGCATTGTGTATGTATTCCATACATTCCTTCAACTTCATTGAAATTTATGTGCTTCTGCAATTTAACTATTATAAAAAAATAATGAATATGAGCATACAGATATTTCGTTGAGACCTCGTCTTTATTTATTTGGAGCAAATATCCAGAAATAGATTTATTTGATCATATGATGAGTATATCTTTATTTTTTAGATAACCCAATATTGCCAACATTGTAGTATTTTTATATTATCACCAATATTATACATACAGTATTTCAATTTTCCATGTTATAACCAACACTTATTTCCTGATGCTTTTATGCCAATTATAAACTCTGTGAGGTAGTAACTCCTAGTTTTGCTCTGCATTTCCTTCATGATTAATAAAGTATCTCTCTTGTACTATTAGCTATGCCTATATCATCTTTAGAGATATATCTACCCAACTCTTAGCTCATTATGAATCGGATTTTTGGATGATTTTGCTGTGGAGCTTTATATGTTTACTCAACAGTGATATCTCCAACATTCTGGGGGCTGTTCTTTTACTCTATTAATATTGTTTTTGTGCACAATTTTAATATAACCTCATTGGTAATCATCATCTTAATCCGAATTATAGTGAAAATTAAAGAAACAGGAAATATGTTTTTACCCTGATCTTCAGTTCACATGAATATGTGCAAACATGATGAAATATCCCTTTCAAAGGTTTTGAAACTTTTATACATGCATAAAATTAAATATAATTTTATCCACCCCTGCCTTTTCTCATCAACTTTCCATGGTCTCCCTCATATGCACCTCCCAACTTCATGTCTTCCTCTTTAATTTTTATGACCCACTAAATAGACTTGGTGTTGTTCATATGTACATATCTATAGGGCCATCCCATGTAGCATAGGCAACTCACCATTGGCCAGACCTCTAAGAAACATGAGATTCCCTCCCCCAGCAGCTATTAGCTGCCAATAGCTCCTTAGTTAGGGGCAAGGTCTCCTGAATTCCTTTCCTGTATTTTTTGGATTTAGGTTTATAGAGATAATTATCCCAGACTTGAGCAACTGTTGTTAGCCTTAGCTAAAACTGCTCCCCTCTCCCAGTAACTGCAGTAGAATTGTGATCCAGTTCTGCCCCAATTGCAGCTCTAGCATTAGGACCTAAGATTGTATCCCTAGCACTCATGTTAAAAGAAAAACTAAATGAGGTAACCCAGACCCAGAAAGACAAATATGGTATGTGTTCACTAATATAGAAACATTAGCTGTTAAGTCTTCAATAAGCAAGCTACAATCTATATATCACAGAGGTTAGGTATAGAGTAGAGGAAGAGGGATCAATCTCCCTAGGAAGGGTAAACAGATAGTTATGAGTGGACAAGGGAGGGGACAGGAATGGAAAGCTAAAACATAGAGGAGTAAGGAACAGAGAAGGAGGGAGGAAATGTGAGAGGGATAGCTAAAACCAAAGACCATTTGAGTGGTTGTATGGAAACCTAGTATAGTAAAAGTGTCCTAAAATATATACATCTATAAAGGAAACCTAAATAAATTGCCAAATAATATGAAAGACAGAGCCCTAAATGAACATCTCTCCTCAAATGAAGCTTCCAATGCCAGAAATGGGTTACATCTAATCGAATTGTTAGCTAAAGGGCCCATGAGCCCTGCCCAAACAATCCAGGATTATTGACTGCTCTCCACAAATGCATTGTAAGACCTTATAGCTGCAGACAACACCTACACAACTTAAAGAACAGAGAGAAGTAGAGCTGATATAGAGCTGTCGCCCCTATGGAATAGTGTTCATGGTCCTAGAAAAGACCTGGAACAGGGAAGAGAAAATGTCTCAAAAACTAATGTGGGAAAGACTCAGCTCAGGCTTATGAGTGTCAGGAGTCATCTCAGAAAGGCTAATTCTAGTAGATGACTTTCCTGGAAGTAGCCCATCTTTTTGCATGGCCTAATATGAATGGTCTCTGAAAGTCAATGCCCCAAAATACCTCACCCCAGGATCACTTCTTACAGCCTTTCCTATCACTCTTACATAGCCTAAGGATTCGATTCCTGGAAATTAGGCCATCCTATTGAGCAGAATTCCTACAGATCAACAGAAAGCTGAACTTTTACGAATTAATATTGTTTAGATGAATTAATGATTTTATAGAGTTCCTGATTTGATTCAAATAATTTTAGGAAGAAAGATTTAAGAGATGGTCTTAGTTGTTTGCTAGAAAGGTGTAATAAAGTTAAAATCAAGAATACAATGTCCCTGTTCCTCATAATAGTAATTAAAGGCTGTATAACAACAAAAAATAGAGTGATCCCTTCATGCTTGTCCTTTCTGCTGGGACAGACTGCTAGGTAGTCTATTCCTCTGAAGATATCACATTCTGAGTATCCCAGATCTGCTGCACTCAGGGCATCTGACACCAAAGCCTGAGGCATCCCAGGAGATCATCTGCACATAGGACAACTGGACAACAGACACCACAGTCTGAAGACATCCCAGGGGCTCTGTGACATGCAGGGTAACTAACTCTACAGACTAAAAGCCTCCTTGGAGTTCTGGGGCAAATGGGGAATCAGAAATCACAGTCTATAGCACCTCTGGAGAATTGCTTTACACAGGACAAAAGCTTGACTGCTCCTCTGAAGACCCAACAGTCTGAAGGCCTCCCAGGAGAGCTACTGCAGCCAGAGAAACAGATCTGCAACTTCTCTGTCCCTCTGAAGAGCCCCAAGTTGGAAGGCATAATTGAAGCAATGCCATTAAAATTGGAGACAAGTCAAGGACGTCCACTCTTCCCATAATGTATTCAATATAGTACTCAAAGTGTTAGCTAGAACAAGACAACAAAAAGACATCAAGGGGATATAAAATGGCAAAGAAGAAATATCTATTTGCAGATAATATGATAGTATAAATAAATGACCACAAAAATTCTACCAGAGAATTTCTCCAGCTGATAAACAACTTCAGCAAAGTGGCCAGATATAAAATTAACTCAAATAAATCAGTAGCCTTCCTTTATACAAATGATAAACAGGCTGAGAAAGAAATTAGGGAAACAACTCCCTTCACAATAGCCACAAATAGTATAAAATATCTTGGAGTAACTCTAACCAAACAAGTTAAAGACCTGTATGACAATAACTTCAAGTCTCTCAAGAAAGAAGATCTCAGAAAATGGAAAGATTTCCCATGCTCATGGATTGGCATAGAATTAACATAGTAAAAATGGCCATCCTACCAAAGGCAATCTATATATTCAATGCAATCACCATCAAAATCACAACACAATTATTCAAAGGCATGGAAAGAGCAAATCTCAAATTCATCTGGAAAGCCAAAAAAATACAGAGTAGGGAAAACAATTCCTAACAATAAAAGAACAGCTGGGGGAATCACCATCCCTGACCTCAAGCTTTACTACAGAGCAATAGTAATAAAAACTGCATTATATTGGTACAGAGACAGACATGTTGATCAATGGAATAGAATTGAAGACCCAGAAATAAAACCACACACTTATGCACATTTGATCTTTGACAAAAGCCAAAATATACAATGGAAAGAAAGAAAACATCTTCAATAAATGACGCTCATCTAACTGGCTGTCTGTATGTAGAAAAATGAAAAATCCCCATATTTGTCACCTTGCACAAAGCTCAAGTTCAAGTGGATCAAGGACCTTAACATAAAACCAGATGTACTGAATCTGATAGGACAGAAAGTAGGAAAGAGCCTTGAACTCATTGGCACAAAGGAAATTTCCTAAACAGAGCTCCAATGGCTCACACTCTAAGATCAAAAATTGATAAATGGGACCTCATGAAACTGGAAAGCTCCGGAAAGGCAAAGGACATAGTCAATAAGACAAATTGGCAACCTAAAGATTGGGAAAAAAATCTTCACTAACCCCACATCTGATAGAGGGCTAATATCCAAAATATATAAAGAACTCAAGAAGCTAACCACCAAAAAACCAAACAACCCAATAAAAAAAAATGGGATATAGAACTAAACCAAGAATTCACAACAGAAAAATCTCAACTGGCTGAGAAACCCCTAAAGAAATGTTCAAAGTCCTTAGTGATCAGAGAAATGCAAATCAAACCAACCCTGAGATTCCACCTTACACAAGCAGAAGGCTAAGATCAAAACCTCAGGTGACAGCATATGTTGGTGAGGATGTGGAGAAAGAGGAACACTCCTCCATTGCTGATGGGATTGCAAACTCAACCACCCTGGAAATCAATCTGGAGGATCCTCAAAAAAGTGGAAGATCCAGCAATACCACTCTTGGAAATATACCCAAAAGATGCCCCACAATGCCACAGGGGCACGTGTTCCACTATGTTCATAGTGGCTTTGTTTGTGATAGCCAAAAGCTAGAAACAACCCAGATGTCCCACAATAGAAGAATGGGTACAGAAAATGTGGTTCATTTACACAATGAAATACTACTCAGATATTAAGAATGAGAACATCCTGAGTTTTACAGGCAAATGGATGGGACAAGACAATATCCTGAGTGAGGTAACTCATATACAAAAGAACATGTATGGTGTGTACTCACTGATAAGTGGATAGTAGGGGAAAAAAAACCTACAGAATACCCAAGATACAGTCCACAGAACTAAAAAAGGTCAACAAGCTGAAGGAATGTGAGGACACCTCAGTACTATTTGGAAGGAAGAAGAAAGCAACCACAAGTGGGGAGGGAGAGAGGGACCTGGGAGGGAAAGAGGATGGAGTGGAGGAAAGAGGGAACATGCTCTGAAATTGGGTGAGGGAAAAGGACTGAAGTCCTGAAGGTCAGCAGAAAGAATGGAAACAGGCAACCTTGGGAGGTAGGAGGTTGGGGGGACCCTCCAGAATGCATCAGAGACATGGGAGATGAGAAACTCTCAGGACTCAAAGGGAGGGACCTTAGATGAAGTGCCCTACAGTGAGGAAAGTAGAGCCCACCTCCAGCAGAAAGACAGGGCATCAAGTCAGGGATGGGATTGCCATCCTACAGTTAAAACTCTGACCCATAGTTGTTCCTGTCTGAAAGAACTACATGGATGGAAATGGAGAGGAGCCTGAGGAAAAGAAGGTCCATCAACAGGCCCAAAATTGGATCTAGCTCAAGGGGAGGCCCCAAGGCATAACACTATTACTGAGGCTCTGGAGCACTCAGAAAAAGGGACCTATTGTGACTACCCTCAGAAAGACCCAACAAGCAGCTGAAAGAGTCAGATGCAGATATTTGCACCCAACCAATGGACAGAAACTGCTGATCCCTGTGGTTGAATTAGGGAAAAGCTGGAAAAAGTTGAGGAAGAAGGTGACCTTGTAGGAGGACCAGCAGTCTCAATAAACCTGGAACCTGAGATTTTCTCAGACACTGGACCACCAACTAGACAGCATACACCAGCTAATATGACACCCCACAATATATATACAGCAGAGGACTGTTGGGTCTGGGTTCAGAGATGATGCACCTAACCCTCCAGAGACTGAAGGCCCCAGGGAGTTTAGAGGTCTGGTAAGGGGGAGTACATCCTCATGGAGACAGGGGGTGGGGAGGGGGTATGGGATGTGGAACAGTTGGAGGATGGACCAGGAGGGGAATAAAACCTGGAGTGTTAAAAATAAACAAATAAATAAATAAATAAATAAATAAATAAATAAATAAATAAATGGAATATAAAAAAATAAATTGTCAACTTGACTCACACACACACAAAAAAATGCAATTAGCTTTCATAATTACACTAAAAAAAGATATAGATTTTGAACAAATTTGTGTTCAAGAAAAAGCATTCATGACCAAGATAAGCCATGGGTGTACAGTATGACAAGGAAAGACATAAAACTGTTGTTTGAACTTATAATGGGCATATAGAATGAAACACTGCTTTGAACTTAATATCTACATCCTTCTGTAATTCCCATTTTATGTAATATCTTATCTCTGAGGTAATTTTCTAAAGAACTTTTGTCTTAAGAGGCTTAAAAGTGTCAGAGAAAAGAAATGAGGTTGTTGGCTTTGGGGGCTCTGACCATCCATCTATCCAAATGTATATGTCTGTTTATATGTACATGTGTAGGTATGTGTATGTATGTAAGCATGCATGAACACTGTGGAGTTGATTGAGATGGGGGGCTGGGCCCTACCAAAATGTGTGTGTGCATGCACTCTTATGAGTGTGTGTGTGCCTATGTGTCTGTTTGAACGTGTTTGTCTGTGTAAAAGATTTCCATTCTTTCTTTTCCTTTCATTGTAACATTTTATCTATGAGGTAGCTCTGTCTTACGTAGAGAACATTTTGTCCAAATGCTATAAGAAGCTGAAAACAATAAAAGAATGGTGGCACAGCCATGTTCTGCTTCACCTGGTGTGCTTTCTGTGTGAGTGACACTTTCTTTCCTCTCTGGTTCACAAGGAGTTAAATACCCTGGCAAGCCAGGGGCTTCTGGCCATCCACCCAGAGAAGGATTTACCTACCTAATCCCCCACTGTCAAGCAACAAGTATTAATCCTCTAAAGCCATCACTGGTTGCTGGCCCCAGAATAAGGAAGAATCTAGGAGAATAAATATTGCCCCAATCAACACTTCCAAAGAGAAAATTAGTGCTCTTGGGCAGAACCCTAGAAGGAAAGGATATAAACCAAGAAGAACACACATGGTATGCACTCACTGATAAGTGAATATTAGGCAAAAAGCTTGGAATACCCATGATACACTTCACAGACCATATGAAGCTCAAGAAGGAAGACCAACCTGTGGATGCTTCAGTCCTACTTAGGAGGGGGAACAAAATAATCACAGGAGGTAGAGGGAGGGAGGGTGCTGGGAGGGAGAGAGGAGGCAGAGGGAAAAGGGGAGCAGAAAGGGTAGAGAAGTAAAGAGGGTCAGGAAATTCAATGAAGGTGTGGAGCAATGGGGGATAGGGAGCAGAGGTAGCCACTAGAAAGTTGCAGATGCCAGGGAAGCAAGAGTTTCCCAGGACCCAATAGAAAGGACATTAGCCAAAATACCCAACAAAGTGGAGATAGAACCTATAGAGACCATATCCAGTGGTTAGGCATGCCTCCCCCCCCCCCATTTGAGGGAGGAGGCCACATACCCATCTCAAAAATACTAACCCAGAATTGCTCCTGTCTAAAGGAAATGCAGGGTCAAAGAGTGGAACAGAGACTGAAGGAAAGGCCATCTAGAGACTGCCCCACCTAGGGATTCATCTCACATGCAGACACCAAACCCAGACACTATTACTGATGCCAAGAAGGGCTTGCTGACAGGAGCCTTGTATAGCTGTCCCCTGAGAGGCTCTGTCAGAGCCTGACCAATACAGATGCTGATGCTCAGATGCTCACAGCCAACCATCTGACTGAGTATGGGGACCCTAATGGAGGAGCTAGGTGAAGGACTGAAGAACCTGAAAGGGTTTGCAACCCCATAGGAATAACAACAATATCAACCAACCAGACCCCCCCCCCAGAGATTGTAGGGACTAAACCACCAATCAAAGAGTACACATGGAGCGACCCACGGCTCCAGCTGTAGGAGAGGATGGCCTTGTCTGGCCTCAATGGGAGAGGATACACTTAGCCCTGCAGTGACTTGATGGTGGGAGGTGGGTGGGACTATAGAGGAGTCAGGGGTGGGTAGAGAGTGTTGCTGGTGATACCCAAGGTACCTTTGCTTTCACAGAGGAGAAGGGGAGAATTGAGGCAGGATCTGTGTGAGGGAGAACTAGGAGAAGATGGGGGCGGGGGCTGATGTTGGGATGTAAAGTGAATAAATAAAAAATTAATTATTCTTTTTAAAAAACTAAGGTGGGTGACTGGAGAGATGACTTAGCTGTTACAGGCAATGAATATAATCTAGAGGACCTGCTAGTGATTCCCAGCACCTTCAATGAGGCTCCTAACCACCTGTACCTCCAGTTCCAGAGTATCTGATGCCCTCTTCTGACCTCTGTAGGCATCTGGTATGCACATGGTACAACAATATATTCACAAACAAAACGATATACACATAAAACATAAACTAAGGTGGAAAGGGATAAGGAAGATACCTGAGGTTAACTCTGACCTTTACATACATACACACATGTGCAAAAGCACTCGTGTGCCATATTCATGTACACACACACCACATATATGCACATACACACAAGTAAAGGCAAAAGGGGAAACCCTAGTTTAAGGCAAGAAACAACAGCAGACACAATGTCCTTCACCTATATTATTTTGTCCTTACCCACAGGACATATTTTGAGCTTCAATATCAATTTGAAACTATGTTAAAAAAAAAGACTCCTTTAGAATCCTTTTTATTTTATTTAGACAGCAGTGTAACATATATTGAAAAGAACATACTTTTTAAAAGATTTATTTACTTTAATTTTATGTGTGCTAGCCTGCATGTATGTGTACATATGCATGCCCTGTACCTGAGAAAGCCAAAAGAAGGTGCTATATTCTCTAAAACTAGAGTTATAAGAGGTTGTCAATTGCTATATGTATGTTACAAACCAAACTGCTATATGTATGTCCCCTGCTAAAAAATGTTCTTAATCCCTGAACCATCTCTCTAGTTCCCAAATCATGGGCTTATAATGACATTTCTGATGCTCTGTACCTACCTTCAGAGTCCCTACCTCCAAACTTGTATTCAACAACTGACTTTGTACTTTAAGCTATTGTTTGACCTACTAAAACATAAAGTGAAAAGTGATAGTGATATAATATCTGTATCACCTAACACATAATTGGAACTCAATATATTTTTAGCTAAAATAAAAATTACTCTTGTCCTAAGGATCATTATGCTCAGACACTCCTTGCAGAGCCCAGGTTTAGCGTGACTGAGGATATGCCCGGAATGGGCACCTATTGCTACTCTCCCGTCACACCTGGGTACCCACTTGCTTTCCCGTTCACTTCCTTTGCTCTCAGTGTAGCCAGGGGCATGACTTCAAACATCCCACACTGCTGAGTTCATTCCAGTTCCTCTCCTTCCTTTCCCCTACAGATACAGATGTTAGACATCAAGGCAATTTTTCACTCCTCTGAACATTGCTGAGAAATTCTAGACACCATATCTTCCTTTCTTGTGTTTCTCTACATCTTTGGGAGCAGCCAGTTTAGAACAAAATGAGCAAGAGTCAGATGTGGTAAGAGAAGTAGGAAAGGAACTGAGGCCTGAGTAATCTATTATCTGGCTAATCTACCCCTGAATAATTCATAAACTGACTAATTCAACCCTATCACCTATGCAAAAACAGAGTCTCAAAAACAGGCCCTTTAGCTTCTCCCAGTGAGCTCTAAAATCTTAGGCCAAAGCTGAGAACTGACTCTGCCACCCACCACCTCTACGTGGTTTTCAGGGGATGCTCAGGCAGGTATATACTCTTTTCTGTGGTTTCATTAGACCTCAGGAAAATATTTCAAGCAGAGAAAACTCAGCATCAAAGAGTTCAGAGGAAATATAGTCATCAGAACAAAGGCTCCAGTGTTCCCAGGAAGATAATCTTCATGATTGAACATACGAAACTATCACATTTAAGAATCTAATTCTAAATCTCCTTTTTCAAAAGCAGCAGTATTTGTTTCTCAGTCACCCCACGTGCATTCACATGATACGATCCCGGACTACTGCAACAGATAGGAGGCCAGTTCCTCTAACCCAGATAAGGAGAGACAGGCAAATACTAGCACATTTGTCACCAATACTGAATCAGTTATTTGTGTTGTTGCTGAAACATGAGCAGCTTAAGAATGGAAGGGTTTATTTAGTCTTACAGTTCAAGGATGCTGTCTGCCACAGCAGGGAAGTCACCATGGTAGGAGCTTGTAGCAAGCAGTCACATTGTGTCCATACTCAGGACTCCTCATACTATGCTGGTATTCTTATGCAGTCCAGAACAGCAATCACCTCAGTGAACCTAACCGAGATAATCCATCACAGGCCTGCCCAGAGGCTTGTCTCCTAGGGGATTCTAGGTCTTGTTAAGTTGACAGTCGATGTTAACCACCACAGACATGCCATCCATAATACAGGAAGTCTAGTTTAAGCTATACGTAGTGTAACTTAATTCACAAAATATGCCCAGTAGTTAATAGGGCATCAATACAGAAGAATGGGAGCCAGGTAGATACTGTCCACACCTAGATCATAATAAAGATAACTGTCATGTGCTGGTGTGTTAGAAATTCAAAACAACCCCCTTCAGTCGAGTGAAAACTGATAAATACCTTTAGCTGGCTTGAATGCCAGAGTTTCTCGTTCCTCAAACCTTCCAATCTTTTGCTTAGGGTCTGCCCTATGTTAGACACTGAGACAAGTACATCCACTCACAGAAAAATATGTTGACAGATATGGAGTCAGATACTGTCCTAGTTATCATTAACTTTCAATATCTGAAAAGAGTCCCAGTTGAGTAATTGCCTTTATCAGGTTGATCTGTGGGCATGTCTATGGAATATTGTTTTGACTGTCTTAATCAGTCTAGGAGGACAATGATATTTTCTGAGCAGGTGATGCTGGCCTATATTAAAAAACCTAACTGAGCAAGAACTACCAGAGAGCAGGCTATCAGACGAGCCAGAAATTAGTGTTCTTCCTTCGTTTCTGTTTCAGGTTCCTGCCTTGAGTTCTTTCCCTGACTTCCCTCAGTAATGGGCTATGACTTCTGAGCTGGAATAAACCCTCTCCTCCAAGAGTTGCTTTTGGTCACAGTGGTTATCACAGCAGTAGAAGTGAAATAGAACAGACACCCAGCCTTGAGTCTACCACACTGGAAACTAACACTTGACTTAATAGAAGTTTGTAGAACTCTGCAGGCTGTTGCAGTTGGCAGAGACTTCAGGAACAATCAGGGAAGAGGAGAAACATGACCATCAGCTACTGTTTCCCTCATCACAATAGCACCTTTACATCACATACACATGCTCAGGAATATGGCGACATTAAGAAATGAGTCCCCTGGGTATCCATAGCCATGAAATGGCAGATCCATCCCTGGAGATGAATAATAGCTCTCTCTGCCTTTCTAGCTCATGGCTTCACTAGGCCACATGCCACACCAATGAAAATAGAGCCTTATGTTAATTGATCCAGACCTTTCTTTGTCATTCACACGCTGAGGCTTGTCATCATGCTTTGACCTGCTTCATAAATTTTAATAGATGATTTTAAAGCAAATATTATCTTGACATGTTAGCATGCAGACAGAAAACTATGCAAACTCTAAAGATGCAGTTAAGTCCTTTACCAGATCATTATACTTGGCTAAGCATCACCTGGGTAAGAAATAGAGGCAAGGCAACTAAATCTTCCCTCCTCCTGTGCCTCTTTCATCTGCCTCCCCCTGTAGTCAGGCATCTATCCCATACAGTGAAAATACACATATATTCACACACATGCACGCACATGCATACCAGGAGTGCTTGATCTGAGTTTACTAATGTTGTATAGATTATTTTTGCTTATTTTTATTTTAAATAAATTACTAAAGCCAGATAGGGTGATTCATGCCTGTAATTCCAGCATTTGTGAGACAGAATATAAAGTTCAAGGCCAGCCAAGGTGCCTTGAGAGTATACTGATAGATAGTATAAGAGCTATATATCATTTATAGATAAGTAAATGAATAGATGATAGATAGATAGATAGATAGATAGATAGATAGATAGATAGATAGAGGGAGGGAGAGAGGAGAGAGAGAAAGAGAGGTTGAGAGATTTCATTCTTAGGACGCTGGGGATTGAACCCAGGGGGCCATGAACACTAGGGAAGCTCTATGCTTGCTATATTCCCCACAAGTAAATTATTAAGCGAATGTTTTTGCACATGGTTTCTTGTTCACATGGCTTTCATCTTGTAGGATGTATTTCTGTGGCTACATAACAGCCTAGTGTAAAGTATCCCAGTGTGTGGTAGCCGTACTTCATGTGCTCGTCATATCCATTACAAGTTATTCACCCACTGTACCATGGATGGATATCTGAGATGCTCCCTGATCAGGGCTATGATGACAGTAGTTATTATAAAGATCATTTTTGGTTGGATATGTACCCTTTGATACATTTAACAAGAAGCAGAGATGTAGCCCAGAGGTGGATGTTAAACTTCATTAAAAACTTCCACATTTCCAAAGTGATTCCACTAAATTACACTTCCATTAAGCAGCAAATGAATGCCAGCTTGTCCTGGCTGACACTTAGTATTGTCAGCTTTGATTCTTGTTTTGTTGTCTTTAGCCATGCTGATGGATGTGCAAAATCTTGCTGTGGTTTTATTAATTACTTTCACCTAGTGACTAATTGCATTGAGCATCTTCCCATATGAGTGTTGAGCCATTTAGATCATTTCTTTTCTAAAGGCCCTTCAACAGATCTTTCTATACTTTGAAATTAGGTTGTGTTCTTCCTGCTTCAGCACGGGACATTTTATATATTTAAGATTTGAGGTTTTTGTTTTATTTTTATACTACAGATTTGAATTGCCTCTGGAGACTACATTGTCTTCTTTTTGTTTGTTTGTTTTTTTTGTTTTTGAAGAGGTCTATTGTACAAAGGCGAAACTATAGATATACATTTATTTGTTTCTTGAAAATTATTTAGAAGATATAAAATGTTCTCACAGCAACATGATGTAAGGTAGGTAGCACACCACTTAGCCTAACTTAATCACATCAGAGTTTATATAATTAAATTTACCATATTAGGCACTAAACAAAGTAAAATGTACATATTTATAATTTTAGCATTAAGTATATTAAAATAATATAGTCAATATTTTTCTGTATCTTCAAAATTATTAGTATTTTAGTTTACATATTTTGCACAAGTACATGATGTAGCTCAGTATTGTAAATTGCATTTTTATTGCAGTCATTGATGATTGCTTCGTGTTTTATATACTGGTTACTGAAGTTTCCATACCCCAGAATCAGCTCTTCCTCTATAGTATCTCTTTTTTTTGTTTGTTTGTTTTTTGTTGTTGTTGTTGTTGTTGTTTTTCCTTCTTAGAATTGGGAACAAAACACTCATGGAAGGAGTTACAGAGACAAAGTTTGGAGCTGTGATGAAAGGATGGACCATCTAGAGACTGCCGTATCCAGGGATCCATCCCATAATCAGCTTCTAAACGCTGACACCATTGCATACATTAGCAAGATTTTGCTGAAAGGACCCAAATATAGCTGTCTCTTGTGAGACTATGCCGGGGCCTAGCAAACACAGGAGTGGATGCTCACAGTCAGCTATTGCATGTATCACAGGGCTCCCAATGGAGAAGCTAGAGAAAGTACCCAAGGAGCTAAAGGGATCTGCAACCCTATAGTTGGAACAACATGATGAACTAACCAGTACCCCGGAGCTCTTGTCTCTAGCTGCATATGTATCGAAAGATGGCCTAGTCGGCCATCACTGGAAAGAGAGTCCCATTGGACTTGCAAACTGTATATGCCCCAATATAAGGGAATGCCAGGGCCAAAAGAATGGGAATGGGTGGGTAGGG
The DNA here is from genome assembly GCF_978045245.1 of Mus caroli. Taxonomy (NCBI): domain Eukaryota; kingdom Metazoa; phylum Chordata; class Mammalia; order Rodentia; family Muridae; genus Mus; species Mus caroli. The sequence continues at coordinate 42,681,992 of NW_028227273.1, forward strand.
AAGTGGGGGGCGCTATGGGGGACTTTTGGAATAGCATTGGAAATGTAATTGAGGAAAATATGTAATAAAAAATATTAAAAATTTTTTAAAATGTAAAAAAAAATACATTGTCTTCTTATTGGTGACATCTTAATAAAGTCTAATGTCAGTCCTTTTCTTCATAGTTTGTCCTCCTTGTGTCTTGTTTAGGGTCTATATTCACCCCAGGTGAGGATCCTGTTATACATTTTTATCTAGATTACCATTCACTCAGATAGATAGATAGGTAGATAGATAGACAGACAGACAGACAGACAGAGAGATAGATAATTGATAGATAGAGACATAGATAGATAGATAGATAGATAGATAGATAGATAGAGACATAGATAGATAGATAGATAGATAGATAGATAGATAGATAGATAGATAGATAGAGACATAGAGACATAGAGACATAGAGACATAGAGACATAGAGACATAGAGACATAGAGACATAGAGACAGACATAGAGACATAGATATAGATTTAAATACAGAGATAGATAGATAGATAGATAGATAGATAGATAGATAGATAGATAGATAGAGATAGATAGATACATAGAGACATAGAGACATAGAGACATAGAGACAGACATAGAGACATAGATATAGATACAAACACAGAGATAGATAGATAGATAGATAGATAGATAGATAGATAGATAGATAGATAGATAGATTAGATAGGTAGATAGATAGATAGATAATATATTAGACCTACAGATGAAATGTTTGAAAACATGAGATGGTATACAAGCAAAACTGGAGAGCTGGATCAGTGGCTAAGAGTACTTGCAGCTCTTACAGAAGACCCATTCAGTTCCCAGCACCCATGTCATGCAACTCACAACCACCAGTATCTCCACTTTGAGGGAATCAAGTACCTGTTCAGGACTTTTTGGTTACTTGCAGGCATGTGTGGGTACATATATACAGGCCCACATATATATATAATAATCATAAAACTCATCTTTTAAAAGCAGATTCTGTATGAGCAGAACGCTCTCCTTCACCTTGTCATACAGAGACTTTAGGATTTGTTTCATATTCTTGTATTGCTTATGTAAGTTAACTATCTACAAAACTAGTTTGCTCTGCCCCTTCATTTTTTTAAAAATATTTTTATTACATATTTTCCTCAATTACATTTCCAATGCTATCCCAAAAGTCCCCCATAGCGCCCCCCACTTCCCTACCCACCCATTCCCATTCTTTTGGCCCTGGCATTCCCCTATATTGGGGCATATAAAGTTTGCAAGTCCAATGGGCCTCTCTTTCCAGTGATGGCCAACTAGGCCATCTTTCGATACATATGCAGCTAGAGACAAGAGCTCCGGGGTTCTGGTTAGTACATCATGTTGTTCCAACAATAGGGTTGCAGATCCCTTTAGCTCCTTGGGTACTTTCTCTAGCTTCTCCATTGGGAGCCCTGTGATACATGCAATAGCTGACTGTGAACATCCACTCCTGTGTTTGCTAGGCCCCGGCATCGTCTCACAAGAGACAGCTATATTTGGGTCCTTTCAGCAAAATCTTGCTAGTGTATGCAATGGTGTCAGCGTTTAGAAGCTGATTATGGGATGGATCCCTGGATACGGCAGTCTCTAAATGGTCCATCCTTCATCACAGCTATGAACGTTGTCTCTGTAACTCCTTCCCTGGGTGTTTTGTTCCCAATTCTAAGAAGGGGCACAGTGTCCACACTTTGGTCTTCATTCTTCTTGAGTTTTATGCGTTTAGCAAATTGTATCTTATATCTTGGGTATCCTAAGTTTTGGGCTAATATCCACTTATCAGTGAATACATATTGTGTGAGTTCTTTTGTGATTGTGTTACTTCACTCAAGATGATGCCCTCCAGGTCCATCCATTTGGATAGGAATTTCATAAATTCATTCTTTTTAATAGCTGAGTAGTACTCCATTGTGTAAATGTACCATAATTTCTGTATCCATTCCTCTGTTGAGGGACATCTGGGTTCTTTCCAGCTTCTGGCTATTATAAATAGGGCTGCTATGAACATAGTGGAGCATGTGTCCTTTTTACCGGTTGGGACATCTTCTGGATATATGCCCAGGAGAGGTACTGCTGGATCCTCCGGTAGTACTATGTCCAATTTTCTGAGGAACCGCCAGACTGATTTCCAGAGTGGTTGTATAAGCTTGCAATCCCACCAACAATGGAGGAGTGTTCCTCTTTCTCCACATCCTCGCCAGCATCTGCTGTCACCTGAATTTTTGATCTTAGCCATTCTGACTGGTGTGAGGTGGAATCTCAGGGTTGTTTTGATTTGCATTTCCCTGATGATTAAGGATGTTGAACATTTTTTCAGGTGCTTCTCTGCCATTCGGTATTCCTCAGGTGAGAATTCTTTGTTCAGTTCTGAGCCCCATTTTTTAATGGGGTTATTTGACTTTCTGGAGTCCACCTTCTTGAGTTCTTTATATATATTGGATATTAGTCCCTTATCTGATTTAGGATAGATGAAGATCCTTTCCCAATCTGTTGGTGTTTTTTTTTTTTTTGTCTTATTGATGGTGTCTTTAGCCTTGCAGAAGCTTTGTAGTTTCATGAGGTCCCACTTGTCAATTCTCGATCTTACAGCACAAGCCATTACTGTTCTATTCAGGAATTTTTCCCCTGTGCCCATATCTTCAAGGCTTTTCCCCACTTTCTCCTCTATAAGTTTCAGTGTCTCTGGTTTTATGTGAAGTTCTTTGATCGACTTAGACTTGACCTTAGTACAAGGAGATAGGAATGGATCGATTCGCATTCTTCTACATGTTAACAACCAGTTGTGCCAGCACCAGTTGTTGAAAATGCTGTCTTTCTTCCACTGGATGGTTTTAGGTCCCTTGTCGAAGATCAAGTGACCGTAGGTGTGTGGGTTCATTTCTGGGTCTTCAATTCTATTCCATTGGTCTATTTGTCTGTCACTATACCAGTACCATGCAGTTTTTATCACAATTGCTCTGTAGTAGAGCTTTAGGTCCGGCATGGTGATTTCACCAGAGGTTCTTTTATCCTTGAGAAGAGTTTTTGCTATCCTAGGTTTTTTGTTATTCCAGATGAATTTGCAGATTGCACTTTCTAATTCATTGAAGAATTGATTTGGAATTTTGATGGGGATTGCATTGAATCTGTAGATTGCTTTTGGCAAGATAGCCATTTTTACAATGTTGATCCTGCCAATCCATGAGCATGGGAGATCTTTCCATCTTCTGAGATCTTCTATAATTTCTTTCTTCAGAGACTTGAAGTTTTTATCATACAGATCTTTCACTTCCTTAGTTAGAGTCACGCCAAGATATTTTATATTATTTGTGACTATTGAGAAGGGTGTTGTTTCCCTAATTTCTTTCTCAGCCTGTTTATTCTTTGTGTAGAGAAAGGCCATTGATTTGTTTGAGTTAATTTTATATCCAGCTACTTCACCGAAGCTGTTTATCAGGCTTAGGAGTTCTCTGGTGGAATTTTTAGGGTCACTTATATATACTATCATATCATCTGCAAAAAGTGATATTTTGACTTCATCTTTTCCAATTTGTATCCCTTTGATCTCCTTTTGTTGTCGAATTGCTCTGGCTAGGACTTCAAGTACAATGTTGAATAGGTATGGAGAAAGTGGACAGCCTTGTCTAGTCCCTGATTTTAGAGGGATTGCTTCAAGCTTCTCACCATTTACTTTGATGTTGGCTACTGGTTTGCTGTAGATTGCTTTTATCATGTTTAGGTATGGGCCTTGAATTCCTGATCTTTCCAAGACTTTCATCATGAATGGGTGTTGGATCTTGTCAAATGCTTTTTCCGCATCTAACGAGATGACCATGTGGTTTTTGTCTTTGAGTTTGTTTATATACTGGATTACGTTGATGGATTTCCGTATATTGAACCATCCCTGCATCCCTGGGATGAAACCTACTTGGTCAGGATGGATGACTGTTTTGATGTGTTCTTGGATTCGGTTAGCAAGAACTTTATTGAGGATTTTTGCATCAATATTCATAAGGGATATTGGTCTGAAGTTTTCTATCTTTGTTGGGTCTTTTTGTGGTTTAGGTATCAGAGTAATTGTGGCTTCATAGAATGAGTTGGGTAGAGTACCTTCTGTTTCTATTTTGTGGAATAGTTTGTGAAGAACTGGGATTAGATCTTCTTTGAAGGTCTGATAGAACTCTGCACTAAACCCATCTGGTCCTGGGCTTTTTTTAGTTGGGAGACTATTAATGACTGCTTCTATTTCTTTGGGGGATATAGGGCTGTTTAGATCATTAACCTGATCTTGATTCAACTTTGGTACCTGGTATCTGTCTAGGAACTTCTCCATTTCATCCAGGTTCTCCAGTTTTGTTGAGTATAGCCTTTGGTAGAAGGATCTGATGGTGTTTTGGATGTCTTCAGGATCTGTTGTTATGTCTCCTTTTTCATTTCTGATTTTGTTAATTAGGATGCTTTCCCTGTGCCCTCTAGTGAGTCTGGCTAAGGGTTTATCTATCTTGTTGATTTTCTCAAAGAACCAACTCCTTGATTGGTTGATTCTTTGAATAGTTTTTCTTGTTTCCACTTGGTTGATTTCGCCCCTGAGTTTGATTATTTCCTGCTGTCTACTCCTCTTGGGTGAATTTGCTTCCTTTTGTTCTAGTGCTTTTAGGTATGTTGTCAAGCTGCTAATGTGTGCTCTCTCTAGTTTCCTTTTGGAGGCACTCAGAGCTATGAGTTTTCCTCTTAGAAATGCTTTCATTGCGTCCCATAAGTTTGGGTATGTTGTGGCTTCATTTTCATTGAACTCTAAAAAGTCCTTAATTTCTTTCTTTATTCCTTCCTTGACCAAGGTATCATTGAGAAGAGTGTTGTTAGGTTTCCACGTGAAGGTTGGCTTTCTATTATTTATTTTGTTATTGAAGATCAGCCTTAGTTCATGGTGATCTGATAGGATGCATGGGACAATTTCAATATTTTTGTATCTGTTGAGGTCTGTTTTGTGACCAATTATGTGGTCAATTTTGGAGAAGGTACCATGAGGTGCTGAGAAGAAGGTATATCCTTTTGTTTTAGGATAGAATACTCTGCCCCTTCATAACACTCTTGTTTCAGTGCTGGCTTGCTTTGGGGCTAGCACTTCTGATTCCTACCTTAAGTTTCCTGCTTTTTCAATGACTTATGTTGGACTGCCCATGGAATCCCATGTGTAGGCTTGCCCTACCTCTGGATTCTTGAATTGAGTACTACACCAGGATCAGATGTGCTTCTCTGGATAACTGCTGTGTGGAAACTGTTATTCTCTAATGGCTGATGTCTGTCACTGGATTTCAATGAGAATAGTTTCTGTGTTTCCCTAACCCAAATTGTTCAGGCTTCCTATAGAATTCACAGTTTGAAGACAAGTAATTCCAAGACCTCCCTTTTACAGATTTTGTTTGTTTGTTTTGTTTTTTCAGATTTTTTTATTTTGATCCACAAACTGCCAGGAAATTAGGAGGTCCTACGTATAAATGTGGCATTACAGAGTTTCAAAGAATCTTATTTCTCTGTAGGAAGCTGGTTCAGACCCATAAAGGTAGTCAAGGGTAGCTTCTCAGCCAGCACTAGAGCTGAGCCTTGTTGGGGGGGGGGGGTCCTTGCGATTGAATCATGACATGCAGCATTTTTAAATGGGAAGTTGGCATTTAGTGAGCAAAGGTTTTAGTACAGATTTAAGCACAGGCATTAAAAGGGTGGAAGAGAGACATGGGCAAAGAGCACATTCCTAGAGCAGGTTCAGTTTTCTCAGGAGAGAAGAGCAGTGCCATCCATCAGGTGCAAACCTAAATATAACTCTTTATACTTTAGGTCAGATTTTCAAGAAGCGACCCTGACATCTGAGTGCACATAATCTGTGGCAGAAAATATGCCCAGGGAGAGAAGGAATCACAGGAAAGAAGATGAAACCAATCACACCCACTCTTTCAAGAATAGTTGCAATCTTAGTTTGAACTCACAGGCAGGTTCTTGAGTGTCATACCCGACCCATGATGTGTCTGCCCTAGTTAGTTACCTACAAGCTACTGGTGATTGAAGAGGGAGGATACAGAAGACCAGGACAGAAAACACTACGTGGTACAGTTTCATCTGTTTAGGTGGGTGGGTGGTGTCAGTATCCTGACAAGTGTGCACCATTCATAAGAGCAAAACACCTGGAATCTCTGAGGAAGTGGCACCAAGAAACCAGCATAAGAAAAAATTCTGCTTCCTGTTAGCTCTCTCTTGTGAGACAATGCTGGGGCCTAGCAAACACAGAAGTGGATGCTCACAGTCAGCTATTGGATGGATCACAGGGCCCCCAATGGAGGAGCTAGAGAAAGTACCCAAGGAGCTAAAGGGAACTGCAACCCTATAGGTGGAACAACATTATGAACTAACCAGTACCCCGGAGTTCTTGACTCTAGCTGCATATGTATCAAAAGATGGCCTAGTCGGCCATCAGTGGAAAGAGAGGCCCATTGGACTTGCAAACTTTATATGCCCCAGTACAGGGGAACGCCAGGGCCAAAAAGGGGGAGTGGGTGGGTAGGGGAGTTGGGGGATGGGTATGGGGGACTTTTGGGATAGCATTGTAAATGTAAATGAGGAAAATACCTAATAAATTTTTTTTAAAAAAATTCTGTAGAATCTGAGAGGCAGAACGTTAATGTACACGTCAGACTTAAAGTATAAATATAAACCTCACGGTTACTTACAATGCTGATGGATTCAGAAATGAGAGAGCCATAGGCCTTACTCAGTGCCCTATGGGTTGGGTAACCCTACTAAGAACAACAGGCATAATGATCAGAAAAGGCTTATCTGGCTGACTTTAATAACTTCATTATAGTTCTGTGTGGCCGCGGTACATTAGAATTCTATGAACCAATACACTCCTTCATCCATTCTCAAATCCTCTCAATAGTAACACAAGACAGATAGCATTAAGACATAAAGTGAGGAAGGACAATGTGTTCCCTTCCTCAGGAGCTGACACTCTAGAAGCTGAAGTAGGCAGGCAGTGAGCTTATGCCTAGGAAGAGGCAAAACTAACCATCTCAACCCATTCCCCAGATGCCACCCAGAAACTCAGTCCAGTTGCATCATAGAAAGATGTGTGCAGTTAACTCAATCATGACAATATAGATGTAATGAGACCATTTTTTTCTACTTCCCTAAAATGACTCTT